>NC_141063.1:44629885-45229885 GCF_041138505.1 Cibotium barometz
AGATAAACCCAAGAGCTCTTACGAAACGCCTCTCCCACCCAAGCACCATCATCGTCCTTGTTGTTGTGCAAGGATATCTCCTCAATCTCCTCTTTTGGTCTTCTTGGTGCGGCCATATCTTCTTGGAAGCTAGAGTAGAAAGGTTAGGGTTAGAGTAAAAAGGAAAGAGATGTGCAAACTAGGGTTTTACGGGAGCCTTGAAGATGAAAGAGATGGAGCTCCGAGAAGGGAGGGAGATTAAGATGGAGGAGAAAGTTTAGGGTTTCGGGCTTTGAGGGTTTCAGTAGGGTTGGGCAAATGAGATAGAGATGGAAGAGAAAAGGAGAAAGAGTTTAATTTGGAAGTTCAAGAGGGAAAGCGGACTTGAAAATGAAATTTTTGATTACAATGAAATTTGAGATGGGTTTTCGGGGGAAATGTGAGTTTTGGGGGATCTCAAAAATTTTAAAGTTTTAAGGATTTTTTGAGCCACGAAAATGGTGGGACCATACCTACCCTAAACCCCCTACTTTTTTTAAGGGACAAGTGTAATTATTAGTACTATTGAAAGCCTAGTCCCCATCCCTATAGCCTAGTCTCCATCCTCCCTATATTCAAAGGAGACCAAATGTGCACAATCCTCTATTCCTATTGGTCCATTGCTAATTACTTTCATTAGTAAAATGTCCAAAATATGTCTAAATGCCTCCCGAATGGATATTAGACAGTCGTCTTCTACCACCATTTTCACTAACAGTTAGAGCACATTAGTTGTCACACAGAATCTGGTATTTCATGCATGGAAAACACAAATTGAGGTGCATTATCATTATGTTAGGGAAAGACTCCATGCAAGAAAAATTACCTTTGAGTTATGTGCCTACACAAGCCAATGTGGCAGATGGGTTTACCAACTCCCTTTCTAGGGAAAAGTTTAAGGCTTTTCGGAAGGATTTGAAGTTATTATCTCTACTAGGGTAGTTTGCTACATCTTGTACATGTTCACACCGGGGTTTGTTAGCCTTGGAAGTCCTGGTGTGAACAGCCTTACACACGGGTGCTTTTTACCCTATGCTGGTACTGGTTTTTTCCTGTGTGACCACACTCTAGTGTGTAAGCCATGTCAACCCTAGGGCTAGGGCTACTAGTACTTTGTACTCCACAATCATTATCATCATCGAGAACTTCCAGCTATCACTTCTGGGCTCTCTCTTGGACTCTGTGCTTGATAGGATTGTGTGTGTCTATGTGTGTGCAGAGAATCTACTGCCTCATCATCGAAAAAAAATGTCATTGCAAAATTATATACCATTCGATAAGCATTATATACATATACTCATGGGCATTGGTGGACTCAAAATGATATCATTAATATCCCCCAACTTTATTTGTCAAGATGTCACAAAGTCCAAATTGCCTAATGCTTGATCTCTGGAAAAAATGAATTAATCAAGTTAATCCTCCTTGCATGGTACTAAGACACTCTGCTTGTAGATCCACTTTTAACTTTTTGACCTCTTCATGCTTAAACACCATCTCTTTGTCAACTGCATTGGAAGCAAAGGATAAATGTTTAGAAGACTTGTGTAGTGGAATGTTGAAGTTCTAAGTTCATAAATCATACATTAAAGAAATTTTGGTTCATATTGACTTTGTAAAGGATTCATAAACTTATTCTTAGATCTCTTCACAAAGAGAGCACCTTCAATGAGAGGTTTCATGTGTACACCATAATGTAATATCCACAATATGTTGTATTTGGTTGGAGAGAAACGTAGTTTATATATATTAAATTAAGATATCAGTAAACAATCTTTCCTTCAAATACAAAATTATTGTAGAAATAGCAAGGCGCTTCTCTTTCAAAGCCATATATTCTTCCATATAATCGTCAATAAACTTCTCCTTTAGTTTCAATACTTGTGAATCTTGTGACTCCCATGCCTTTCCTGGCTGTAAAGTTTGTGACTTTTGGAACTTCTTTCTATTATTGTCAAATTTTTGACTCGGCACGTTTGAAAATCGGATTCTAGTTTGCTTTTCAAAGGAGACTTTAGAATCTCCTCTATCCTTACGACGTCCTGCTTTTTGCAAAGGGGTATCTATTGTTATGTCGTGAGCATCCTTTAAATCCTTGGTCGTACTCCTTACAAATTCGGTTTTTCTTTTAAGGACACGAATAGCTTGCTCGACATGGTTGATAAAGCTTGTCATTTGGGAGGTTACATCTTTACACAAGGAATGTAGGTTTAGGGTTGATGTTTCCATGGGTCTTAAATAAGAATTTCCAAACTAGGTGCAACAAGGGTTAAAAACTTAGGTAAATGAGATTGATATAAATGTGAAAATATTTACACATTTGATTATATGAAGCAAATTCAAGGTTTGTTTGAAGACCTACATGATAATGGTGCAAAAAGGGAGTTCAAGTGTAGCAATCCTATTTAGAAGATCTACATGATAATGGTGCAAGGGAGTTCAAACGAAGCTGCATTCACATAGAAAATCTTTGACAAGATACGAGAAACCAAATAGGTGGACGACGTTACGATTTTGAAGAGAGGAGGAGGACAATCACAGATTAGGAGTAGGGATTAGTAGTAGATAAACTAGGAACAGAGGGCTGACTGGGGGTTTTTTGAGAGCATTGTGTGGGAGCGTGGAGAAAATTGAGGCTTGAAGAGAAAGAGTGCAGCTCTCTGGAAAAACCGCCTGGAAGTAAAGCAGGTGATAGATCAGATTTTCGAGTCTTCTTAAATCCGCGCAGGGATTGTTCTTCTCCTCCGACTGTCCCATTGTCGAAGCGCACGGGGATTAGCGAGATGATCGAGGCTAATTAGTACAGTCACCGACCCTCTGGCAGGGCTGTGCTAGTTAGCGCCCATGAGGACTATGCTCTTTTTCGACTCCTTCGCGACGCTCCTTCTTGGCCCTGGTCGCGCCGGTCGGCATCGCTCCCAATGCTTCTTTTGGCCCTTCCATTGAAGTCTCCCAGCTACTACTCTGATTGTCGTCGGCCCTTCAAAATCGATTTTGGTCGCCCTTGTGAGTTGATGCAAATTGAACTTAGCCACTTATATATATATATATATAGAGGGGGAAGAATCTTCTTGAGAAGCCTACAATATAACATAAGAAATCTCTTATGTCAAAATATTAGCAAGGAGAGTATATAAAACATGAGACACTTTCTGTTTAAGAGAATAGAATGAGGCAATCTTACCTAAGAAGACTTGTGACACTTGCATCACTCCATCCATAAGTTGTTTGCAAGTTTAATAGCTCCAAGTTTGCTTGCAATGTGGAGTACGAACATTCCTTATACAAAGGGGTGCTTACCTCTCCATGCAAGGTTTCCTCCTCTTGTGACATTGGAGCTTGCTCACGATCATCTATGACCTCCTGTCCAAAGGAGTCATTCACCATGTCGTCCATGATGAGATTCTCTTCCTCCTCATGTTGCAATGGTGGAGGCGCCTTATTCATTGGTTGGCGAAGATGAGTCTCAGCCATGTTTTTCATATGAAACCTTGCCACCTTTCGCACTCTACTCGATGCCGCGGAATGTTGTAGCATACCAAATGTGATTAAGCTAATAGTAAGATAATGACAAGTAGTTAAGTACAACCCACATAATCTCATTGCATTAGAGTTGATTCAAGTACATCCTTTTATAGCTCCCATGGAGCTCTCAATTCATAATATGTGTCCACCCTTGTGCCAACCATGTGTCCATAAATGCTCACACTACATGTGCCTCCCTACACTTTTCATGTGCCAACTTTTTAACCTTGAACTTCATCTTTCACAAATGACCATAAAAAATTAACCTTTAACTTCATCTTTCACAAATGACCATAAAAAATTAACCTTTGCCAATGTACCCTTAGTCTATCCTTTTCTAATGTTTATGCTCCTCCCCTTGCTCTACTCACGTTACACCCTCACACATTGTTTTTCTCAACAAGAAATACAAACTCCTTCCTATGTCCTCGAGGAGCTAAAAGAGGGAGATAAAAAAGTGTGGCTCCTGCCTCATAAAATCTTCCCGCAACAACGGTGGGTACACCCCTCGAAAAGATGGTGCTCATAGAGGAAAAGAATATAGATGGGTCCCCCAACGATAGCTCTGTGAAGCTCTCCTTTGAGGACTCCTTGCCTCTAAAAGCACTAAGGCCCCCCTAAACCCTAAATGTTCCATGAGACTATCCAAATATTAGACTATCGGAACTACCCTCCACGTGAAGAGTCTTGGGCGTGGGTTTAGATGAGGAATAATGATAATCAGTCTTGAGGTGAAGGCATGCCAAGTGGGCGCGGATCCTATCCTCCATGTGTTGCCACTCTATTCGAGTGCGAGAGTAGGCATACTCCAAACTCCATCGATCACAATGGAGGTATCTAAAAGAGGGGGAGAGGGTGACATAGAGATAACGGAACACAAAGAGCAGCACCTGAAAAGGGCTGCTCTAAATTCTTCTAGCACAATCTTATGTGGAAAAATTTGCTTACATACGTGAAATCATCATCACTTGTATTCTCAATCTACTCTTGATGTCTAAATCATGAGCATGATGTGAGAGCTCTACTACCTACCCCCTTGGATGGTGGCAACCATCGAAGAGGTGGGGTGGGGGAAGGGGCTTCCGTGGGGCTAGTTGGCCTCGCCAGTAGCTAAGAACTGAATGAGAAGTCTCGGTGGGGTAGCGGCCGGCCAAACCGAAGGGGTCAGAGGGACCCTCATAATGACTAGAGGGGCCCCAGCTCCAACGGGTAGATGTTGTATTAAATGCTGGAAATGGTTCTCTGAAAGAATCGAATCCTCAAGTGCTTTGCCAGCTTGGCATGCACTATGATGGTGCTCAGCTCAGGTAGTTGGCTAATGACCTTGGCGCGGGCCAACACTGCGCCACTCTTCAATGGCAGAGTTATCCGCATCGAGTCTTGGTGCTTGGCTGCCTAAGGGCCTGGCCTCTCTCTACCCCGTGGTGCGGATTTGAATGAGGACACGGGGGACCATCAGAGGAGTTCTCCTGGAGTGGCGCCAGGGGAATCTTTGGCAGCAAGGTGACCCATCTGCGTGCTCTTCTCCTGCAAATGAAACACTAGCCAGGAAGGCCTGAGATCTCCACTCACTAAATGATGGGGTCTCTCCAAAGGCAAGGAATGGATATGATATGGGGCATTATCTCTAGTGAGGTAATATAAATGCACAGGGATGGAATCTTAGATGCTCCTGTGAGGGACAAAGTGGCTATGGGGGGGGATTCCATCACTCTCCCAATGGCTCCACTGATTACATCGGGAGAAGAGGAAGGTATTCCTTCCTGAGGCCTAGGAAGAAGACTATCATGGGAAAGCCTAAAACCTCAATGAGACGATCAGATACGAGCCGAGGTCGTGCTGCCATCGCACAAAGAAAGTCTGGGCTGCACGCAATGCAACAGGGGCTCAGTTGCATGACTCGATTTGACGTTTCTGCCGAGTCAAACTCAACCTAATAGTAGCCACGCCTCAGACGATGAATGTCTATGATCTTTCTAGGTCCACCAAGTAGGCTACCTTGAAAAAGATCTCTAAGTTGTCCATGCATGGATGGCTACCGATCATCTTGCATACCAAAGTGGAGGCCTCTAGGGATGCAACTACCATTGCGATAAGTTGAAGGTCCACTTTAGAGAAAAATAAGCAAGCTATGGCGGGATGATAGAGCGGCTGCCATGGAGTGCTTCTGAGGGTAAAGACCAGAAGAGACTTACCGAATAATAAAATCACAAGAGCTAAAGATGTTGTCAAAAGAAGACAGAAGGGAGGACGAACTGGAGGAAGACAGGGAAAACAGGGAGGCTTCGGAGCAAGAGAGCGAGTAAGAAGGGGCGGGGGTACAATGAGAGAGAAAAAGGGGGCACTGAAGGTAAGGGAGCAGAGGGAGGTGCATAGGGGAGAGACGAAAGAAACAAAAGAGAGGGAAAAGGGCAAGAGGGGAAGGGGCTATAGAGCAGAAGAGGAGAAGGGGGGGGTAAGTGAAGGTAGCGAGGGATGAAGAGGGGCGGAAGGGAAAGCGGGAGAGAAAAGGGGGGGTATCAAAGATAGCAGGGGGGTGTGAGGTAAGGCGTAGCACAAGCAGGAGAAAAAAGGGCGTGTAAGAAGGGAAGGGGAAGAGAGAGGTCAAGAGCGCTGTGGCAAGGGGGGTGCAAAGGACATCAGGGAGGATTTTCCTATTTTGCATGTCAGCCTGCTTCTTATAACAATCTGCTTGCACATGTCGAGGCTTACCACAATAAAAGCATCCACGTGTATCATTATACTGCCTTTGCTAATTTCCACGACCTCTTTGACTCCCCCTGCCTCTGAATTGGCCTCTTCCCCTTGCCTCTCAATTAGCCTCTTCCACCTGCGTGTTGTTGTTGTTGTTATGAATTCTGGGACTGTTGTTGTTGCTGCTGCTGGCCATAATTCTGATTACCTGTTCGGCCACCTCCTTGGCTATGTCCATGGCCTCCTCTACCTTGTTCTCTTCCTGAACTTGTGTAGAAGGCCTATTGCTCTGAACTGTTTTTGTTTTATGAAGACTATTGTTCTTCACCCAAGCTCTTCTCTTCTATAATCAACATAGACACCAAATCTATGAATTTGGGAATGTTTTCCTGAGTCTGAATAGACCTCTTGAACGCCTTGTATTGTGGACCGAGACCAGGTAGACAGACTTCTACCTTATCATCATCATCTACTGAAACACCAATAGATGCAAGGGATTCCACAATACCCTTTATCTTCAAGGCATAGTCATTCACAGACATACTCTTTTTCTCCATAGTATGAAGTTCATTCTTCAACTGTATCTTTCGTGCCTTGGTATTTGTTTCATAGAGTTTTACCAAGGTGTCCCACGTCTCCTTGGGAGACTTGGCATCCTGTATGTGCCCAATCATGGTGTTCTGTATACTGATAGAGCCAATAGATAACTTTTTTGGCTCCTTGGTTCCAATCCTTGAACTCTTTCACATCTGCAGCAGTCGGATTGATCTCCGGTATCTCCGGTGCCTCTTCGTGCTCACCTTCTATGTAGTCCCAGTAACCCTTGCCCATCAGGAAATTTGTCCGCCCCCTAAACCTCCAAGCATGGAAGTTATTCTTATCAAGCTTCTCAGCAACAATGTGGTTTATGCCATCATTTGACATCTTGCCAGACACACAAATATACCTGGTGTCCAAACTGCTGTATTTTCTGCAGTGGTACTGTACAACACTCAAATGTCACAACCAGTGACACAAATATACCTGGTGTCCTGCACAAACTGCTGTATTTTTTGTAGTGGTACTGTACTACACTCAAATGTCACCCAACCAGCGGTACTATACTACACCCAAATGTCATAACCAGTGACCTCAATGTGCATACATACACCCAATGGCAACTGTTGCAGCACACACAATGTCTGCACAACCAATCTGTCTTCTTGCAGTTCTTAAAACAGAGTTCTGCAGAGAATCGATGACTTACTCGCAGTGCTCGAAATCGCCTGCTTTCTGAAAAATAAAGGTCGTAGCGTGCCGGAAACGCGTTTTCGGCCCAAAAAATTGAGTCCAATAGGGCCCTATAGCTTTACTCCCACGAAGAATGCTCCTCAATTAGAGATCGTTTGCCGGTGCCTCCCGTAGAGCTCCCGACAAGGGTGTAGGGAAGAGTAGATGAAGCTCTTACCCTCGTACCTCTTCCTGTGCTTCTCTTTCTTGCAGCTCAACCCTTAGCATGAACCAAGCTCTGATACCATGGAAAGATGCAGGGGAGAAGAGAGCTTGAGCTCTTGCAAGCACACACACACTCACAAAACCCTAAAAGAGAACACACAAGGTGAGAAGCTGAAAATCTTCTTCTCCTTCACACAACACTCAACACACCATATACAAAGATACGAGTACATAATATGAAAAGATACTCAACCAAATATATACTAGGGTTCTCTATAGTGTGAACCCAACTAAATGAGCTGGCGCTATATCTATGCCAGTCTCTAGAATGGCTATCACACAGCCTATCATCCCACTGGCCGCATATCACCCATGATCTCACCAACCATGCCAGTGGTGTAAGTGTGGGGCCTATCCCCCCCAAGCGGATCATCAGTGTTTTGTCCACCGCCTCACTAAATGAGCTCGACATCTCACTATATTGGAAAACTCTTTTTAAACTTCTGTTTCAGGGGAATTCATCTTAAATTTAAAGGATAACTTTGTATCCAAAAATATCTCAAAATTGTATTATCTCTCTCTATGCCAAAAAAAGGAAAATAATGCCTTTTCGTATTCTAAAAAAGGAGATGATTACAGAGGACTCAAAGGAGAACTTATACATCTTAAGGGACTGAGGAGGAACCTTACATCCTCTCGAACTTCAAAAACGCAAGATGTCCTCATCTCACAAAGTGGGGGTAATCCTTTACCAGTTGATCTTCTTTTTCCCAAGTGGCATCTTCTAAAGAGTAGAACTTTCACTTGACCAAAAATTCTCTAAGGACTCTATTTCTGAGACCCTTCTCCCAAATCTAGGATTTCTTCGGGTTGGAGTTCCATCTGACCTTGAGTCAAAAAATTCAACTGCTCATCGTCTAGCACATGACTCAGGTTGATGACTCAGGTTGGGTACATACGTTTTTTAAGCAAACTGACACAAAACACATTATGTACCTTTAGATGGGGAGGTAGAAGAAGTTCATAGGCTAGAGCTCCTACTTTCTTCGTAACGGTGTACAGTCCACAGTATCTCGGAGATAGCTTTTTGTACTTCCCTAGAGATAAAGAACTTCTTTTGGGTTGTACTTGAATGAAGACCATATCTGATTATTCAAACACTCTCTCCATTCTCTTCTTATCAGTATACTGCTTTTGTCTATTCTAGGGGCAGCCTTAATATCTTTGCGTATTGGCTGCATTTACTGCTCCATATCATCATCTAGCATCTGTTTGGATATCTCGACCCTGATCAATGGGTCAGACTAAGTTAATGGTGTGAGGCAATCTTGTCCGTACAGAGCTTTGAAAGGCCTCATCCCAATACTTTGGTGATAAGAGGCATTATAAGCAGACATGTAAGTAGATTAACCACTTCCTAGGTTCTCTACCACAGCATGACCGAAGGATATCTTCTATTACTTGGTTCACTCTTTCTATCTGGCCATCTCTCTATTACTTGGTTCACTCTTTCTGTCTGGCCATATGTCTCGGTGATAGGCTGTACTCTGAGATCTTAGAGACTTCCCACTGCTTCGAAGAATGTAGTCCAAAACCTTGATGTAAACTTAGGATCTCGATCGCTCACTAGCCGAGTACCTTCCATCGTAGTAATTAGCTTCGTAGTTGTTGTACATAGTATCTCTTTTATGTCACGTATTGGGTGGCTCTATTAATATGAGGTCTCCTCTAGGCTCTCATGCGACAAAACACGAGCTCTACTATCTAGCCTCATCTAAACTAGCGATGGAATTAAACTAGGAATGGCATTCGAAGTAAACTAGGAAACTCGCACACTCAAAGTAAACCAAGCCCTCACGGCACACTTTAGCTCTAAGCCATGTATTTTTTGGACACATATGTTTTAAGATTTGTGATCGTAGTATTCACATGCAATGCAGAGAACGATGCAAAAGACCAATCAGTGAACTAGCGCAAAATGCGGGTAGCTTGTGATGAAATTGCTCAATTCCTCCACAACATAGATTCGCCCAGTGATGAGTGATGAGGAAGATGTGGCTAGAAGATCTTCCCAAGTGATGGAGAGAATTGGAGAAACAAGTCAGTTCAAATTTTGGCACAAAGGAGAAAGAGGGGTAGTGTTGTGGGTTTAATCAAGATTAATGGAGCCTATTTTAGCTACTAGTTTGAGACGGGATGAAGGAAGAAGCATGGCTTTGATACCATGTTAAGAGATTAAGTGTGACTTACCTTACATGGTGGATTAAGCATATGATTGAAATAATACCAAATGTGATTAAGCTTATACTAAGATAATGACAAGTAGTTAAGTACAACCCACATAATCTCATCGCATTAGAGTTTATTCAAGTACATCCTTTTATAGCTCCCATGGAGCTCTCAATTCATAAGATGTGTGCACCCTTGCGCCAATCGTGTGTCTATAAATGTGTGTCCATAAATGCTCACACTACGTGTGCCTCCTTAAACTTTCCATGTGCCAACTTTTTGACCTTTAACTTCATCTTTCTCAAATGACCATACAAATTAACCTTTGCCAATGTACCCTTAGTCTATCCTTTTCTAATGTGCATGCTCCTCCCCTTGCTCTACTGATGTTGTTGCACCCTCACACATTGTTTTTCTCAACAAGAAATACAAACTCCTCCCTGTGTCCTCAAGGAGCTAAAAGAGGGAGATAAAAAAGTGTGGTTCCTACCTCATAAAATCTTCTCGTAACAACGGTGGGTACACCCCTCAGAAAGATGGTGCTCCTAGAGGAAAAGAATATAGATGGGTCCCCCAATGATAGCTCTGTGAAGCTCTCCTCTGAGGACTCCTCACCTCTAAAAGCACTAAGGCCCCCCTAAACCTTGAATGTTCCATGAGACTATCCGCATATCAGACTATGGGAACTGCCCTCCACTGGAAGAGTCTTGGGCATGGGTTTAGATGAGGAATAATGACAATCAGTCCTGGGGCAAAGGTGCACCAAGTGGGCACAGATCCTATCCTCCATGTGTTGCCACTCTATCTAAGCGGGAGAGTAGCATACTCCAAACTCCATCGATCCATCACAATGGAGGTATCTATAAGAGGGGGACAGGGTGACAGAGATATGACAGAACACAAAGAGCAGCACTTCAAAATGGCTGCTCTAAATTCTGCTAGCACAATCTTATGTGGAAAAATTGGCTTACATACGTGAAAGGATCATCACTTGTATTCTCAATGTACTCTTGATGTTTAAATCATGAACATGATGTGAGAGCTCTACTGCCTACCCCCCGGATAGCGGCAACCATCAGAGAGGAGGGGTGGGGGAAGGGGCTCATTGGGGGTTCCGTGGGGCCAGTTGGCCTCACTAGTAACTAAGAACCGAATGAGAAGTCCCGGTGGCGTAACGGACCGCCAAACCAAAAAGGGATTAGAGGGACCCTCATAATGACTAGAGGATCCCCATCTCCAAACGGTTGGATGCTATAATAAATGCTCAAAATGGTTCTCTGAAAGAATAGAATCCTCAAGTGCTTTGCCACCTTGGCGCGCACTACAATGGTGCTCAGCTCAGGTAGCTGGCTAATGGCCTTGGCGTGGGCCAACAATGTGCCACTCTCACAGTAGAGTTGTTGCCGAGTCCTGGTGCTTGGCTACCTAAGGGCCTCCCTCTCTCTACCCTGTGGTGCGGATTTGAATGAGGACTCGAGGGACCACCGAAGGAGATATCCTAGAGTGGCGCCAAGGGAAGCTTTGGCAAGGTGGCCCATCTGCCTACTGCAAATGAAACACTAGCCCGAGAAGACTTGAGAACTCCACTCACTAAATTATGGGATCTCTCCAAAGGCAAGGAATGGATATAACATGGAGCGTTGCCTCCGATGAGGTAATATAAATGCACAAGGATAGAATCTTGGACGCTCCTATGAGGGACGAGCGGCTATGGGGGGGGGATTCCATCACTCTCCCAATGGCTCCACTGATAACATCGGGAGAAGAGGAAGGTATTCCTTCCTGAGGCCTAGGAGCCAGACTATCACAGGAAAGCTTGAAACACCAGTGAGAGGATCAGATTCGGCGGGCCGAAGCCGTGCTATCACTACACAAAGAATGCCTAGGCCGCATGCAATACAATAGAGACGCAGTTGCGTGATTTGATTTGACGTTTCTACCGAGTCGAACTCAATCTAATACTAGCCACGCCTTAGACGATGAATGTATGTGATCTTTCTAGGTCCACCAAGTAGGCTACCTTGCAGAATATCTCTAAGTTGTCCACGCATGGGATGACTATCAATAATCTTGCATACTAGAGTGGAGGCCTCTAGGGATGCAACTGCCATTGCGAGAAGTTGAAGGTCTGCTTCAGAGAAAGATAAGTAAGTTATGGCGGCCTCGATCGAGGATGACAAAGCGACTACCATGGAGTGCTTCTGAGGGTAAAGACCAGAAGAGACTTATCGAATGATAAAATCTCAAGAGCTAAAGAGTTTGTCAGAAGAAGACGGAAGGACGACGAACCAGAGGAAGACAGGGAAAGCGGGGAGGCTTTGGAGTGAGAGAGCGAGGAAGAAGGGGCGAGGAAGAAAAAGGGGGCACTGAAGGTGAGGGAGAAGAGGGAGGTGCATAGGGGAGAGACGAAAGAAACAAAAGAGAGCGAAAAGGATTAGAGGGGCAAGGGGCAGCAGGGTAGAATACGAGAGGGGGGGGGGGGGGGGGGGGGGTTTGAACGTAGCGAGGGATGAAGAGGGGCGGAAGGGGAAGCAGGAGAGAAAAGGGGGGGTAGCAAAAATAGCAGGGGGTTGCGTGAGGTAAGGCGTAGCACAGGAAGAGAAAGAAGGACATCAGGGGGGATAGTGGGGTGCAGAAGGAACAACGGGCTTAGGCGAGGGGGGGCTGCAATGCAAAAGGCAAAGGGGGGGAGCGATGGCGAGAGGGTTGCGAGGCAGAAGGCGAAGGGGGAGCGAAGGTGAGGGGGCGACAACTCAAAGCATAAGGGAGTAGCTGCTCTCAGCATGACGATTTCTCGATTCAATCCCAACAACTGTAGAGCTTTTCATACACTCTAGTATGTGTTAAACTTATTTCAAAGTGCTTATTACATTGCCAAGGAAGATCTTGCCTTTGGCAAGGTTCCAATGCTTATTAATTTAATATCAATGTGTGGTGTGCACTTATTACCAAAATATTTATACTAGAATGGCAAGGTTGTTGCCTTGTTTTCCTCTTATATGAGTGAATCAATTTGAAGTCTTCACATTTTATGGCATTTTTGGTAGATAAGTCAGCTGATATTTCAAAGTTGTAGATATCAGGGCCTAAATTTGACAGGTTCCTTAATATTTCAAGTGACAAGCTACTTTTCATATGACATGAAACTCCGAATTCATGTAATATATCAAAATGAAAAGCTTCTTTTTTTAAAGTACAAAATTATATTTAATATAGATTGCTTGGATGCTATTGTCTAACCTTCATGGGTACCCTCTGCATGTTTCCTTCCAAATCGATAGACCCGTTCTCCTATCAATAGGATTGAAAGGCGCAAGAAATGGACTTCTTGAACACCTGCACAAGCCTACAAAACAACAATACGTCACATGTAAGGTTCATCACGCAAGCATTGATACATGAAGTACAAGATCAGACCCTGAAGCCAACCTCCTTACGATCAGACCCTGAAGCCAACCTCCTTACGATCAGCCCAACGTTCCCACTATAGTTGCACTGATTGCATCTTGGTTTTCAGTTTGAGAAGCCCTAGCAACCTTCAAGACCACATTGTCCTTCTCAACACCTTTAGCGAACAACTGTAAAAAAAGCAGCTATTCTCAGAAACTATAGCCTAAGTTAAATCTAGCACCTTGTTTTATGCATCTATTGGGGCTTCCATCAAGACCACATTGTTTTTATCAACACCAAACACCTGTCAAAAAAGCAACTATTCTCAAAACCTGCACAGCCTCATAATGTTAACAAATATCCTAGAGTACAAAACGTGCAAACAAATTAGGCATAGATCTCAAATAGCAAATTATTTCTTACTGTCTCAGCGAACTAAAGTTAACCCCAAAATCCACTCACTTTGTAAGATTCCTCCTCAGCCTGAATAACAAATAAGCCTCTACTTCAATCCCTTGTAATCATTCTATGTTTATGAATACAAGAAAATATTATTTTTCCTTGTTTGGCCTAGTGAGATAAAAATTTCTAGAGAGTGGTGAATCAATATTGGGATATTTTTGGATAAATAAATTCTACAGATATCAAAAAAATGTTTCCCTGAAATAAAAAATCAAAATAGATTTTCCAAGGTGCAATTGGAATTAATTAAAAATGATTTAGAAGACCTTAGCCTAAGGGTCAAGATTTTTTGAAAATTCTGGATTAAGGTTCCTATGGACCAATAAGATTAATCCAAGTGTTGGGATAAGATAAATCCAAAGAGTTACAAAAAATACCCAAAAATGAGTAAATGCCCACATAAGATGAAGAGTTGACTAAGTACTAGATCAATTAGTTAAAAATTATGAAGTATTAATAAAAAAATAAGATATTTTAGAGTAATCATTCATTTTTGACACATTGGTAAGGAGAAGGGGGCCCTTCAAGGAGGCGCCTATTTCACATGTGTGGATGAGTTTTAAACTAAAAAATAATAGGATATTTTTATCTCTCCTCTCTCCTAGATCAAACCAAATCAAAAAGGGAGCCAAATTGTTCTAAAACTTGTCCAAATTCAGCCAAACTGAAGCTGGAAAATTCTAGAACTCAGTTGGACTGAGTTAGTGGCCTCCCTCACCTATAAATAAACCCTCATTCTTTTATGTTCTCATATGTGAACTAAACTATGTCGGTATTACTCTAAGATAAGCTTATTTTCTATTATCCTCTAAAAACCCTCTACAAATTGAAGAGATTGGAGCCTCTCTCTCTTCAATCTTCCTTGGAGACTTCATCAACACACCAAACCAATTGATTGGTTGGGGACCTCTACTTTGATCAAAGAATTAAGTAATCTAGGAGGTAAAATGTGGTTTATGGTCTTTTTTCTTTAATCTCCAAATGTTTCTCTCTTCTCAACCCCTCTCAAGCTTGAGAAGCATTTAATTGAATGGCTTTCTAATACAATTGCAGTTCTTTAATGAATTGTAGTGATAAAACACATAAATTTCCATTTATGTTTAAATTATAATTTTTTTAAAGAATGCCTCTCTTTTCCCCAAAGAATGGTCATTCCTATGACCTATTCTATATTCAACTGAATCTTCTCATGAAGCAATTCTCTAATCTAAAAGTAATTTCTATGCTTGTCAAATTGAGGCCAATTAAGTGGCTTTTTAATGCTTTTATGCTATTTAATTTATGGAAAAATTAAGAATCAAGCCCATAATTGGATATTGATCCAATTAATGGTTATTCTAATCATAGAGATATTACTAAACTTTATGCTTTCAAATTATTGAGAATTATCAGCGGAGCTATGGCAAAGTTTCTCAAAAATTAACACATAAATCATTTTCATTCATAATATGAAAAGAGGACTTCCTATCATATTCTAGGATTAATCATCCTAGATTAATTGAATGATTCTCATTATAATCATGGAAAATTAATTTTTATGTTTATGCATAAATAGTTAATTAGAAAAAAGAGGAATTTCTAGTAATCCATTTTTATGTTAAAAGAGTAATCCCCATGACAATGGAAATCCATGTATTCTAATGAAGTAAAAGAGAAAATTTGTGATGCTAAAATAATGTATATTTTATTTAAAAATTAAAGAAAGATTTTAGTTAAATTTATCTTTTTGTATAGATAAGTTTAAATGATGAAAGAGGAATTCCCATCATATTGGAATTCAAATATTTAAATGAGAAAAGTGTAATTCCTAGTGTAAAGGAATTAATGGAGATTTTTATTTAATTTTTAAGAGAAAATTTAGTTAAATTTATCTTTTTGTATAGATAAGTTTAAATGATGAAAGAGGAATTCCCACCATATTGGAATTCAAATATTTAAATGAGGAAAGTGTAATTCCTAATGTAAAGGAGTTAATAGAGATTTTTATTTAAATTTTAATAGAAAATTTAGTTAAATTTATCTTTTTGCATAGATAATTTAAAATGATGAAAGAGGAATTCCCACCATATTAGAATTCAAATGTTTAAATGAGAAAAGTGAAATTTTTAGCTTAATGGAATTAATGGATATTTTTATGTAATTTTTAAGAAGATATTTAAATAGATTTAATTTATGGTAAAAGAGGAATTCCCATGATAATTGGATTGCTCATTAAAATGAGAAAAAGAGAGATTTCAAGTTTATTCAAAAAAAAGGTATGATATTTAGTTAAAAAGAAGATTTTTTATGATAATTAAGAAAAGATGGATTTGAATTAAATTTTAGTGTCAAAAGATGAATTTCCACCATAATTCTACATAATGAATTAAGATTGAGAAATTATGTGATAGAAGGAATATCTTTGGATATTTTAATTGGTAAAATCACTAAATGGATATTTACCCAAAACTAGATGTTTATCTGAAGGGAATCCTTGTAGAACTAAACCGAATGAATTTGGTTAAACTACGAGAGGAACGGATAGTAAACCTACTTGTCCATCTCTCGATATGAATCAAGTAAAAACTTCGTGAAAACCAATTCCAGTTTCTAATCACAAAGAATAGACTACCGGAACTAAACTAGTTTCTCCTGACCGAACTCACCAAGAATCTAGTTGGATAATCAGACTGAATGATGGGTAGATTACCCTGATGATGAGATCAAGGATCCTCATTATGAAACTGGGAATTATGGAAAAAGGGTTTCTGAAACCAATCTCAAATTGGAATTTTACTTGCATTGGAACCTCTGTTTTTTATTCAAAGGACTGTTTTACGCCAGAATGCTGGAGGAAGCATTTGGCTTATGTTTTCTAATGAGAAGGTTTGTTGGAACAGCTGGCGGGGAGTCGTCAAGGGGACGTCACTCGCGACAAAGCCTGCTGAGATCTTGACCAACCTTGGTACGACTAAAATGGGGCGCTTCCAGTACGATGGGCGAGAACCGACGAAGTGGTCCCTGAGTGAAGTGCTAGGACACCTAAGGAGGATCCTAGAGGGTTCTGACCAGGCGATGCATGGGCTCTCAGTTGCTAGGACACCCATGCGTACGTCGAGGAAGATTTCGGATGGACTAAAAGGAAAGATTTTGGAAACCAAATTTTGATACTAGATCTCGTTGGTTGGCCAGCTAGTCTTCAACGGAGAGTCTAGAGGATATTATTGTAATACAATGGACTCAGAATTTTAGAAAATTATGATCGAAAATATTATGATTTCTATTGAAGGATTGTTTTAAAACCAGTCGAATCTGTTATAAATGGTAATTTCATATTGGGTATGTACGTGGTATGTCTACCTTAATTTTTGCATGAATTGTTGGGCTAGGGGGCCTCGAAACTTTTTTCCTCAGTACCCGGGCAAAAATACAACCAAATCTTTATAAAAGAATCCCACCAATACAGTGGTCGAGTGGTTGGCTAACCCACGCTGGATTGGAGGATTCCTGAGAAACAACTAGATACGATTAGTTACATTAATTAGTTTAAATCCTGAGAAGACCTTGTTTTGTGGGAGGGGATCAGCGGCGGCTGTGCCTCATAAATGAGAAAAAAAACAGTGATTCCATGGAATAAGTGCAAGTCTTTTCTTGATCTGACTATGTGACTTCAGGTTCGGTGAGATCAATTTATCTAGTTAAGACTTTGACTCCTTAGAGTAATTCCCCGTTAGAAGATTTTTCCCATGGCTGAATCACGCGTGCCTTTCGGGTGAAGGGAGTCTTCCACGCCCGGTCTTGGAGGGACTGCCCGGGCTAGCCTCTCGTCTCGGACATCTGCCGGGGCAGGCGAGGCCCCGAGTGTGGATCCCCACCTTGCCCGGGAGGCCGACGCCACTTTCGCCGCCGCCAGCATGGGTATCGCAGCTAGGGGGCAGAGGCCTCACACACTTACCCCCAATGCACATCTCCAACAAGCATCCAGTCCCCTTCCTTGTCCTCATAGGTTAATACAAACTCTGAACCATTCAAAAACTGCATATAGTGACTTGCACAAATTCAACATTGAGTTAGCCTCTACTTGTTCTACCATTGCCAGACTCTTATTACTTATTATAACATGGTAGACGGGGATCCTAAAGTGCCCTACCACTAGTAGGGCTGTGGAACATTTCCTCTAGGTGTTGATAGAAGGCCCTCATAAGAGTTGTAGGCATTCAGATCGACTTTCCATTAGGAACTCAATGGAGTCTTTTTGGGCCCTTTAATTTGCCATGAGGTTATAGAAACGTTTAACTTTTTGACAAATAGGAGCCCGCCATGTAAGCAAAAACCATGGGTTTGTAAGAGAGGTGTAAGAGTGGTCAAAGGGTGCACTTTTCCCCCCAAAAAGGGGGGGGGGCAATTTTACAATTTTCGGACCTCCATAACTTCTACATACAAGCTCCGATTTGAGCGGAGATTACAGATCCGTGATCTACGCATCAAGAGCTTTCCATAGATATGTTACATGATATGGTTTTATCCGCTAGATTTTAAATTCCATTTTCCTCCCAAAATTCAAATTCGAATAAAGTAGCTGTTTTGAAGCTTCAAATTAGAAAACGTTTCTTCTTAAGAGAAAAGGTTTGACTCCCTTAAACTGCCAAATAAAAGGGCCCAAGAAAACTCCATTGAGTTCCTAATGCCATCCAGTAGGGATCCCATCCACATTAACTTTCATATAGATAGCTGACAGGCCATCCCCCTCATCTCCTGCAGGCCGCCTAATATGGGAAGCAAGCATGCTCCTTCGGTAGGAGCAAACTAGTGGCCATCCTACAACTTGACCCCTGTAGAAATATAACAGATTCTCTATTAAGCACATTTCCTGTGTTCTATGTTGAATCCCTTTAGGAAAAACCCCAATCTGGACCACTCATGTTAGCATATGCACATTCCTAAGTCACATGACAAGGTCACTCATTGAATTGAAACCGGGCCCAAGAGATCAAAGAAAGCAAACAAGAATGTACAATAACTCCAGAAGTTGACTTACTTGGCAGGAGGGGCTTCATCTGTTGTAGACTCTTGGTTAGACATCTGGAGCTTTCACTTGGAATTGAAAAGTCGAGCTAGGCATTTCTTGACACCACGGATGTATCACCATCTTTGTCAGTCCTAGCAGATGCAGAACCACAAGCAAAACCACAAGCAAAACCATAAATTTTCGACTTGCCAAGAGATGATAGGCACTAGTAGAGTGTTCATGTCCAAATTGCCAGGGCGGGACATGGGGACCAACCCAATACACATTCTCTAAATGATTAGTATAAGACTTTGCTTCTGAATCATGTACTTGCTTGCCCCATATAGCTAGCCTGGCACCCCGGTGTTGATCAGTAGCAAGGATGCCCCAGGGTGGTTCATGTTCACTCTAACGTCTCAAAAAACTTCAGTGATGGTCTTTGAGTGTATGTGTTTGCCATGTGGTTGACGTGGGCGGGTGCATGTGGAAATCATCGGGCAGCCTCCTGCCCATGCGAGCTTATGAGAGATGGGATTTTGCATGGCCATGGAGACTCCTTAACATCCAAAGCACAGCTCAATAGCTCCATGTATGCTGTCTACACACATTTTGGGAGTCCCCTTGGTTGGACCTCGGGAGGTATGTATCCTCTTGGTTAAGGTCTACCTATTGAACATGTGCTTCATTCTCTACTTGGCTCATCGAAGATGTAGAGGAGACCTCAGCCAAGCCTATGTAGCCATGTGCCTTCCGCTCTGGCCCAAGCTAGTATCTCTGCCATCACCGCGAGCGAGAACATCACAGAAGAGGCGCTTTGAGAACGCATGGCACTTGCTTCACTTGGGGGATTTGGGGTAGGTTGGCTCCAACTTAGAACGCCTTGCTGCTTCTGCTAAATGTGGGCAAAATTAACAAAACTGCTTACTGCTTTGTTCCATTCTCGCTCGCATGGTGGATAAGAGAAGGCTAGGACTTAAACTAAAGGGAAGGGTACTTGAGAAGCGGATCTGAGGAACAAAAAAGGCAACGAAATGAAAGAAGATGAGAAGTTGGGTTGTGTAGAAGTCTGAAAATGAAGGTGGGCTATGTCTAGGCTTTTGAGGGATTAAAGTGAACGGTGAGAAAAGGGGGTGGGGGGGAAACCTGCTGCTAGTTATGGCCTTGAAACGCAGCAGCAGCGAGGAGGAACACAATGAAAAGACGATAATAACTAGTAAGAGAGCAGTTATTGTCCACGTTGTCACTCGTGCGGACCGATCGTCACCCCTCCACGTCACTTTGTGTGGGGCCGACAAGCGAGCCACCCTCTAAATTTCTATTATTGTATATATATAACACCAAAAAATGAAAAACACTTTAATAAAAAAACATGTCATTTGACAGACATTTAAAATTACTATATTTCAGAGTGAAATGAGAATTCTAAGGTATTGCATGTTTTATGATAGGCTTTTTTTTATAAGAACCTTTTTTTGACAGGTAAAAGTGCTCTTGACAGGTAAAACACCTGTCAAATTTAGGCCCTGCTTGGAAGTGCTTTTTGTAAAGGTATAAGTTTGTAGATATTATTATGAATATATATTATTGTTTTTTTTTAAAAATCTTAGTTTACTAAATACAATCTTAATCTAGTTTACTGCTACTCCTAGTTTACTTTTAGATCGGACGGTTTTCAAGCGGTGGCAGGACGTTGACTCCCTATGATCGGTCTTTGTGGTATAGTGCTGACTCTGCTGAGGCTAGATACTCGAGCCCGTGTTTTGTCGCAGGAGAGCCTGGAGAGGAGACCCCATATTGATAGCCACCCAGTAGAGTCACAGCCTGTGACGCGTTTCCGTCAGTTTCGGCCGTCTTTGGCTAAAAACGGCCAAAACGGCCGTTTACCGTGACGCGTCGCGGGATTTCTATCCGGAGGGACATGGTGCCCGAGGGGTATGCTAGACCGCCCCGAATATAATGCATCTATATGGGGAGGAAGTGCTTGGAGGGGCAAAGCATGGACCCATGGTGGTAGGCACCGAGACGCACTCACGCACCGGGTAGGCACGTTAGGCCTCCCGTGTGGCGGATGGGGTTGCTAGGGAGCCGTGTGCCCGGGGGATGCCCTCCCAACCTTGACGGAGTCGGGACCGTTTGAGCCGACGGGACCGTGGACGGTGGAAAAACGGCCGCCGACGTGGCCGGCGGGCCGGGCCGTGCCGACGGGGCCACGATGGACCCTAGGCCGGTGGGGCATGGATTGAAGGCAAGTCCCGGGTGAGGCCTCCTGGAGCCGAGCCGGGCGTGAAGGGCACGTGACGGTGAGACCCTCAAGGCAAACGCGCGCAACGCGCTCGACGGGCCGGCGGAGCCGTCATGAGCTTTCAAGGGCCGCGTGCGGCAAAGGCGTGGTGTTTCGTGCCGGACGTCCGCTCGTTCTGGGCTCGCGTCCGTACGGCCATCACACTTGGTATCAGAGCCAACATGGGCTTCAGAAGAGAAAAACGGCGGGACCGTCAGAAACGGCGGAAACGTCGAAAACGGCAAAAACGGCCGAAAAACGGCGAAACGGCGAGTCGAGCCAAAGTGACGGCCACGAGCCGAAAACGGCACAAAACTGCCAACTGAGATTTGGGCCTCTAAACGGTGGAATTTGCCCGTCATGACCTTTACCGATCTCGTGGAGCAGGGTGAAGGCTACAGGATGGCATGGGTGGCCGGACCCATTGGGACCCCGTGCTGACGGCGCCTGGGGGGGTGAGCCGTTCAGTTCCCGTTGGGCCTCAAGACGAAGGAATTTGGGGACGTGCTATATATGAAAAATGCTCAGTTTTTCGAGGGGATCGCAACCGCGTGGTCCTTTCGAAAAAATTCCTAAGTTGGCCGACATGTTTTGGGGTCAGTGGACAGTTGGGTTCAAGCCGAGGTGAGGTCACAGGTGCAAAGACCCAACATACGACGTTGGCAAAGAGCTGAACGGAGGCTGCATCAACTGGATCCTTGTGGGGGGTGTCAGCACTTTCAGAAATGGAAGATCAGCGGCCTTGGGGATCTCTCAGAGTTACCACTAAAGTGCTCAAAAGAAGACATCAAGCTTGATCCTCGTGGGGGCCGATTGGCTTCGGGATCTTTCAGAGTGACCACCAAAGAGCTCAACGAAGACATCAACTTGATCCTTGTGGGGGCCGTCAAAGGTTTCGGGATCTCTTCAGAGCTACCAAGAAAACGGCGAGGCTGGCAAGACAAGGGTGGCACGCGGACCAGCAGCACCTCAGATGAGGACCGCGGGCTGGAGGCTACTCAGATCAAAGAAAAGACAAAGACAAAGGGGCCACGCATGCGGAGGCAGCGCCGGGAATGGGACCGGGTCCGCTTATGCTAAGAAACTTGGGGCGACGGAATGGGACGTCGTCTCGGTGTGGTGCCCACCATGAAGAGCTGAAAGACGCCGCCGAGCCAATCTCATGAAGAAGACAAGCGGCAAAGGTGCCCGCTGAGGCCATGGCGAGCCTCGTGGCGAAGCAGCCACCCAAACCTCACCAACGAAGCAACGGGCTAGGCAGGAGAAGCCGACGCCCTTTCCAGATCACAAAGGATTGCGCCTTGGGTGGAAGCAGCAAGCTGAAGCCCCATCATCTCCATGTGCTGAGCAAGAGCACGAGGTCTAGGCCGGAAGGAGTCGAAGCCTCTTCAGATCACTCAGGATCAAGGGGGAGGCAGCTAGCCGAACCCGCCCTCCTTCGCAGGGCCAATGCAGGGTGAGACCAGAAGGCATCAATACCCCTTTCAGGCTATGAAGAGCCACACAAAGAACCTTCGCGTTCCGCCTGGGGTGAGGGTAAGCCCTATGGAGAGGCACCAAGAGCCCTGGGTTTCTTCACCTCTACTCCGACGTTCCGCCCGGGTGAGCGTAAGTCCTAAGAAGAGGCACCAAGACCCCGTGGGCTTCCGGGCATGCGGTTGAGGGTAAGTCCCTTCGATGGCACCAAAACACCCATGACCCATTCACCTCCTTGTGGCCGGGACGCCCGCTGCGGCCAGCGTGCCCGCGTCACCTCTCTTCCGAAGTACCGAGCCGGGTGAGGGTAAGCCCTAGGAGAGGTTCCAAGACCCCGTGGCTCCCTCTGTGGCCGGGTCGCCCGCTGCGGCCAGCGAGCCCGTGTCACCTTCACCACCGACGCTCGCCTGGGTGAGGGTAAGTTCGCGCGCGGCGCCAAGAGCCCTGGGCCTCCCGAAAAGTCCAAGGATTCACCGTGCCGAGGGCACACTCGGCCCGAACTGGAGCAATCCGGGGAGGGCCAAACTGAAGGAACGTGCCAAATCAGGCCATCAAGGGCTACAAAGGCACACGACGGCCCGAACTGGAGCAATCCGGGGAGGGCCAAGATTGCAGGAACGTGCCATATCAAGCCGTCAAAGGGCTGCAGAGGCACAAGAGCTGTGTGATTCGGGAAAGCAGGTTTGAAGAAGGGGACTACTTGGGAGCTCTGGATCGCAGCCTAAGGACCGTGGTGCCGTGTAGATAGCACTCTGGGTGAAGGAGCAAACGGGTATAGCTGGACTCACTCCCGTGGACTTGGGTTGTGCGGCTCAAGGGTTAAAGGGCTGTGGGAAGCAAGCTTGATGAAGGGGACTACTTGTGATCGCTCGAGCGCAGGACATGGAACCGTGGTGCCGGGCACATAGCACTCTGGGTGAGGGCGTGACCTTGTACAACTGGAGTTGGGCAAGTGGACCGGAGTCGTTTGGCTCTCCAAGGTCATACCTGAAGATGGAAACAGCTGGATGTGCAGGTGGCAATGTGCATGCAGTTGGGTGGGTCAAGGTGGCAATTGGCTCACTGAAGGAGAACTTGATGGGATGACGTCAAAGAAGACTGGCCCTTCGCAGTTCGGCAAGACACATTCTGAGCGTCAAAGGCTCAAGGTGATGGTGCAGAGTCAGGAAACGGAGCCGTGTGAAAGTCATCATGGTGTCATGGGGGCTTGAGCAAGACGAAGTGGAGGGACTTTGCACCTTGGTGGACACGAACAGACAAACGTCGACGTCAAGGTCGTGACCGCCTGAATAGGTTGAGGGGCAGTTTGGCTAGAGCATGGCAAAGCAGGTCTTGGTGTCAAGGCAAGCTAGGGCACTCGAGTCAGGTGAACCAAAGCCGAAGAAGTGCAGAAATTCGAATGCCAAAGGTTCGCGGTGGTTTTCACTTGGTGTCAGGTGGGGCCAAGGCACTTTGTCACAGAGAATGGATGCACTTGTGTACCCAACAGGTTGAAGCTGGGCGTCAAGGCCTAAAGTCAACAACAGTGCAGGACTTGAAGTGGCACAAGAAGGGCAAACCAAGCTGGCGTCAGTGAGGTGGGCAACTCTTGTCCATTAAAGATTCGGCACAAAAGAGCTCACGGGGCATCGGAGAGCAGCAAGGCTCACAACAACGCTCCAACGACAAGGAATGTAAAGTCAGATTTGAAGTAAAGATCTTGCAAACCAAGTTGGCGTCAACTCGGCGAACAAATCTCGGCTTCCATGAAGACTCTTACTTTCCCGGCAAAGCTGCATTGCTGAAGGTAACCACTCTTACTCAGCTCAGACAGGAGCTCCGGCGAGACCACGCAGCAACCTCGCCATTTTTATGGGATTGGGGAGACTCTCAGGCGGGGGCTTGAAGTCTCAACCTTATATATGAAAAAAGCCAAAAAATTTAAAAAATGGCAAAAATACAAAAATATGCACCGTTTTTACTTTGTAAACGGGACAGACACTGACTTTGCTCATGGCTATAAAGCAGAGTTAAGACCACCCGTCCTATAATATATATTAACACGTTGCACAGATGCGTTATAATCAGGTCATGCATCCCACCTTTCGTTTCAAAGTAATTGACGAGGGCGTCAATTCTATAAAGGGGGGGTGTGTGTGACGCGTTTTCGTCAGTTTCGGCCGTTTTTGGCTAAAAACGGCCAAAACGGTCGTTTACCGTGACGCGTCGCGGGATTTCTATCCGGAGGGACATGGTGCCCGAGGGGTATGCTAGACCGCCCCGAATATAATGCATCTATATGGGGAGGAAGTGCTTGGAGGGGCAAAGCATGGACCCATGGTAGGCACCGAGACGCACTCACGCACCAGGTAGGCACGTTAGGCCTCCCGTGTGGCGGATGGGGTTGCTAGGGAGCCGTGTGCCCGGGGGATGCCCTCCCAACCTTGACGGAGTCGGGACCGTTTGAGCCGACGGGACCGTGGACGGTGGAAAAATGGCCGCCGACGTGGCCGGCGGGCCGGGCCGTGCCGACGGGGCCACGATGGACCCTAGGCCGGCGGGGCATGGATTGAAGGCAAGTCCTGGGTGAGGCCTCCTGGAACCGAGCCGGGCGTGAAGGGCACGTGACGGTGAGACCCTCAAGGCAAACGCGCGCAACGCGCTCGACGGGCCGGCGGAGCCGTCATGAGCTTTCAAGGGCCGCGTGCGACAAAGGCGTGGTGTTTCGTGCCGGACGTCCGCTCGTTCTGGGCTCGCGTCCGTACGGCCATCACACAGCCATTGATAACGTTGGGAATCGTAGAAACGGTGGAGGTAAATTCACACATGAAAATCAGATCATGACATGAAAGAGATACTATGTACAACAACTACGAAGCTACTAATTACTGCTGGTGGCCGCCGTCGGCATCGATAGACTGGACGGAAGGTCCGGAGACCCCATATTTTGGAGTTGAGGATGACGAAGATGTACGTTCTACAACTGTGTACAAATTGCAATGCACTGCAGTCTGCTGGCGCTGCCGTTGTCGCGGAGGACCTAAGGACCTTAGCTCCAGCCTCCCGCCCCCGCCTCCGCCTCCGCCTCCGCACACCGACTGCGTGGAGTTACTCAGGTGTCCTCTCTACCTTACAAGTTACCTTACGCATCATTATTAATGCCGCAGCTTCTTGTTCAAATAGAGCACGTGCGTACGACGATCGCAAATCGTGTCCAAAAAAATACATGGCTTAGACTTAAAGTATACCTTACATATACAGCCAATTGTTCTACAACTGTGTACATCTTCGTCACCCTCAGTTGTACATCTTGGCTGTACAACTGTGTACATCTTCGTCATAAAGTATACCTTACATATACAGCCAATTTTCTACATCAACGTCATAAAGTATACCTTACATATACAGCCAATTGTTTTTTTTTTTGGTTAAAACAGCGGAATATATTAAAAGAAAATGATGTTACAAGATCCCATGTGGAAGGTCCATGGGGAGACACAGTGACCTGGAGAAACCTTCAGAAAAAAGGGGGAACAAAACTGAAACATCTCGTTCTTCAACTGTGTAGAACAACTGTAGAACAGTTCTACAACTGTTCTACAACTGTTCTACAGCAGTAAAGTAGATTAAGATTGTATTTAGTAAACTAAGATTTTGTAAAAAAACAATAATATATATTCATAATAATATCTACAAACTTATACCTTTACAGAAAGCACTTCCAAGCCCCTACATATTCCTTCTAGTCTAACACCCTATTAACACCCTATTAAGCAGATTACAAATCAAAAGCTCGCTTTTTAAAGAATACTAGAATTAAGAGAACAATATTGTGAGGTTATATGAATATAGTACTTTAGCACATATAGTAGATTGGGACCAAATGGTAACATTTACATGAATGTAAACTAAGGATGGAATATAAACTAGGAATGGCATTTGAAAGTAAACTAGGGATAGAATGTAAACTAGGAATGAAAGTAAACTAGGGATAAAAGTAAACTAAGGATGGAATGTAAACTAGGAATGGCATTTAAAGCAAACTAGGAAATTGCCACTCAAAGTAAACTAAGCTCTCACGATAAACTAGTTTTTTTTAAAAAATAGGGTTAAAAAGATAAGGCGTACCTTTATAGTAGTAAACTATGAAGGTAATCCTGGGAATGTTTACATATTAAAAGTAAATTAGGTATTTAAAAAGTAAACTAGGGATTGTTTAACATGAGTAGCGACACAAATAATAGTTTTAATTTTCAAAAATTCTATTGTGTACATGTCCTCTCCTCTCTCTTTGTCTCTTGGATCTCGATCTTGCTTATGCCTCTCTCTCTCTCTCTCTCTCTCTCTCACACACACACACACACACAAAATTGATTATATAAACATTATCAAACAAGATAGAAATCAATCAAGGAGGATTGAAATCGAAGCTTGGTGTTCTCTTTTACATTTTTAGTATATTCTCTCTCTCTCTTTCTCTCTCTCTCTCTCTCTCTCTCTCTCTCTCTCTCTCTCTCTCTCTCTACCTATCTATCTATCTACTCACACACATGTAGATATAGCTTTATATTGATATTTCAATCAATCTTATTTCTAGCAATGATATTTTAATTTTTAATATTCATGTGGTTTTTGTATGTGTTCTTGTGGAGAGTGATGGATTGGATTGAAGATAGCTCGAGTGACTTTGACTTTAAGGAGTGCTTTGATTTTAATACACGTTACTACACAACAAGCGATGATAAAAATCTAGATGAGCATTTTCAACACACCTTCAATGAAATAGAAGGTAATAATAGTAAAATTACTTTCCATTCCATTATGTATCTTTAATTTGTTTTCCTTTTGATAGAAAGAGTTATGAATTAATCAAAGAAGCAATTCAAGGGGATATTTCAATGGAATTCGAGACTTTGAAGTCTTGTGGTGGCAGTAGAGGGATGCTAGATTTGAATAAGTGGAGAAGAATGAAAGATAATGTTTGTTTAGGAGAGAACAAGGATGTTTATGTTTGCATTTGCTCAAAATCTTCACACCAAAAGTAAGAATTTCATGCGTTGAATTGTGAAAAAGCATTGTCAAAGCATGTCATAATAACAAGGAGGCTAAATATCACAATGGGATAGATGAAACTCTTGACACAATCAAGTCTACATGGTGTGTAGACATTATAAAACATGGAATTATGTGAAGGATTTCATCAATTCTTGTGATTATAAGAGAGCCAACAAACAAGTCCACATGGTGTGTAGACATTATAAAACATGGAATTATGTGAAGGATTTCATCAATGCTTGTGATTATAAGAGAGCCAACAAACAAGTCCATTATGGTGGTTATCCTTTATTTCTTCCTAAAAGTAACCCAAAAAGGCTTCTTCCAAACATACTAAGTATAAGCATGGCTCATGTTGAGAGTGCGTTGATGGAGACAATGATTAAGCTCAAAGTGAGGCTTGTAAAGGTTCGTTCAAGAAAAAGCCATGGTCCATAAAAGATGGTCATTGATTATATGTGCCATAGAGGTGGAAAAGCTAATAGAAGTGGAACAATGATCAAGAGATCGAGGAGCTCAAAAAAATGTGGCTGTCCATCCAAGGAGAGCCTTTCCATCTCTATTACTCCAAAAGAGATCAACACTCCAACAAGAGGAAGCGTTGGACAAATCTACATGTAACATAAACAAGGCTTGGATATGGAAAGAAAGTAGAGCCTTACAACATGTTAGTGTTTTTTGAAGAAAAGGAGACTTTCCAACCCAACAAGCATGCTTGTCAATTTAGTGTATTGAGGTAAAAGCATCAACATGGGATATATTGCGTTCGCTTCGAAAAGAGATTACATATACCTTTTTCAAAGAGCTTCTGTACCCCCAACTGGTGGAGGGGTTTGATCTCCCTCCAGGCTTAACATTAGGCTTCAAGCCTTTAGCCACACATAGCCACAAGCCCTATGCTCCAGCCCAACTAATCAATTCGTCAAACCACCGAGTGCTGCAGTTGCAAATCGCGAATTCGCTAGCGCTAGTTTTCTGAAGAGAACTGTAGATCTACACTTACACAGAAGACATTGTTCTAATTCCTCTTGACCCTAGGGGTTTTCAAGGGTGCTCTACAAGCTGGTGAAGACAGTTTTTGATTTCATCAAGTCTATAGTAAGATCCAAGCTCTCCATCAAATCTACAGGTGACTGGTAAAACAGAGATTAAGCATTCAATGTTTGGTCAAATCTTATGTTTCTTGGCTTAATCCTCTACTAGACTAATTGCTATTGATGGCTTTGAAAGGGCTTGAGCTCATTTGAGCTCTAAGGCCCCAGATCTGGAATCCCCGCATACTTTGTTTTTTGCACACAAAATAGAGGATTATTTTACTAATCAATGATTAATCAGTACTAATCACTGTATTTTGGTACAATTGAGGGTTCAAATTAACCATTGGGTATCTGATAATACAAATCCCTATAACTTTAGATTATAATTCGGAGATGGATTGATACTCCAACCATTCCGTACACATTTGTTACCCTTTGTTTTATGTAATTTTTGGTGAATTTATGCTGATAAATCTGTTGTAATCATCATCTAAACACCAGATTGAGTTGTAAAAGGGTAGACACTACCCTTGAATCTTGAAATTGGATCACGAGGTAAGAGCCTCTTCACATCATCTCATGAGCACGGCACAAGAGATAGCTAAATTTAATGGGGAGTAGTTTTATACATGGCAAACAAAAACCATGTATCTACTCATGAGGAAAAATCTGTGGGGACTAGAGATGAATGCCCAGAGGTGAGTGAAAAAAATGAGTGGAAGAGCAGGAATGAGAAAGCATTCCGACTTATCGCACTCAGTTTAAATAATAAAATTATTCATCACATCACATGGATACAATGGGCAAAAGATGCATGGGATGAACTCAATAAATTATTTGGTACTCAAGCAAAAAATTCAAAGATAAATCTGTTAATGCAATTCTACAAACTCGATATGAAAGAAAGTGAACCTTTAATCACACACTTGAACAAATACAAAAGAATTAAGCAACAACTGGTAGCCATTGGGAAGAAGGTAGAAGATGATGAGGCACTAGTAGTGCTTCTGAAGAGTGTGGACAAAGGTGAATATGAAAACATTGTAGCAACATTAAAGAATGTACCTGAATTGAAGCTGCATGAGATAGAAGGAGCTCTACTAGAGCAAGAGACCAGGGTCAAAGAGAAGAAATGGCTGGACTCAATAGCTGGAGAAGAAAAAGCATTCTTCACCTGAGGAGGATTCTCTCAAGGACAAGGACGAGGAAGAGGCAGAGTAGGAGAAAGGACCTTCACTTGCCACAACTGTGGAAAGCTAGGACACATGGCAAGAGACTGCTACAGAAAATCAGTGAAGAAGGAACGACATCGGAAAACTTCATGGAGGCTCCTAAGGAAGTGGAGTCAGATCATGTTTTCTGAGAGAGAGAGAGAGAGAGAGAAACCCCACAACCCAATGTAACCTGCCCCACCACCTCTGAGCCACTGATGATGTAGGCCATGTGGTAGATGTATGTGTGAGCACTTTAGTCAAGGTCACCGGCACTTGTAGTAGCTTTGGACACATAGAGAGAGAGTGTCAAGGACTACGAGTTTAGGGACTTGAGGCACTAGTCGCAAACTACCAAGTAAGAGGAAAACTTGGTATAGGGTCCAGGTGTGCTAGGAGTATTCACTTGAGGGGAGGTGTTGAAATATACAAGTGAATAGGGTGTGTGCGAGAACAAGCCCTTAGCAAAAGAGGCTGTAAAAGAGAATCTGTAAATGAGTGAGAAGCTGTTAAAAGGTGAGAAGTATCTACTAGGAGAGAATAAAGGGTAGCATGAGAAGATTTAGGAGGTGTGGAGATATTCTGGGAAGAGGTGGAGAGAATCAAGAAAAAGAGGTGGAGTAAATCAAGGAGAGATCATTGGGATTAGATGCTTGGATGTAAACTCTATAAATTGAGGCATTGGCCTAATGAGAATTTGTTGGTTTTTTATTATCCATGCCTACATTAAGCTATCAGTTTTAATTGCTCACTAATCATGTCTTAATCATCATCTAATCTCTTTCTAAATGATGTTGATTCTAGCATTTGATCCACCACATTACTGCAAATTTAACAACTTTAAACATAATGCCTCATGTATCGCTTTATGCATAAGCTTTACTAATCTTTTGCTCACCCTTTTGTAGGTCCTCTAATCCTCTCTTTCAACATCATGAAAAAGAGGTAAGTGCGTTTATATCTTTTCTCTCTTTCCTCTATTATTCTTCCACTCTTGGGTGCTGCGGATTTGTTTTGTAGGTTTGCGCATAAGATTTATGCATACTTTATGCATAATGCTTTTTGCATAAGGCCTCATGCATAGCTTTATTCATACACTTTATGCATAAGGCCTCATGCATAGTTTTATGTTTAAGGCCTCATGCATAGTGCTTTATGCATAAGGCCTCATGCATAGCTTTATGCACATAAGTGCATATTTTTATGCTTAAGGCCTCATGCTTAAGGCCTTATGCTTAAGGCCTTAAGCATGAGGCCTCATGCATAGTTTTATGCTTAAGGCCTCATGCTTAAGGCCTTATGCATAGTGCTTTATGCATAAGCCTTATGCATGGTGCTTTATGCATAAGGCCTCATGCATAAAGAATTATTTTTATGCTTAAGGCCTCATGCATAGTTTTATGCTTAAGGCCTCATGCTTAAGGCCTTATGCATAGTGCTTTATGCATAAGCCTTATGCATAGTGCTTTATGCATAAGCCTTATGCATAGTGCTTTATGCATAAGGCCTCATGCATAAAGAATTATGCTTAAATCTTTATTATGCATAAGGCCTCATGCATAAAGCATTATGCTTAAAGCTTTATGCATAAGGCCTCATGCATTCTTTATGCATAATCTTTAGCATAGCGTAATCATAAAGCTTAATCTATGCATTAAGCTATATGCATACAAATCTATGTATGCATTAAGCTCTATGCATTCATGCTTAAGGTCTCATGCGTAGTTTTATGCATAAGCCTCAAACATAGCTTTATGCATAAGGCCTCATGCATAGCTTTAAAGCCTCATGCATGGCTTTATGCATAAGGCCTCATGCATAGCTTTAAAGCCTCATGCAGGCTTTATGCATAAGGACTCATGCATAACTTTATGCTTAAGGCCTCATGCTTAAAGCCTTATGCATAGTGCTTTATGCATAAGGCCTTATGCTTAAGGCCTTATGCATAAGGCCTAATGCATAAGGTCTTATGCTTAAGGCCTTATGCATAAGGCCTAATGCATAATGCTTTATACAAGGCTTGCGTAACGGCTTGCATACAAGGCTTGCGTAACGGCTTGCATAGGGCTTGCATAGGGCTTGCATAACGCATAGTGCCGGGGGAATGAGATGATTCCCGGCTTGCATAATGGCTTACATGCTTTCTTAATATTTGTTTATTTTTTGTGTTTTGAAGAATGAGATAATTTCCGGGGTCAATTGACTTAAAGAGCCGGGAAGTCTTCATTTCATAATATTTTTTAAATATTTTCTTTGTTTGTGTAGATGTGGCCTAGATACTCGTCCTCTTGTCCCACACTGACCCACAGGTTGAGGCTCTCATCGAGTCTCAACGACGGTTTGCTAGAGAGGTAGAGGGCATCTTTGGCTATACTCCCACCCCGAGCAGTTGGCAGCCTATACAACAGGCACCCCTGCCCACAGCGCAACAAAGTCCCTTGCCAGGTACTTTACCCTTGCTAGGCACTTCACCTACCTTTACATTCACCCCTTGTGCTACATCATCTCCTACACCTGCACCTTTAGAAGTTGTGCACAAGAAGTATCCTAATCCTCACAACAACCAAAGATTTAATAGTAGATGGGCGCAACACAAAATCAAAGACATACTTAAGAATATGAGGTCTCTAGTAAGGAGACATGCAAAGGAAGAGAAAGCGCGAATAGATGCTGATCAAAATGGACACGGCAAGCCATCTACTGCTCATAGGGGCAAGTGGAAGAAATCCAAGAAGGGGCTCCTAGAAGGAGTAGTGAACTAGCAACAACAAAGAGAAGCGCGGTGAATACAAATGGAGCGATATGGATTGTCGCATTTTGGATCTGGAGGTCGTGCATCATGGGAGGCCGAGTTTGTATGTATAGTGTAACTTCACGTCTTTTATTTGTATTCTCTCTATTTGAGTTGTGTTATAATGTTTGTCTTGTGATGTAGCGTGACATTGTGGTGGGTAGAGATCCTACCCCAGCAGAGATTGGCTACCATCGTCACCTATAGTAGAGGAGATACACGAGATTACCTTCACGACGATGAAGGGATCATCTCTGAGACGAACAATACAATCGAGCAAGGAGAACACCAATGCAGGTAATACTTTTTATTTTTATTTACAAAACATGTTTTTACCTTTAAAATACTTTCTCTATTTATTTATATATATCTTCACTTTGTGTAGGCACAAGGTGGACAAGAAGGAGGACAAGATGACTCGGAGAGTGATGACTCCTCCGAGTAGTTTTCTTTGTAGTTTTTCTTCATGTATAGTTATGGTTTATGCAACTATGTTTTTTTTTCAAGCCTCATGTGACTACCATCATGTATGGACAATTTCTTGGATATAAGATGAAAATTTTCATCTTCTTTATGTATCTATGTTTTTATTCAAGCCTTATGTGGCTACAATCATGTATGGAGAAATTTTTGGATATAAAATGTAATTTCTCATCTTCTTTAATAAATATTCAAAGTGTGTTCACAAATCTTTTTGTGCATATCTATCTTTAATTGAAGTTTTAATGTTGATATCTTTGCTAATCTTGATTCGTCTATGTATAAGTAAGAAAAACCTTAAACGAGAGAGCTGCATGCGCAGAAAATACAGGTGCATCTGTAGAAAATGTAGCTGTACATCTGCACAGGCAGCTTTCTGGATTTTTTTAAAATTCCAGAGCACGTCTATAACAGAGTCTATAAGTGCGTCTATTTAGGCATCTATATGTCCATCTATTTGGGCATCTATATGCACGTCTATTTAGGCATCTATATGTCCATCTATTTGGGCATCTATATGCGCGTCTATTTAGGTGTTTATATAAGTGCCTATATTAGTATAGATGTACCTATAGATGCCTAAATAGATGCGTATATAGACGCGTGTCCATAGACGCGATTATAGACGCGCCCGTAACAATTTAAAGTACGTTGTCAAAACGCGTCTGTAAACGCACCTATAATTATTTTTCCTTGTAGTGCCTATTCTGTACTCAAAGGTCACAAAACTTAATTTTTTATTAAGTAGAAGAAGTTACATAGCTCATGGAGCCGATAAGAATATGTACACCAAAATATGCTTATACATAGAGCTAATAAAAATTTATTTAGATGCCCGACTCTAGTGCCTTGGATGCAAGGCTCTGAACCTAATAATCATGTCCACTACCCTTAAGGTTTGGCACAAGTCCCCTATAAAAGAGTATTCATAAGGTAAAAAATCAGAAATGACAAGTGAGGAAAAAACTATTTGATGGGTGAAAAATGTAGAGCTTTACCATTTTCACCACATCCTTCCAGTTCATGTTGATGCCTTCTCACTCATGTTGCTCAAGGAGGGTATATGTGCCGTGCATTAGGGCGTACCTTTGCTCCAGATCACTCGCTGCATGACCAACCACTCTTTGCTGGAAGCATGAAGCATGAATACTTATTAACAAAAATGAAATACCCATTATGCCAAAAAAGTGAGTGATGGTACTATTAATACTTACAAAGTACGTGTGGAAATCATCCCGACCATTGCTTCCAAGATGGGAGCTCCCTACACTCTCCATTCACTTCGCTGCGGCCTCCTCTTGCTGCTTTTACCTACGAGTATTTGCATTATTCTTTTTGCACTCCTCTTCCCAAATCTCTTGTGTATAATGCAAAGGCTTTTGTCCCCCTATCTTTACCTTATGTGTGATGTCGTTCTGCCCACTGCTTCATCATGTTCACCATGTGATCTTTAATCCATCTATGATGGACCTCTTTACTACCTGGTGCTCGCATAAACTCACTCTTGATTTAATTGATGACTCATTCCTTATTCTCGCTATCAAGTTTATACGATGTAGTCATGTAGTTGTGGAAAAAGGCTATATGGCATAACTTCCGGATTCGAGACTTCATCTCATTGCCAACATCATCCAAGACCACATTTCCGCCCAGTACTTGGTATCGGGAAACTAGCCAGATTGGGGGTAGAGGGGTTTGTGCTCAAGTGGCAGGATGAGCGCAAGCATGGTGTCCCCTCACAACTAGAAATGGGTGGGCACTCACGACGCTAAGGGGAAGAAGTGTCTATGGAGCCACCACGACGGTAACAACTTGTCAAGCGATCCCAACTTGAAACACTAGAGTAGTGGAGAGAGCCGTGTGGGTGGGGTTTGTGACATGTCGTGGAGTGTCTGAGGGCGTGGCTTGTGTGCTGGTGGGCTATGATGGCTGTGTAGAAGTCCTATCACGTCCCCCAAAGTAGGCTTGAGCCATAGCCCTTTGCGTGGGAATCATTTGCGAGATGAAATGATGAAACTGGCTCAGGGACATTGCTTGTGGTGTAGTCATGGTAGAGATATTGGGGCTATATGTGGGTGTCTCGCCCGGTGTATGATCCATGGTCTACACACATACCATCACAACATATCCATGTTTATGGGTTTTCCCAACATTATGCCTATGCTTATGCCATGGCTCTAATAAGGAGAGGAGCATGAGCATGTTCAAAATCAAGAAGATGCTTTGAAATAAAACCAAAGACATGGCTAATAATGGCACTTACTGTCGAGATTGTTTGCTAATTGGAGTCTTGAGGGAGGGTTTGAGTGGGAATGACGAAGAGAGAGCTTGTGCCTTAAGTGAAAATGACTGAAAACCTACAAAACAAACACAAACAAGACATATTAGCAAAACAATGAAATCACACACACACACCCCACACCACACACACACATAAACAAAAGCAAAGGCAAAGAGATCAGTACCTAGAATCTCAAAGATTTAGGGCTTTCATGAGCCTACAAAATAAACAAAACACAACATGTTAGCTAATTTTGAAAGACCACACACACCCCACGTCACAAGCATATAATCAAAAGCAAGGGCAATTAAATCAAAAGCAAGGGAAAAGGAGATGGGCTACCTGGAATCTCAAAGGTTTGGGGTTTGCAACATGACACCAATTAGAAGCTTGTAAAACAAATAAAAAACACATCATGTTAGCAATGAAGAAAGACCCAAACACATACACAAAATCCGAAGCAAGAAAGTGTTGAGGGAAGGGCTTAGGTTTAAGGTGTAGGGATGGGGGAGGTGAGAGGAGAGAACCTACAAAAATTTAGGGGAGAGACGAACCTATGTTTAATTTTCAAAAACACTATAAGTGAGGCGCTGAAGTTCTGTTAAAAATTTTCCAAAGTTAAAATAAGTGTCAGAATATGCATCAAAATACGTGTCGATAAAAGCATCGAAAAACACGTTGCAACTCTATTTTAGTTTTCAATATTTAGCTCAACGCGTATTTCGACGGCCATTTAAGTTCACTTTTTCATGAAAAATCTCATTCAAATTTTGATTTTTTTGGGCGGCCCGACATCTTTCCATGAAAAGTTAAAATATACTGACTAGGCCATGCATGAACTATAAAAGAAGCTCCACCTCCACCTCATTTAAACCCAAATTCACATGTGTATTCATACATGGAGCCGGTGAGTGCTATAAACCTTTCAAATTTTGTCAATTTGAGGAGAAAATAGTGTCCCATGCAGTCGTTTTGCAAGTACCAAGTCACTCGATGTCGAAGAATTTGCAACGAGTATTCCAAAAAAAAATTCATATTCATCTTGGACTAGCAATAGATGGAGTCAATCCATTTCGCTTTACGAAGTTCATCTCATGGAGTACATGGCCCGTTTGCCTAGTGAACTATAACCTGTCACCATGCTTAGCGATAAAGAAGGGGCACCTTTTACTTTCCTTGATAGTTCCAGGGAAGTACAACGTTAAGAACATGGATGCCTACTTGGCTCCATTATTTGACGATCTACACACGTTATGGGATGGTATCCAAGTTCATAATGCATCTAAGTGAAACAGCTATGACAAGATCTAATTAACAAGGATGAGATTGAATTGCCACATACTTTTGCCTTCCAAATAGATACATTAAGGGGTAAGACATTACATCTTTATATGAACAGAATCAAACTTTGCTATACTTGATAATTGCAATCACAAGTCTGTATTTGATTTCAGGCTTCCAAAAGAAGAGAAAAATCTCTTCGATGCAAAGAAGCACAAAATAAAGCAGTGTCTATAATACAAACTTAAGGTAATTTTGATACATTAGATAATACTCCCCAAGATACTCATTCCTTTGTTACACTTTCACTAATTTCTTCCTTTGTAGGCTCCTCTAGACCATGGAATCGGCCATCCTCCTCTTGTGTGGCCTTTTCAATCTATGTCTCCTGCACTTGTGCCCCCTTTTCAACCTGTAGTGGCTCATCAATTTTTCCCTCCTCAAACTATGACTCCTCAACCTGTGGCTCCTCAAGTTGGGCCCCCTTTTCAAGTTGGGCCTCATTTTTAAGTTGCTCCTTAAGTTGGACCTCCTGTGGTGGCTCCTCAACATGTTGCTTCTCAATTTTGCTTCCCTCTGGTGTCTCCTCAATTTTCTCCTCGGGGGGTTGACCACAAAAAATGTTAGTGTACCACGTGAGTTCAGCATGAGGGGTTTTTTAATTAGATACATTGATAAAAATTAACAGGATTACATTAACAGGAGGGGTTTTCTAATTCAACTTTAGAAAAAAATCGATTAGTTCATAGGGTTTATTATATTAGGAAAAAAAATTTAGTTAAGGGATTTTTTTAATACCTCTTAAACGCACGTGATACCTAGGGTTTTCTAGTAGTGCACCCCCCGAGATTTTCCCTTCCTCTTTTTTCCATGTCTCAACTTCTGGTACCTCTTTTGTTTCTTTCTTAGCACCTAGATCTTTTTGTCGTGTCTTAACATCTAGCTTGTCCTATGTCTCTTTCTCAACTTGTTGCTACTTTTCCACTTTCTCAATACCTACCACCTCTGTCTCTTTCTCGACTTGTTGCACCTTTTCCTCGTCTGGCACCTCTTTTTCCACTTCCTCAATACTTGGCACCCCCTTTGCCGCTTCAGTGTTTTTTGTCCTCCATAATGATCTTTTGCTAAGCTAGTTTTTGCAATTTTATATTTATTAGCTTTCTTCTCTTCAGATCATCTTTTGAATTCTCACCATTCTCTTGCTCCAATGTCAACATGTTATCTTGGTTGACAACACTTCCATCCTCAGCACAGCAGGCTGGCCATATAGATCTCTTTGAGTTGAAGCGATTGTGGTGGAACTTTGTTGCTCAATGCCAACCATTGGTTTGGGATCTACATCAATTTTGGTGGTGTGTGCTTGCTTAGTCTTAAGTGGTGGTAGAATTTCTACATCAACATTGGCCATCGACTTGAATGATCTCCCTTCTTGCCGTACTCATCTTCGTTCAAGATACTCCCTTCAGGATGTACAAGTGTGGTGGTTGAATTTCTACATCAACTTTGGCCATCGGATCATGATCTCCCATCAGCTCAAAAGCTCCACTTATAGATGCCAAACACTCTTCTTTGCCTTCCTCTCCCTTATCTTCAAGTAACCAACTCACATCCGAATCAGATTCTTGCTTGCTGATCAAAGTCTTTCTTCTCTTCACATCTGACAACTGTTGAACCTCGAACTTCCAACTCTTAGCGTCCAAACATTGTAGGATCTCCGTGATCATATCAAATCAAAACAGAAGGATCTCCTCATCATCATATAAACTTGTATTGAGTCCTAAAATGAAGATAGCATTATTTTATATTTTTGGTGTAGTACCCTTGTGATTTTGAAAATGAAATTAGATGATATTTTTGTTTACCAGTGGTTTATCTATTGAGTAATAAAAGTCAATGATGTGCTTGGCATGATAAATAACCTGCCAACCGCATGTGCATGTCGTGTTGCTCAGGCACCTCTAGAATATCAAACTGAAATTCATTTGCTGTCTTCGCATTTTTGGAAGCCACAATAGTTTCAATGGTTGCAAGTAACATTTTTACATGCCTTAAAAAGAAACAAAAATACTATAGGATGGGTGCTCAAGGATCCTGCTTTAGGGTCACTTGACACTTGTTTTGATTCGAGATCAGCATTACATTTTTGCTATAAAGAGGTTGAGAAGTATGAGAAAAAGCTTCCAGCTGAGGCATAATTTAGAAATGCTCAATTCTCTATTCAAGATCCTCATTTTGATGAGGTTCTAGAAGATGATGTGAATTTTCCACATGATGTGACTAATAAGGGTACGATAGTGGAGGATCCAGATGATTCCAAAGCTTTGGGAAAAAAGAAATAAGTAGAAAAATCAACCAACCTCTGGAGTGATAGTTGTGTAGTAGCTGATGAAAATTATCAGGCAAATTTTAAGCTTATTCATAATGATTCTGGTCATTAAACAATCACTTATGATGATTAGATAAGTGCTAACATAATTCCTCTTGTAGCTTTATGTGCACCTGGATGAATTTTTGGGTACAAGAGGAGAAAAAAGAAAGAGACAAGGAGTTGGTAAAGACTCCACATTGCGTAAGTACTTGAAATCACTTTCATTTGAAAGAATGTATATTGTACATGGTTGGATCTCCAATGAGTCATATCTTCCCTTATTTTTTTTCAAAACAATCTAATATTTTCCAAGAGGCTATCCTATACCTTCAAGTGTTATAACAGGGTGATCCTTGTAGAAAAGGAGGTGGCACTTGATGTATAGGGCTTTGCATGTGGGTTTTGGAATTGTAGAGCAAGATATTTCCTATCATACACACCATACGCGTTAGTTCTTGGTATTAGAGATTCTTAGATGCTAACACCATACAACACTACATGCTTAGGAATAGGGAAAGAGAGATCACTAAAGAAGAGATTCTCTTGGAGTAAAAAAATGCAAACTTGTTAGATGAGTCATGAATGAAGTTTGACACTTGATTGTGACCTTGACAAAACATGTTTTTTGCAATTACAACAATTGTTTTTGGCAATTACAATTACAATTATGTATTGATGTATGTTGCAAAAATAATTATTTTTGGCAATTACAATTATGTATGTTGCAAAAATAATTATTTTTGACAATTACAATTATGTATTGATGTATGTTGCAAAAATAATGTCTTTATGTCATTTCCTTCTGCAATGTCTGTCTTTCAATTGTGCTTGGTAAAATTTGTCTATAAAACTACTCAAACACTTCCCTTAGACTATCAGTCCTAGTTCTACCTCTCCCATGCCTTGTATCGAAAGAAGGATCCTCGTGCTTGATAATGAGGATTTTCCATCCCTTGAGTAGACCATACACCTAGACAGCCATATTGCTTTGCAAACCATGGAAAATCATTATAGATAATGTGTTACAAGAAAAATAAATGAATTAGATGTCATGTTAGTATATGTTCAATGCCTGCCTCTCAGCATGTATCTCATATTGATGTGTGGTGCACATTTGTACAACCCCCATTATGAGGAGAAGCCATTGGTGCATATATCTTTAGTGGGATCCCCAACTTAGATGCTGGAAGGGGTCGTAGTTGTGACCATTGATGGTTAGGAGATGATGATAGGGGATACAAGCGTTAGATGGGGTTCGGGGCATAGCCCCACCCCAAAATGGTATAGGGAATATTCCTTCGAGAACTAAGTTCATTATTAGTGGGCGGTGGTTGGTGGGGATGCATTATGAATATGCGGCCCGCATCAATGCAGCATAGCCCCCCATGTCTTGGACGCGTCCACCGCACTACCTGTGGTACGATAAATGGACAAAGGCATCCAGAGTCTGTCTAGATCGCCATCTAAGCTCTACACTAGATGGGTGGACAACACCATCATATTGTACATATCTCTTGTTTGGTATAATCAGAATTTTAAATTCTCTTCATTCTCTCTATTGCATTGTCGAGTGTACTTTTTCTTGTTGTATCTGTTTCCTCTATGCCATATTCTTACATGTCACACATATGACTATGCCAATAGCTTTTAATTAAGAATGCTTACCATGTAGTGTGTGATACTTTAACTTTTCCATGCATCAATCATCTATTTTCCAAATCGAATGAGAGCATCTTTAAGTGGAGCATTGTATTCCTCCTCCCACACTTTCGATTGCCCAAGAGTACCATGAGTTGCGAGAGAGATTTCTAGGAAGGCCTCCTCGTGTGCTAAAGACAAGTGATTGGAAGAGGGCATGGGAAGTGGATCCAAGTTGTTCACCCCTCAGAATAAAGTGGCTATCCATCTTCCATCTACTCCCATACTGGAGTGATCTTCTAGCCAATCATCTTCTTGACCCTATGCAGATGATCTACAAGAGGTGGATCACATGCAGCACTTATGGGCATGGAGTAGACCTGATGGAAGGTGGTTCTCCCTAGAGCACCTCATTAGGGGAAACGGGAGTCTGGAGGGGTCTTTTAAGGTTTTAACACAAAACTAATGGGGTTTTTCCTAATTTGTTCCACACGCAACGTATGAAGCAAAAGACCACTCAACGCATATTCATGATTTTCGGACACAACACAGAGTAAAATTGCCTAATTTCTTTAGTGGAGATAAGCGCCAGCTAGGTGAGGCCAATGTGTTGCTATAAAGAATTTGGAAATGGTAGAGAGGATAGGTAAGCCCAAGCTTTTCAATTTGAGCTACAAAAGGGAAAGAAGGATAAGCTTGAGATTAAGTGAGTGCAAATGACTAATAGCCTGAGATTAGTGCACTGTGAATTGAAGGAGATGAATGCTAAGCTATAGGGAGCAAGAAGTTGGCTCTGATACCATGTTGAAGCTTGTGGATCCAAGCTCCCACGGAGATAGTGATGATAAGAAAGACTTAATTCTATGCTAATTAACATGTGATTAGTGCGCTAAGCTAAGCTAGAGTGAGTGATATCTAATAACAATCATGATAAATGAACTAAGCTAATTAAGCTTTAGACTCAAGCATAATTAAGTTATAAGATAAGACTTATACTCATAAAGAGGCTTGAGAGCTTACTTGTTTCCATTGACTGAAAAATGATTCCTTTTGTACGAGGGAGGTATGCAACAAAGCTATGATAGCTCATGTGGGTTGACTTGGCTAGCTGACTTGGCACTCTAGCATCACTCATTTCAACACCTTTGATAGATAGCACCTTTCCCATAAGTTTATCAGATTGTTCCTATGTCCATAATCTAGGTGCAATAGGATCCTCGATTATGTAAATAGTGTTTGTTGAGAACAAGCCAACCCTCTATCATGGAGCCCTCCGGTTATTCTTTTTAAAAACGAAGAAAAAATTTAACCACCTCATGAACAACCGGTTATCATGGAGCCCTCCGGTTATTCTTTTTAAAAACGAAGAAAAAATTTAACCACCTCATGAACAACTAAAAAAAAAAACATCCATCGGCCATATTGGTGACACCTGCAAAAGTGACATTTCATGGATGAGGTGGATGACGACACGTGCTTGTATATCGAAGAAGGCTCAAGGTAGTTCCTTTTCCATAAGACACAAAACCATCATAATTTCTTCTTTTATCTTCTATAGATCAATAGGGTTAATCTCTTTGGAAACAACAAACCTGTAATAATTGACAATATCATAAATATGTCAAATAATATATATGTTATAAGACAAGATTCAAAGGCATATATTTCTTACCCAATGGTAGAACATGTAAAATAAAGTATAAAGTGAGTGATAGTTAGACTAGCACACACAAGGAAATGAGAAATGTAGGTTTGAGTTAGTGCTTCATTGTGCTTAACTTGCAAGAAGTTATGCTAATCAGGAGACTTTAGTCCCAAAAACTTGTCGTTCTTTGAGGTGAAAAGGTTCAATGAGGCTCCATATCTAGTTCGTGTTCAGAATTGTTTTATTCTTTCCAAGATTATTGCACGCTCTCGATTCGAAAGACCCTCCCACAAGAGGATTTGAACCCGGAGCCTCATGTAGAAAGTTCGAAGTCTTATCCACACTAGGCTACTAGTAGCCTTGGAGACATTTTACATGTAAGTTTTATTTTCTCAATTTTGAAAAGTTGGCAAAATTTAAGTCGTAGAATAGGCAGGCGTCATTTAATCGCCGGGCTTCTCGAGGTCCTTCACCCTGGTTACGTATCCCAGACTATTTCAGCGTCTCATTATTGCAGCGATCCAGTTCTAAGCTGCTGCTTGTTATAACCAGCCCCCCCCCCCCCTGGTAAAGCAGTGCTAATGCTCTTCCTTGCTAATTCTCTCACTGTCTACAGTCTCCGGTTAGCATAGTCGGCCTTTGTCTCGTTGATATATTGCAAGCCATGGCTACAGAAGCTGGCGGCCAGTTGATTTTTTATGAGCCCACCACCACTTTAGACATGCTGCTCACGAGCGAGCCTAGAACAAAGGCTGTTGAGGGTTCCGACATCGTGTATCCACTAGACGTAGTTCATTATGCTTCCCTTAATTCTTGTCGTGATTTGAGCGAGATTCCCCTTCACGATGATGTGTTCATGTCGCCCAACGTGGATTACTCAGCGTTAGAGTCATTGCTTCCTTTTATCCCACACGCCATCAATGGCGCTTGTAAAAATGATGAGAGTGAACTGAAGTTTCAAGAGTTGCCTCCTCGGCCACCAGTAGCTGATCCCCCCACTCATGATGGCCTTCACATAATTAGGCCGCCCATGAGGAAAGGAACCCCGTCTTACAGAGAAGCTCACATAAACTCTCATGAGCGGCAGAGACGACGGGGCATGAGCAGCCTGTTCGCAACGCTGAGGTCGCTTCTTCCCATGCCAGACTTCAAGGTAAGTAAATATACAGTACGTTAGTGGTCATATGACGCCTTCTCAAAACCACAAGCTTATAATGTAGAGGTGATGTATAGTCACAAGCTCATGAAAAACACCTAATTGGTGAAGTACTGCTTGTTAGTGGGAGCATCCATGCACCTGCTTTGGTAGTGTTCTTGCTTCTTACAATCACAAGTTGTTCACGATAAACCACTCGAAATCGGGATGTAAACACAAATAACTTCACAATTAGGGTGCAAATGCTTAAGTGAATGGTACCTTCTCCATCTTTCATAGGAGATTTATGGAAATGTTTGCTGTCGAAGTCGTCCTCTATACACGCCCATTACTAGATGCACGAGCTTAAGTGGCCGTGGCCAGAAGCGTTCATAATTGGGACCTTCAAAATTATTTGTGGTGATTACCTGCAAAGTCCTGAAGCTTATGAGGATGCACATACTTTTCATCAGTCACAAACAGTTGGTTCTACCAGTTATGATGTATGTGCTAAAGTGAGGTGCCATGGCTTAGTAAGATGCATCATGCTTGTGCTTTTGTCATGTGACTTTTCCTAAGAGCAAGCGTAAAATCCATTTTATAATATTTAGCGAAGTATTATTTAGGAAAGAGCTAATTTCTGATAATCACAAGCTCAGTCGAATGTATATAAGATGAATGAGCAGTCCGGTGAAGTCTTGTTTTGTGATGTGAAGCTAAGAAATGCGCTCTTATACTCTTTACACACTTGCTCCCCTTAAAAAAAAGGAAAAAAAAAACCAGTTTAGCTGAGAAGGTATGTCCCTAGGGGTTCATGAAAGATGAGTGGGGGACGAAAACCCAGTTGAGCTGAGAAGGTGGGTTGCCAACGTCCCTGTTCATGAAAGAAAAGGTGAAGTGTCAGTAGAGAAGGTGGGTGTTCAAAAAGTGTGTAAACACCTTCTTTACTAGTAAGAAGGATGCACTGCTTTCTCCAGTGGTTCACATGTTGAAGTGGTGCATGCAGCGATGGCAGTGGTGGTTATGGTAGCGGAAGTAAACGAAGCAAATTTAGAAGAAGAAGCATGCCGTGTCTCTCTTGTCTCAAGATTAAAAAACACCCATCATAGCTCTGGTCTCTTTACCACCCTTAATATGATATGGGTGTTGCTTACAAAGGGTGTACGCTTATGCCGTGTCCCTCTTGTCTCAAGATTAAAAAACACCCATCATAGCTCTGGTCTCTTTACCACCCTTAATATGATATGGGTGTCGCTTACAAAGGATGCACGACTCAAGGTTAGGGTTATTGTGGTATGGGTGTCGTTGCGCGATGACTCAAGGATAGTGAAAAGAAAGGTTTACTGTGAGGTGGGATTTCTATCCGAAGGGACTTGGTGCCTTGAGGGTATGATAGCTTGCCGCCCCCAATAGTTTGCCTCTATATGGGAGGAGTTGCAAGGCGGGGAGGGCAACCCCCGAGGCATTCGGCACCCACGGAACCTCACCTTGGGCGGGCTAGCATACCCTCAAGGCACTGGATAAAAATCCCACTTCACATTCACTAGGGACAATTAAATTTTAGAAAAATCCACTTGAAATTGATGAGAGAAGGAAAGATGCTTTTTTGGGGAGAAATATATGATGTGTATGATGTGCCTCTTAGGCTGTTTGTTTAAAATTACGATTTTGCTCTTTAAGCCATGGTGAGAAGGATTTGAAAGCTGTTCGTGATATAACTAATTCTAAGTGAAGTCTTGTCAGGGCAGTCTTAAGCAAGGATGATTTTTGAAACATGAAGGGCAGTCTAAAGCAAGGATGATTTTTGACGTAATTTAGTAGTAATAATGCCCGGCAAAATAAATGGCCAAAAATGCTTTACAATGGGTATGAAGCCCTTTGTAAAGAAGCAATTTCCCCGCTTTTTTGATGGGCGACTTTCCGAATTGTTACTATATTTTAGAATTTCGTGCCTGCTATATAGTTAACGGATCGTGGCCTGCATGCAGTCGGACAGGTGCACTATACACGTGATAAAGTACGTGCATCATTTAGAGGAAAAACTGCAGCAGCTGGCCAAGACGACGGTGAAGCTAGAGTCTGTACCTGAAAGGACTAGGACGCAAATGCACATTCAAGGGCCTTCATACGTCAGCTGCTTGAACGACAACGACAATGGCGACGGAGGACAGCCGCAGCGCAGCATGGGGCCTATCTTGCCGTTTCCGTCGCACATGCAGGTAACGGTGCGGTTTTGGGGACGCGCCGACATCTTCATCACCCTCAACTGCCCCAAAAAAAGAGGGCTCTGGCCGGACCTTCTTTCCGTGCTGCAGGAGAACCTCCAACTCGACGTGCAAAACGTCACCCTCTCCACTGCTTCGGATTTCTGTGTCCACTCCATTTACGCCAAGGTACCAGTAATGAGCTATGAATAGCATATGTCTGTTATTGACTGCAGATCTCTCAATTTTCCATCTGATCAGGTATTGGATGCCCATCGTGAGGTCTCCTGCGACAAATTACGCGCACTACTGCTCGACTTCGTAGCGGCCCAGATGGCTTCTAGTTTCTAAAGAAGGACGGAGCTCACCTCGGCATCGCTGAGCTTACCCCCAATGATTCTCCTTGACACTTTCTATATTAATAGCTAGACTCGTGTTAATTGTGTTCTTTCTTCAAAATGGCAAGCTTTGTACCGTTTTAAGTCTCAACAAGCTCATACTACCACCGGCGGCCGTGGATTGATAGTACTGTGGCCAACCCTCACTCACATTACCACTGGTTGTATTGACGAGCTAGCAGCTTCTTATATCTATGCATCAACTTTTTTAGTTTCTTTGTGACCTACTAGAACAATTTACCATCATTGCATCCATCGCGAGAAGAAGCACTACACCACGCCAGTGTTCGCCGCCGAAAATCCTAAATAATTTAGGCCAAATAAATTGCAGTTTTCAAATTAGAGAAAAAATCCCAAAATTTTGCAAAGAATAAACTTCCAAAATCATCATCGCAAAGAAAAAGAAATCGAAACATTTAAATCATCACATAATATAAACATATGACAAAATATAAACACTAGAAGTATCAACTAATTTCAACTTCTCAACGAAAATTTATAAGCTATGAATAATTGGAACTTCCAAAAGTATTAAACTTAAAATTTTGCATTAAGAAATTTAAAGGCATGGGATAGGTACTAGGACAACTATCTTTCTATTTAAAAAAGAAGAAGGTTTTCTCAACACTTACATTTATACCTAGAAAACCAACATATTGTTTTACATTGCACAAGAGCAAAAATAATATTGTTCCTTATTTGATTCTCTTGGGGTTAATACATTTGTAAGAAACATCCATGCAATTTATTTTGGATGGATGGATAGAGAAAACATGTTCAACAAGACTACATCATAAAGTACCAAGATATATGGAAAAAGAACAATAAGAACGTTGATGACACGGAAGCGGTAAAGCTGTTTACGCCTTTATAGAGTGTCACACTTCCATACTCAGATACAAACACACCCAGAACACCAGACCCAAGAACATAAATAAAACTTTATTTCAGTACAGTAGAAAACCAAAGTTTAGAGATTCATAAGAAGCTTCTACATCTTTAAACTGAAGACCATGAATTACCCAAACTCCCTCAAAACCTTGCCAGCCTCAGAGAATCTATCTCCTCTCCTTCGTTTTTTATTGCAATGGATGCCACCACCTTTACGTGGCTGTTGATGCTCACTTCTTCCTCCTCAGTCGACGCCTTGCTTTTTCTCTGATTCTCTGCACTCCCGGCCTACAGAGTCGACGCCTGTTTTACCAGAGGTGGCCCTCTCACACCAAACACCTTCTCGTCGTTACCCACAGTCGAGCTTCTCCTCTCCTTTTCTACTGTTGATGGTCTCTGTTCCTTTTGCACTCTTTCGCTGCAAACGGCATCACCTTGCTTCTCTCTGTTTCACACCAGTCAACGCCTTCTTCTCCTTCATTCTACTCTCTCTCTTCGCTACCAGTCGTCGCCACCTCTTTTCTCCTCCCCTTCTCTACGTGCAGTTGACTCCAGCCTACTCTTCTACTACCCACGTTGCAGTTGACGGCCCTTGTTCTTCACTGTCGGCGCCAGCCTCCTCTTGTTACAGTGAACGCCACCACCTAATGACGGCTCTTCCCGCGGCTACGTTGTAGTCGGCGAACCTCTTCTCTCCTCAGCTGCGCTCAACACTCGCCTCCTCTTCTGTAGCTCCTCCTGCATACCAGGTGACACCACCACAAGCACTACTGCAACCCCTCGGCTCTTTTTCGCTCTTTACTGCCCCCGGCGGCTCCCCAGCAAGTCGCCAGCCCCCTGTTTGTCCTTGCACTTCAGTCGACACCTCCCCAGCCTCGCCTTCTTGCCGTGGACGCCCCCCCACCTTTCAGCTTTTTTCTCTCTGCGTTCCCTTCTCTCTTTTCTGGCTTACGGCCGCCGACGTTTTTTCCTCTAGTGACTTCGCTCTGCTGATGTGTCCCCTTTTCCACAACTCTTTTTCATTTTTTCCTTAGAGATTCTCTCCTTCACATACCGTAAGGTTCTCTGCTATTGCCATATGGCCTCCTCCATCCCTTTAGCGCATGTGAACAGTCAAACTTGCCAGCACTACTCGCAAATGCCGCCCTTGCTCATTTTCTAAAACTTAAAGCCTTTTTATCCTCATATTAATCTTTTTATGGTTTAAGGCTATTCACATTGCCTTAAACCACATCCCACTAATGCCATTTATCCTTTGCCCACAGGCCATTAGCACCCGAAGGTTTGCTAACAAAAGCAACAAGATCTTCACATCCTGTGGACGATGCAAGGCCTGATGGTTATGCCTCCACTCCTCCTGCCCAGCAGATTTTCTCTCAAACAAAACTCAGAGCTAACCCAAACTAATTACATATTTCCTGAAACTCTCAGTACTCTGCACAATATGTACACATCATCAGCCTCTGTTTTTATCCACACATATTTAGCAACCCCCTCTTTCTACTGAGACATTCATGTCCAGCAGCTGTACAGATAGAGGCTATTTATCCTCCTGGATCAAACAGAAACCTCGGTGCATATACCTTCCAATCCTTCAAGCATTTTCCTCTGTCAAATAACCATTGATGCACCCTTTTATGATCTTTCATTTTCAGCAACCCCTTGGGCTCTTTATATATGGCATCATCAATATATTCTACTGCACTTCCTCCTCCATACCAGCTCACATAATCTTGTGATGGAAACAACCATTCCTCACCTCTACTCTTCTCTGACACATCTGAATCCCACTCATAATCATATACTGAATTAACAAACATCTGATCTTCAACTCCCACCTCATGGTCATCCAATTTGCACCCCACATCATTGGCTTTCAACTCTTCCTCTGGACAAATTGCCAAACTAAGACTATAACCAAACCACTCATCCATATGTTGAGCATCAACATGAGGTGTATCCATCATAAACCCATTTCCCTTCAGCCCATCTACGTCAAACATAGAAACTTCATGCACTGTAGACTCATCATTGCCACTTCCCTGTAGTTTCTCCAGTTTCAAGACATTGGTGATCCTTCAAGATTCTCCACATCTTGCACAGGCATCCCTACCAAGTTTAAGCTTCCCAAACTGCCAGGCAAAGCATCTTGGTCCCCTTAACCAACAACAATAGCCTCACATACATTCTCATTACTGACAACTGACTCATTCTCTTGGGCAAGAGAAGGAACACACACCTTATGATCAGCAACCGCACATGCAGAATCTATCACATCATCATCCAAAATAGCATCTAACTCATCATCAGTCACACCATCACTCCCTTCCCGCACAACTGGTATGCCAGTATCTGTTATCTTCTTCATGGAAGCCAATTCCAACAGATCATCCAATGCATTATCAAGAATACAGTCTAGCTCACCATCCAAATTCTCACAAGCTGTAATATCCAACTCATCACCCGGATCATCAATATGTACTTCATCCATAGTATCTCCATTAGTAACATTTTGATCATCACACTCCACCTTGACTGGCTGAAGTACGGACACATGCAAGTCATTACTCATTTCTGAATCAGAGAGATCATCCAAGTCATATCCATACTCAAACACATCAGGTTCCTCAGCATTAACATCACTCTCACAATCCACAGCATCATCAATAATCTTTTTGAACAACATATCAGGATTTCTCTGTTCACATGGTAGATAGGACACTGGAGTCTTCATCTCTTCCCTAATTATAGGCTGAATCATAACTGGTTGCACATCATTAATACTTCCATCCTCCTCCTCCTCATCTTCTGAAAACTCTTCAGGGTTGATTCCAAAAACTTTATCCTTTTCCATTTCTAACAGGTTAATCTGTCCCATATCCTGCTCTGCAAATGTGACCTTACGGACTTCGTGAACATTGGGCTGAATTGCATCCTTCATCTGGATACTAGGGTCAATCACCCTATCATTCATTCCCATAGACAATTGATACATACCACCATTAGCTTTGGCTGGTTTCTCACATTGCGGACTGATATGACCCCACTCACCACAATTCCGACATTGCACATCACTCGAATACCCTCTCCCTCTTCCAATATCTGCTGAATTTCCTTTAGAACCAGATGATGCATCACTCTTCCTTCCCATATCACCTATGCCTCTTCCTCTTCCTGTAGACTCTATCCAATTCAAGCTTAAAGATTTCATGAGCTCCACTGCTTCATGAACCTCCCTCTTCAAAGAATCCTCCTATTTAGGAACAGCAGCAGCTTCTCTTTCCAGGATGCATACTCTCAATCTCTGGCATCTTCACAAACTTCTTCGGCTCTTCTTGTATTCCCCCAACTGCCTCAGACGCTTCACCTTCCACTCCTTCTCTCGAGCAACTCTGACAGCTTCCTCAAAGCTATCCAGGTTCTTCAGCTCCACCTTCAGACGGAGGGTTGGCTCCAGACCAGCGACAAACCGGTCTCTCTTTATCATCTGCGGGGGTACTTCAGGAATCAAAGCCTCACACCATAGACTCCACAGTCTACAAAACTCTATCAGATACTGATCCACATCCTGACCATCCTTCTGCTGAATTTTACACAACTCTTTCCACACATCATTCGGACTCCTTACACGGGCAAACTGTGCCAAAAATGCAGCTCTGGCTACAGGGTACTCAGGATCCTGCTAATGAGCATTCCTGTGTGTAGTCACAAACATCTGTAGCCATGCTTTTGCATCACCTTGCAAGCAATAAGCCAAAATCTGAGAAAGGATTTTCGGGGTTGCCCTGTCTTTCATCAAAGTTGTAAATTCCATCTTTTCTAGAAACGTGACTGCACTCTCCTGTGTGGTAATCCCCAATACTCTGGAAAATCCTGAGCCATATCTTCAATCTTTCTTCACACAGCCCCTTGTCTTCTTTCACAAACCGAAGGAAATTTCTTCCTCTGTGGAGGCACCAAAAAGTGATGACACGAAAGCGGTAAAGCTGTTTACGCCTTTATAGAGTGTCACACTTCCATACTCAGATACAAACACACCCAGAACACCAGACCCAAGAACATAAATAAAACTTTATTTCAGTACACCAGAAAACCCAAGTTTAGAGATTCATAAGCAGCTTCTACATCTTTGAACTGAAGACCATGACCTACCCAAACTCCCTCAAAACCTTGCGAGCCTCAGAGAATCTATCTCCTCTCCTTCTTTGTTTTTTATTGCAATGGATGCCACCACCTTTACGTGGCTGTTGATGCTCACTTCTTCCTCCTCAGTCGACGCCTTGCTTTTTCTCTCATTCTCTGCACTCCCGGCCTACAGAGTCGACGCCTGTTTTACCAGAGGTGGCCCTCTCACACCAAACACCTTCTCGTCGTTACCCACAGTCGAGCTTCTCCTCTCCTTTTCTACTGTTGATGGTCTCTGTTCCTTTTGCACTCTTTCGCTGCAGACGGCATCACCTTGCTTCTCTCTGTTTCACACCAATCAATGCCTTCTTCTCCTTCATTCTACTCTCTCTCTTTGCTACCAGCCATCGCCACCTCTTTTCTCCTCCCCTTCTCTACCTGCAGTTGACTCCAGCCTACTCTTCTACAACCCACGTTGCAGTTGACGGCCCTTGTTCTTCACTGTCGGCCCGCCAGCCTCCTCTTGTTACAGTGAACGCCACCACCTAATGACGGCTCTTCCCTCTGCTACGTTGTAGTCAGCGCACCTCTTCTCTCCTCAGCTGCGCTCAACACCCGCCTCCTCTTCTATAGCTCCTCCTGCATACTAGGTGACACCACCACCAGCACTATTGCAACCCCCCGGCTCTTTTTCGCTCTTTACTACCCCCGGGGGCTCCCCAGCAAGTCGCCAGCCCCCTGTTTGTCCTTGCACTTCAGTTGACACCTCCCCAGCCTTGCCTTCCCCAACTTTCAGCTTTTTTCTCTCTGCGTTCCCTTCTCTCTTTTCTGCTTACTGCCGCCGACGTTTTTTCCTCTGGCCACTTTGCTGCTGTCGTGTCCCCTTTTCCACAACTCTTTTTGTTTCTTCCTTAGAGATTCTCTCCTTCACATACCGTAAGGTTCTTTGCTATTACCATATGGCCTCCTCCATCCCTTTAGCGCATGTGAATAGTCAAACTTGCCAGCACTATTGGCAAACGTCGCCCTTGCTCATTTTCTAGAACTTAAAGCCTTTTTATCCTCATATTAATTTTTTTATGGTTTAAGGCTATTCACACTGCCTTAAACCACATCCCACTAATGCCATTTATCCTTTTCCCACAGGCCATTAGCACCCGAAGGTTCGCTAACAAAAGCAACAAGATCTTCACATCCTGTGGACGATGCAAGGCCTGATGGTTATGCCTCCACTCCTCCTGCCCAGCAGATTTTCTCTCAAACAAAACTCAGAGCTGACCCAAACTAATTATATATTTCCTGAAACTCTCAGTACTCTGCACAATATGTACACATCATCAGCCTCTGTTTTTATCCACACATATTTAGCAACCCCCTCTTTCTGCTGAGACATTCATGTCCAGTAGCTGTACAGACAGAGGCTATTTATCCTCCTGGATCAAATAGAAACCTCGGTGCATATACCTTCCAATCCTTCAAGCATTTTCCTCTGTCAAATAACCATTGATGCACCCTGTTATGATCTTTCATTTTCAGCAACCCCGTGGGCTCTTTATATATGGCATCATCAATATATTCTACTGCACTTCCTCCTCCATACCAGCTCACATAATCTTGTGATGGAAACAACCATTCCTCACCTCTACTCTTCTTTGACACATCTGAATCCCACTCATAATCATATACTGAATTAACAAACATCTGATCTTCAACTCCCACCTCATTGTCATCCAATTTTCAACCCACATCATTGGCTTTCAACTCTTCCTCTGGACAAATTGCCAAACTAAGACTATAACCAAACCACTCATCCATATGTTGAGCATCAACATGAGGTGTATCCATCATAAACCCATTTCCCTTCAGCCCATCTACATCAAACATAGCAACTTCATGCAATGTAGACTCATCATTGCCACTTCCCTGTAGTTTCTCCAGCTTCAAGACCATTGGTGGTCCTTCAAGATTCTCCACATCTTGCACAGGCATCCCTACCAAGTCTAAGCTTCCCAAACTGCCAGGCCAAGCATCTTGGTCCCCTTGACCAACCACAATAGCCTCACATGCATTCTCATTACTGACAACTGACTCATTCTCTTGGGCAAGACAAGGAGCACACACCTTATGATCAGCAACCGCACATGCAGAATCTATCACATCATCATCCAAAATAGCATCTAACTCATCATCAGTCACACCATCACTCCCTTCCTGCACAACTGGTATGCCAGTATCTGTTATCTTCTTCATGGAAGCCAATTCCAACAGATCATCCAATGCATTATCAAGAATACAGTCCAGCTCACCATCCAAATTCTCACAAGCTATAATATCCAACTCATCACCCGGATCATCAATATGTACTTCATCCATAGTATCTCCATTAGTAACATTTTGATCATCACACTCCACCTTGACTGGCTAAAGTACGGACACATGTAAGTCATTACTCATTTCTGAATCAGAGAGATCATCCAAGTCATATCAATACTCAAACACATCAGGTTCCTCAGCATTAACATCACTCTCACAATCCATAGCATCATCAATAATCTTTTTGAACAACATATCAGGATTTCTCTATTCACATGGTAGATAGGACACTGGAGTCTTCATCTCTTCCCTAATTATAGGTTGAATCATAACTGGTTGCACATCATTAATACTTCCATCCTCCTTGCATCCTTCATCTGCATACTAGGGTCAATCACCCTATCATTCATTCCCATAGACAATTGATACATACCACTATTAGCTTTGGCTGGTTTCTCACATTGCGGACTGATATGACCCCACTCACCACAATTCCGACATTGCACATCACTCGAATACTCTCTCCCTCTTCCAATATCTGTCTTCCTTCCCATATCACCTATGCCTCTTCCTCTTCCTGCAGACTCTATCCAATTCAAGCTTAAAGATTTCATGAGCTCCACTGCTTCATGAACCTCCCTCTTCAAAGAATCCTCCTATTTAGGAATAGTAGCAGCTTCTCTTTCCAGGATGCATACTCTCAATCTCTCACATCTTCACAAACTTCTTCGGCTCTTCTTGTATTCCCCCAACTACCTCAGACGCTCACCTTCCACTCCTTCTCTCGAGCAACACTGACAGCTTCCTCAAAGCTATCCAGGTTCTTCAGCTCCACCTTCAGACGGAGGGTTGGCTCCAGACCAGCGACAAACCGGTCTCTCTTTATCATCTGCGGGGGTACTTCAGGAATCAAAGCCTCACACCATAGACTCCACAGTCTACCAAACTCTATCAGATACTGATCCACATCCTGACCATCCTTCTGCTGAATTTTATACAACTCTTTCCACACATCATTCGGACTCCTTACACGGGCAAACTGTGCCAAAAATGCAGCTCTGGCTACACGGTACTCAGGATCCTGCTGATGAGCATTCCTGTGTGTAGTCACAAACATCTGTAGCCATGCTTTTGCATCACCTTGCAAGCAATAAGCCAAAATCTGAGAAAGGATTTCCGGGGTTGCCCTATCTTTCATCAAAGCTGTAAATTCCATCTTTTCCAGAAATGTGACTGCACTCTCCTGTGGTGGCAATCCCCAATACTCTGGAAAATCCTGAGCCATATCTTCAATCTTTCTTCACACAGCCCCTTGTCTTCTTTCACAAACTGAAGGAAATTTCTTCCTCTGTGGAGGCACCAAAAAGTGATGACACGGAAGCGGTAAAGCTGTTTACGCCTTTATAGAGTGTCACACTTCCATACTCAGATACAAACACACCCAGAACACCAGACCCAAGAACATAAATAAAACTTTATTTCAGTACACCAAAAAATCCAAGTTTAGAGATTCATAAGCAGCTTCTACATCTTTGAACTGAAGACCATGAATTACCCAAACTCCCTTAAAACCTTGCCAGCCTCAGAGAATCTATCTCCTCTCCTTCTTCGTTTTTTATTGCAATGGATGCCACCACCTTTACGTGGCTGTTGATGCTCACTTCTTCCTCCTCAGTCGACGCCTTGCCTTTTCTCTGATTCTCTGCAGTCCCGGCCTGCAGTTGACGCCTGTTACCAGAGGCGGCCGTCTCACACCAAACACCTTCTGGTCGTTACCCCCCCACAGTCGAGCTTCTTCTCTCCTTTTCTACTGTTGATGGTCTCTGTTCCTTTTGCACTCTTTCACTCCTGCAGACGGAATCACCTTGCTTCTCTCTGTTTCACACCAGTCAACACCTTCTTCTCCTTCATTCTACTCTCTCTCTTCGCTACCCAGTCGTCGCCACCTCTTTTCTCCTCCCCTTCTCTACCTGCACAGTTGACTCCAGCCTACTCTTCTACTACTCACGTTGTAGTTGACGGTGTGAGGTGAAAAAAAGAAAAAAGACTATGCCTCTATAGCCCTTCACCTCACAAACTTTGATACAACAACACGACAACGGGGCACCAACAACCAAAACAAAACACCACACAGAGATACCTCAAAACTCTGTATTCCAAAAGATAATCAAAACCCGCACACTTATCCACAATAATGCAAAAAAAATCCCTCTTTCACAATCCAGCTGGCTCCACTCGGCTTCCTTTACTCCTTTATCTGCCCATGGCTCTCCTTTTGCATCCCAAAGATGGCCCTCCCTTCTAATTGCTGCCAGCCTTCATGCTTCAGTGTGACTGCAACCAATACCTTTACTCCTTGACTCTGAGACCGCCCCCTCCTTTGTACAGACAGCCTGTCTCTCTCTCTCTGTCCCCTGTCTCAGCTCTCCCTTCACCACGGGCCACTTCTCACGTCTACAGCCCCTCTTTCACAAGGCATCCACACACGAAACAACCCAGCTTTTATGGTACTTGGCCTTTGCACCTATCTTCAGCACTACCAGCCACCTCTGTAGTAAAAACCTTTGCGCTTGCAGCTGCTTTACGTGCCCGTCACCACTACTTCCTGCACCAGAGCCACAGCTCCTCTAGCGGACCAAACAAGCGCCAGGCGGCAACCACCTTTTCCACACTCTGCGTCTGCCTCTCTTCAGTCCTTCTGTCCCAACCCACAGCCCTCGTAGGCGACACCTCCTCTGCAACCCAGCTATCAACGCTTCAGTTGGCCTCTTCGGTGCTCCCCGGCCGTCAGCTCCTCGCCAGACAACACTTCCGCGAACCTCTTATGATACTAGCTCTGTCCACCTGACTGTCGCCAGCCACACTTGAGACTGCTCCCTTGCAGTCCTTCGCCAGCCAGCAGCTGCAGTATCCACTTCAAAGGTGGCCTCCAGTTAATGCCAGCCCTTTCTCTTCGCTCTCCTTGATCACTCCAGAGCCCCCCCTCTGGTCGCACGCTCCAGGCTCTCTCCCACAAGGCGGCAACACCCTCACCTTGTCTGCTCTGCACGATCACCCGCGAGCCCTGCTCACTAGAGCGGCCTCTACCTTTCCTTGCCTCTGACTCTGCAGAATCCCCCAGCAGCCAGGCATTTACGAGGCGGCCTTCTCACCTTTTCCACGCTCCACTCTTCGCCAACCTTCCAGATGATGTGCTGGCGAATACGTTGGCTGTAGCGCAAACCTCCACGCGGACCCTTCAAGCTGGCCACACTTATATTTTTTTTTTATTTTTTTTCTAAAGCCTAGAAGATGGCCGCCAAAACAGAGACCCCCAAAGCAACCTTTCAGCTATACCAACTCAATGAACTCTGCGCCGCCAACAAAAGAAGCATCCACTCTTTCTCAGAGGCGGTCACCTTTCCACAGCTGCCACTTTTTTCGAATCAGTCGGTGCCCTGCATTTGGCAACCACCCGCACACTATATTGCTGCAATAAAAAACTTCCAAATCTCCAGTATCTGCGCCCAAAAAAAAACGTGCGTGTACCAGCTCACTGCAAAGCCATTCGCTCTGTACATTTGCCAGGGCATTCAGGGTAAAATTTATTTGCAAACCATGCATCCCATATGTACACAGACTCAAAACACTTCTTAGATTTTTGCTTGACAATGGCCCTTGTTATTCACTGTCAACGCCGCCAGCCTCCTCTTGTTACAGTGAACGCCACCACCTAATGACGGCTCTTCCCTCTGCTACGTTGTAGTCGGCGCACCTCTTCTCTCCTCAGCTGCGCTCAACACCCGCCTCCTCTTCTGTAGCTCCTCCTGCATACCAGGTGACACCACCACCAGCACTACTGCAACCCCCCGGCTCTTTTTCGCTCTTTACTGCCCTCGGCGGCTCCCCAGCAAGTCGCCAGCACCCTGTTTGTCCTTGCACTTCAGTCGACACCTCCCCAGCCTCGCCTTCTTGCCGTGGACGCCCCCCCACCTTTCAGCTTTTTTCTCTCTACGTTCCCTTCTCTCTTTTCTTCTTACTGCCGCCGCTGACGTTTATAGCGTGGTTTTTATAAAGGGAACTGAAAAAGTGTTAGGGTGTAAGCGTCGCTATATATAAGCGCACTGTTTTTCGATGCTATAAATCGTCGCTATAAGCGTTGCTGTGAGAGAACAATTTCTTTTTGGGACAGATTGGGGTAATATCCCCATTCTATCCCACTATGTTCATGAAACCTATTATGTGTATAACATACACATCTATTGGAGGACTTAAAAAACATATCTATTATATGTATACTCTATTCATGCATAGAGCTTTATTCATAAGCTTAGGCATTGAGCTTTAATGCATAAGCTTAAAACTTGCATTAAGCTCTATGCATAGAGCTTAAATGCATTGATCTTTAATGCGTAAGCTTAAAGCTTTATACATAGAGCTCATGCATAGAGCTTAATACATAAGGCCTCATGCATAGAGCTCGTGCATAGATAGAGCTTAATGCATAGAGCCTTATGCATAGATCTCATGAAGCTTACACATTGAGCTTTATGCATAGATCCTCATGCATAGATCTTAGTGCATAAGGCTTATGCATTGAGATTCAATGCATAGAGCTCATGCATAGAGCCTTAATGCATAGAGCTCATGCATAAGCCTCATGCATAGAGCCTTAATGCACAAGGCTCATACATTGAGCCTCATGCAAAGAGCCTTAGTGCATAAGCCTCATGCATAAGCATGATGCATAGAGCCTTAATGCATAAGCCATCATGTTTTGTATTGTTTGGACAAGTGGAAGGGGTTCTGGACTGACATGCTCTAGTTTGGGTCAATATGATGCTAGATGCCAACCTAAAGTCTAGTGAAGACACAACTGAACCACCATACAAGTCTCGGCTATTCCTACATAACCAGGGACATCTCTATAGACCTCTCGTCAACCTTGTTGAGAGCAAAGCACTAGTTGTCTAGCTTATAGAGAGAGAACAACAAGTTGCCAAGCCCTATAGAGAGAAAGCAAGCATGGTCCAGCCGTCTATACTTGTTTTTGAACCCTCTGTACCTAATATCCAGGTTAGACACAGAACACAATGGTTGTAGAGAGAGAAAATAGCCGTCCAGCTGTGTAGAGAGAAAGGTAATAGCTCGACCAGCTCTTTAGAGAGAGATAATAACCCGGCAATCTTGAATCTTAATTGTTTATTCGTATCTCTTTCTTGGTGTCTTCTTGTGGGCTATGGGTTGCAGGTAGTTCTAAGGGTTGCGTGGATTGGTGCTTTAGAGCCATGAGGGGATATTGAGGTGAGAGATTGTAGAACAAGGTTTGTAGAGTGGAATCCTTGCAGTATAAATTTTGTAGTTGGTAGGAGTGTGGAAGGCATGAGATTGGGATTAACAATGTTGCCTTGTTCCAAAAATCCAAACTAGTCAGAGTGCCATGTTCGAGTCCTGCTTTCTCAACCTTGGAAGAGAACTAGAATACAAGGTTTTATGTGTAGTATGCCCATATGTTAGACTTGAAGCATATTAAAACTCATGATATTTCAACACCAAGAGGTAGGTGTTTGCCGGTGTGAAAAGTACCTATCTGATAGCTGTTAAAGTCGATTGCATAAGGACGCGAGGGACTTACAAGCTGTCGGGGGACTTCCTCTTTGAAGTTGGGCATGAAACTTAATATGTGGGCCTTATAAAAGTCAAGGAACAAATTTGCACAGTTTCATCCTTTTTTGGTCTAATGAGGAGGTGCAACAAAAGGGTTAGTATTTGGTCCAAAGCATCCCTAGCTGCCAACTTACATCCATTTTAAATGGCTGATGGAGGACTTGCTGAAGGAGATTTGAGTTTGAGCTTGGTGTGCAGGTGGAGGAGAGATAGAAGATTGGTCCCATCAAGTTTGGTAGTGTTTGGAGAAGTGGAAGTGGTTTTGGGCTAACTTGCTCCAGCTCGGGTTGACACAATGCTAGATGCCAACCTGAAGGATAGTGAAAGACACAACTCAACCACCGAACAAGCCTCGTCTATTCCTCCATGACCCGTGACATCTCCTCAGACCTCTAGTAAACCTTGTTGACAGAGAATCACTTGTTGTCCAACATATAGAGAGACAACAATAAGCTACTCAGCCCTAGACAGAAGACAAAGCATTAGGCGAATTTTGGACTCAACTTTGGGCCTTTTTTCTCCACAGAGAGAAAGGCTTTCGACCAATAGGAAGAGAGCCACCGTAACGAAACTTTTGATAATTAGACGTTTTTCATATATTCTTTATATGAATATATTGTTATTAAAGAAATACGAAATGCATTTGACCACACTTTATAATGTCATTTCTTTAATATATATGAAAAATAGAGTGTTGTCAGCTCATTTAATAAATCTCAGTTCATTTAATGAATGGTTTCAATCTAAAAAATTCCCTCCTTCAGCTCATTTAATAAAAGTGCCTTTTTCCTCCTAAAATTTGAAATGTTCTCTTCAAAGTTCCTACGTCATTTAATGAATGGATTTCCCTCTAGAAATTTCACAAGTTTTGGAGGTTATCTCTTCTGCCATCTCATCTTCGTCCATCTTCTTACATTTGCTTTTATTTTCTATTTGCTTCCATGGAAACCACACGTCCTAGGCGTTCTTGCTCCTCTACTAGAGCTATTATAGTATACAATAGTTTTGATATGGATAATCAAAGGTGGATTCCTACCATAATCTCTATTGGTAGTTGGATTATGTTGTAGACTAGGAAGAAAAAAAAAAACAAAGAACGAGTTCATGGACACTTACAAAGGCAGAGTTCAAGACTTCAAACTCTCTGACACAGGTAGGAGCATTAAGGAAGTCCTTATACAACATGCCTACATGCACTTAGAACTTTGTCTGACATTTGCCTGATGGAATCCCACTCCATAGACCAAACTGTAAGTAAATGTTTTTACATTACGTTTATGTAATGTGTTTCATTTCTATACTTATGCTTCTCTTGTATTCTTCTGTATAGATATATATCCTTCAAACTTGGTTGACTAGCAGCCTATAGATAGTATTGTGGAAATCTTTGATGTTTTTCATGCATCTATTGATGAGCAGCTATACAAAGAAACATCCAGCAGGTTGGCAGAGAGAGGAGTTTTCTTTTATAATGAATTTTACACGGCACCTCATAGTGTTATAGGTTATGGATCTTTGAAAGCATTACCACTGCCTTCATTTGATAGTCTAGAATGGCCCATACTAATAGCAGAAACAAGTGAGTGCTTTAGATTAAAGATATACTAAGACGTGCAAAGGTGTATACGACCAAATGTAGCAAATCGTCAGGTGAAAATCGTTGTCTTTATGCCATTGCATGTTTTTGTCAACTTCTTTTATGACGAGGAGGTCAAAAAAACATTGTCAATGTTTATCTGTAAATCAGAGAAATGTTTGGATTTCTTAGGTCAAAATTGGGATGTGAAAGAATTAAATGGGGTTACCTGCAAAATCCATAGGAAATCTATTGTTTGTAAATATATGATTGGCTCTTCCAGAATTTTATTTTGGCCTTTCATTATATGAGATGGCATTATGTCAATGGAAAACTTGTAGCAATTGATGAGGACTTAGAGGATGACATTGAAAATCCATTGATGTTATTAGAGGTATGGTTTGAACATGAGCTCTTGAAAGTACTCAATATAAGGTCAAAAATCACACTGCGTCAAGTGAGAACAGACTTCGCAAATGAGAATGACCTACAAGTGCCTGATGATTATGTGTTTAAGTGCAACGGCCATAAGGTATGTTATTCAATCTAACCTCAATCTGACCTACAAGTGCCTGATGATTATGTGTTTAAGTGCAACGGCCATAAGGTATGTTATTCAATCTAACCTCAAAAAAGTATTCATTCCAAAACTACGCCATAATCATTATTACTTCCGCTGGAGTAGGTGCAAGAGGATGCTCCTCAGTGCCATCCACATACAGCCATCATACATTTTTGGCAACCAAAACATGTGAATGAATAGATGGATAGATGTGATGTGAATTAGATAAATGTAAATGAATGGATGGATAGATGTGATGTGAATCAGATAAATGTGAATGATTGGATGGATAGATGTGATGTGAATTAGATCAATGTCAATGAATGGATGGATAGATGTGATGTGAATTAGATAAATGTGAATGATTGGATGGATAGATGTGATGTGAATCAGATAAATGTGAATGAATGGATGGATGGATGTGGATTTATGTGAAGAATAGAAGTGGATGTATGTGAAAGAATGGATGTGGATGTGTGTATGTGAAAGGATGGATGTGGATGTATGTGAAGAATAGAAGTGGATGTATGTGAAAGAATTGATGTGGATGTATGTGAAAGTATAGATGTGGATGTGTATGTGATAAGTATGGATGTGGATGTATGTGAAAGGATAGATGTGGATGTGTATGTGATAAGTATGGATGTGGATGTATGTGGGGGGAGAATACATGTGGATGTAAATGTGACGGATATGAACGAGAATTGAGGCGATGAGATGTGATGTAAATTGGATAGATATGAATGATAAGGGATGTGAATGAATGTGTTAGCATGTGAATCGGAAAGTGAATGAATGATACAGGATGTGAATGAATGTGGTAGTATGTGAATCGGGATGTGAATGAATGATAAGGAATGTGAATAGATGTGATGTGATGTGAATCAGGATGTGAATGAACGATAAGTGGTAAAGTGGTGAGATGTATGGGTAGATACAAGTGGATGAGACCTGATGAGGATAAATGAGGAAGTAAGTGATGAGATAGAAAAAGATGTGATTAGATGAGAATGGAAAGACTTATGAAATGAATGTGGATTGACTTGTGGATTGATGTGGATGGATGTATGGAAGATGTGGATGGATGTGTGGATAATGTGGATTGATGTGGATTGATGTGTGGGTAATGTGGATTGATGTGGATGGATGTATGGATGATGTGGATTGATGTGGATGATGTGAATGGATGTGTGGAGGATAATGTGGATTGATGTGGATGGATGTATGGAAGATGTGGATGGATGTGTGGATAATGTGGATTGATGTATGGATGATGTGGAAGGATGTATGGATGATGTGGATTGATGTGGATGGAAGTATGGATGATGTGGATTGATGTGTGGATGATGCGATTGGATGTGATTTCATGTGGGAATGATGTGATGTGGTTGATGTGGATGGATGTATGGATGATGTGGATTGATGTGTGGATGATGCCATTGGATGTGATGTGATGTGGTTGATGTGGATGGATGTATGGATGATGTGGATTGATGTGTGGATGATGCAATTGGATGTGATTTGATGTGGGAATGATGTGATGTGATAGGGATCGATGAAGAAAATAAAATTATGGTAAGATGAGAAAAGATGGGGACTAATGTGAAAGGATGCGGAGTAATGAGAAAAGAAGGAAATATTGTTGGAACTGTATTTGTATGTGAAATATGTTTTAAAATGATTGTTTTATGTCAAGAATGCTGGGAAAGCATTTTGACCGTCTTGTAATTGAGGTCGTGGAGACCTATGTGTTAAAGTTGCAACTGCTAATGGAGAGTCAACGGAGGACGTCTCGCGTAGCAAGGTCGGCTGAGGTCTTGACCAGCCTCGGTTTGATTTAAATGGTGAGCTTCTAGTACAGTGGATGAGGGACCAAGGAAGCGGCCTATGAGTGAAGGGCTAGGTGACCTGCGAAGGATCCTAGAGGGTGCTGACCATACGGTGCTCGGGCTCTGGGTCACCGAAGATACCCACAAGTACGTCGGGGAAGAATTTGGAACAAGGAGTAAGAGTTGTTTTCTGAATTCGGGCATGGATCTGGTTGATTGACCTTGCTGGTCCTCAACGGATGAGTCCATGGCTCTTTTATATGGATCTGTTGGTTGATCTCCGTGATCTTCAACGAAGATTCCATATGGATATTTTTATGTGATTATATTGTCAGGTACTATGAGCTAGGAACTATTGAAAAGGCCCCTAAGTGAACAGGTGGTGAGCGTTCTGGTTGCCAATGGTGCCATAGGTACACCGATGAAGGAATGAATTGGAAATTAGGATTCAACTGGATAATTAGAGGATTATGATCAGTAACACTATGGTTTCATTAAATGATTGTTTTAAAGATTGTTGAATCTGCAAAAAAGGCAAGTTCATATTGGGTGTGTAAGTGGTGTGACTAGTTTTATGTTTGCATGAATATCCGGCTAGGGAGCCTGGGAACTCTTTTCCTTGGTACCCGGGACAAAACCTAACCAAATTCCTAATTGAATCCCATCACTACAGTGGTTGGGCAGTTGGCTAACCCATGGGACTGGATGGGGTTAGGTTCGACTGATGGATCCGTAAATCGAGACTCAACTTCTGTATAGTATGATAGATGAGGTAAATCCTGAATAAAAATTGTTCTATGAAAAAGAATCAAAGGTTGTGCCTCTCAATGAGGAAAAAAGCGTTGATCTCTTTGATCCAAGTACAATCTTTTCCCTGTTGTGACTATGGGACTTACGGGTTCGGTCAGATCAGTTCAGTTAGTTCAGGCTTTTGACTACGTTAGAGAAAAGTTATCCTGGAGGAATCACCCGTGCTTTCCGGGCAAGGGAAGTTTTTCTCAGTTCGGTTTTGGAAGAACCGATGGATTAGTCTCTTGTCTGGATATCCGTGGGGTGAGGCCCTGAGTGTGGGACCCTGCCCCGCGCAAGAAGTGCTACTTCTGTTGTTAGCATCCCCAAATTCGTTGCGTAGTGGGGTCTAGGGATCCTACAGCTGGTATCAGAGAAAATTGGCTAATGAGGATCAACCAAAAAGCCAAAAATGTCAAAAATTTATGAAGAAGCAATAAAGGGTTGTAATTATGTGATAAAATTCATACAAATTGATATTCAAACTGAAATTCGTAAATTGGTAATTGGGTCTCCAGATGGAAGTACCGCAATTGTATGGAATCCCTGACTTTCTTGAGGCCTAGACATGATGGTGTTTACCTTATAGTTCCAAGGACCGTGACTACTCGTATATACCGAGGGTATAACTGCAGCTCTTTACTGGCAGTATATACGAGTAAATCTAAGATCTTGAAATTATAAGCTAAAATGCTGTCTAGATGATGAATTCAAATGTGGTTGATATGATTTCAAAATTCTAGTTGAGAACTGATGAGTTGAATTGGATTCTGATTGAAAAATAATGATTTCTGAATTTTGATTGGAATGTATTAAACTGAGCAAAACCACAATGAGGATGAATGGGACGTCCCTGTGATGATGTTCGTAGCTGGAATGACGTTAATGACTTCAGCAAATCACTATGAGATTAGTGGATTGTGCTGCTGGCAGATTGCTGCTGTTAACACTTAACCCAGTGGATCAAGTTAAGGGGTGTCGAGTTAAAAATCTGCAAAATTGAAAATTTCCATGGACTGCTCAGATAGAAATTTCAGTCTAATGGACCATTATTGTGATAAGGGTTTGAATGTTATGATCTGAGTGAATTGTTATCTAATGATGAGTTTTATATAAGGGATCTTTATCCCAGGATTCTGTTGGGTTCTCCAGACTATAAGGAACCCCAGAATCAGTTGGATCTTAAGGAAATGAATTGTCCTCTTATGTTGCGAGATGAGGACATCTCGCGTTTTTAAAGGGGGGTAGGATGTAAGAATCCTCCCTCCGAATTTTGAGGTGTGCAGGTGTAAGAACCTCCCCTTCTGATCTTATAATTATTCTCCTCTTTCAAATAAAAGAAAGATCCTGTTTTACCCTGTTTTAGCCTAGAGAGAGAAAATATTCTAGAGAGAGATTATTCAATTTTTAGATATTTTTGGATGGAAAAATATCTCTTCTTATTAAAATCAATTCCTCCAAAAAAACAGGAGTTGAAAAAGATTTTCAGAAGGTGCATTAGAAATCAATTATAATTTGTTCAAAAGGCCTTATCCTAAGGGTTAAGATTTTTGAAAAATTTTAGATTAAGGTTCTGAGGGGCCAATTAGATTAATCTAAATGTAGGGAGGAGATAAATTGAAGAAATAAAGAAAATTCTCCAAAAATGAGTAAATACTCACATAAGATGAAGAGTGAGGACAAGGATATTAGTTAAAAAAGACGAGATTTTTAGAGAAATGATGCATTTTTGACACCTCAGTGTATCTCTCCTCTCTCCTGCTTCAACTAGATCCAAAAAGTAAGCTAAACTGACCTAAAAATAGTCAAAAATTGACCAAACTGATCTGGAAAATTCTAGAATCAGTTTGCTTGGTTAGAGGCTCACTTTTTCCTATAAATGAAGCCTCCCCCTTTGTAAATGAATTATAGTGTTTCATGCACTATTACTCTACTTCTTTCCCTAAAGTCAAAAACTGTGAATTAATTAATAATTCATTAGTTTTTGACCATTCCCTCGTCTAAAGAATTGGTGGCCACTCTTGTTGCAAACAAGAGTAGATCCCTCAAAATATCAAGCCAAAGGAAAGCTCCCAGAAATTCATGTAAGTTATAAATCCTACTTTTTCTTATTCCTTTTAATGGTTTTCTAATTTTTGTTTTGTTTTAAAATGTAAAATGATGCTATGCCTTGATGGAAAGGCTTTCCCCCTCTCTTCTTCTTAAATTCAGCCTTTCTTTATCCTAGATAAGTAATCTAATTGTTGGAATTAAACTTTTCATATTGTTTCTCTTTTAAAAGTGAAATTTGATTAGTTTAGAATGCTTTAAACCATTTGGGGATAATTTTTAAGTAACTTAAGAATAGGAAAATTTGAAAAATGGCCAGCCATACAAAGGAGGTTATGGCAACATTTTCTTAACTTTTGTGAAATAAGTTTTATCTGTTATTATTCAAAAAGAGTAATCCCCATTGTTTGTGTATTCTAAAAGTGTTATTTTCATTCTATGCATAGAAAAATGCATAGTAGAAATATTTTTATTATAAAAGTAATATTTCTATTAAAATTAAATTCTATGTATAGAAAGATGCATACTGAATTTTTTTAATCATAAAAGCGTTATTTTCATCAATTTTGATTTTATGCATAGAAAGATGCATAAAGAATTTATTTTTATTTCAAAAGAGTTATTCTCATCAATTTTGATTTTATGCATAGAAAGATGCATAAAGAAGTTATTTTTATTTCAAAAGAGTTATTCTCATCAATTTTGATTTTATTCATAGAAAGATGCATAAAGAATTTATTTTTATTTCAAAAGAGTTATTCTCATCAATTTTGATTTTATGCATAGAAAGATGCATAAATGTATAAAGGGATTTTTATAAAAGTGTTATTCCCAGTGAAGTTGATTTTTATAAAAGAATGAATGGATGGATAGATGTGATGTGAATCAGATAAATGTGAACAAATGGATGGGTAGATGTGATGTGAATCACATAACTGTGAATGAATAGATGAATAGATGTGATGTGAATCAGATAAATGTGAATGAATGGATGGCTAGATGTGATGTGAATCAGATAAATGTAAATGAATGGATGGATGGATGTGATGTGAATCAGATAAATGTGAATGAATGGATGGATGGATGTGGATGTAAGTGAAGAATAGAAGTGGATGTATGTGAAAGAATGTATGTGGATGTGTGTATGTGAAAGGATGGATGTGGATGTATGTGAAGAATAGAAGTGGATGTATGTGCATTGTGAAGAGTAGAAGTGGATGTATGTGAAAGAATGGATGTGGATGTATGTGAAAGGATAGATGTGGATGTGTATGTGATAAGTATGGATGTGGATGTATGTGAAAGGATGGATGTGGATGTGTATGTGATAAGTATGGATGTGGATGTATGTGGAAGAATACATGTGGATGTAAATGTGATGGATATGAACGAGAATTGAGGAGATGAGATGTGATGTAAATTGGATAGATATGAATGATAAGGGATGTGAATGAATGATAAGGGATATGAATGAATGTGTCAGCATGTGAATCGGGATGTGAATGAATGATATAGGATGTGAATGAACGTGTTAGTATGTTAATTGGGATGTGAATGAATGATAAGGGATGTGATGTGATGTGAATCGGGATGTGAATGAACGATAAGTGGTGAAGTGATGAGATATATGGGTAGATGCAAGTGGATGAGACCTGATGAGGATAAATGAGGAAGTAAGTGATGAGATAGAAAAAGATGTGATTAGATGAGAATGGGAAGACTATGAAATGAATGTGGATTGATGTGGATGGATGTATGGATGTGTGGATGATGTGGATGGATGTGTGGATAATGTGGATTGATGTGTGGGTAATGTGGATGGATGTATGGATGATGTGGATAATGTGAATGGATGTGTGGATAATGTGGATTGATGTGGATGGATGTATGGATAATGTGGATTGATGTGGATGGATGTATGGAAGATGTGGATGGATGTGTGAATAATGTGGATTGATGTGGATGGATGATGTGGATTGATGTGGATGGATAAATGGATGATGTGGATTGATGTGGTTGATGTGGATGGATGTATGGATGATGTGGATTGATGTGTGGATGATTGATGTGAAGTGATTTGATGTGGGATTGACGTGAGGATTGATGTGGATGGATGTATGGAAGATGTGGATGGATGTGTGGATAATGTGGATTGATGTGGATGGATGATGTGGATTGATGTGGATGGATGTATGGATGATGTGGATTGATGTGGTTGATGTGGATGGATGTATGGATGATGTGGATTGATGTGCGGATGATTGATGTGAAGTGATTTGATGTGGGATTGACGTGAGGATTGATGTGGATGGATGTATGGAAGATGTGGATAATGTGGATTGATGTGGATGGATGTTTGGATGATATGGATTGATGTGGATGGATGTATGGATGATGTGGATTGATGTGGATGGATGTATGGATGATGTGGATTGATGTGGTTGATGTGGATGGATGTATGGATGATGTGGATTGATGTGTGGATGATGCGATTGGATGTGGTTTGATGCGGGAATGATGTGATGTGATAGGCATCGATGAAGATAATAAAATTGTGTGGTAAGATGAGAAACGATGGGGACTAATGTGAAAGGATGCTGAGTAATGAGAAAAGATGGAAATATTGTTGGAACTGTATTTGTATGTGAAATCTATTTTTAAATGACTGTTTTATGTCAAGAATGCTGGGAAAGCATTTTGACCGTCTTGTGATTAAGGTGTTGGAGACCTATCTGTTAAAGTTGCAACAACTGCTAAAACGGAGAGTCAACGGAGGACGTCTCACGTAGCAAGGTTGACCGAGGTCTTGACCAGCCTCGATTTGATTTAAATGGTGAGCTTCCGGTACAGTGGATGAGGGACCAAGGAAGCGGCCTATGAGTGAAGCACTAGGTGACGTCCGAAGGATCCTAGAGGGTGTTGACCATACGGTGCTCGGGCTCTGGGTCCCCGAAAATATCCACAAGTACGTCAGGGAAGATATTGGAACAAGGAGTAAGAGTTGTTTTCTGAATTTGGGCATGGATCTGGTTGATTGACCTTGCTGGTCCTCAACGGATGAGTCCATGGTTCTGTTGGTTGATCTTGCTGATCTTCAACGAAGATTCCATCTGGATAGTTTTATTAGATTATATTGTCAGGTACTATGAGCTAGGAACTATTGAAAAGGCCCCTAAGTGGACAGGTGGTGAGCGTGCTGGTTGCCAATGATGCCACACGTACACTGATGAAGGAATGAATTGGAAATCAGGATTCAACTGGATAATTAGAGGATTATGATTAGTAACACTATGGTTTCATTAAATGATTGTTTTAAAGATAGTTGAATCTGCGAAAAAGGCAAGTTCATATTGGGTGTGTAGGTGGTGTGACTAGTTTTATGTTTGTATGAATATCCGGCTAGGGGGCCTGGGAACTCTTTTCCCTGGTACCTGGGACAAAACCTAACCAAATTCCTGATTGGATCCCATCACTACAGTGGTTCTATATGGATATGTAAGGCAATCTCTATATATATATATACCGAGATATTGGGCGGTTGGCTAACCCATGGGACTGGATGGGGTTAGGCTAGACTGATGGATCCATTAATTGAGACTCAATTTCTGTATAGTATGATAGATGAGGTAAATCCTGGATAGAAATTGTTCTATGGAAAAGAATCAACGGCTGTGCCTCTCAATGAGGAAAAAAGCCTTGGTTTCTATGATCCAAGTACAATCTTTCCCTGATCTGACTATGGGACTTACGGGTTCGGTCAGATGAGTTCAGTTAGTTAAGGCTTTTGACTACGTTAGAGAAAAGTTATCCTGGAGGAATCGCCCATGCTTTCTGGGCAAGGTAAGTTTTTCCTAGTTCGGTTTTGGAAGAACCGATGGATTAGTCTCTTGTCTGAATATCCGTGGTGGGCGAGGCCCCGAGTGTGGAACCCTGCCCCCCGCAAGAAGTGCTACTTCTGTTGCTAGCACCCCCAAATTCGTTGCGCAGTGGTGTCAGGGATCTTACATCAGGGGTACTGCCGTCACGGCCGTGGTGGAGGGGGCACAAACGCAACAGGGATATTAGGCGGCATGCTATGAATGTTGACAATAATATGCTCAATGGCCTCTTCCCTGAACAGCCCTAAATCCACATCAGAGTATTCTGATATTAGTGGATTCTACAAAAAGCCAAAAAAATAGACGTGCTGTCAAAGAATGAGGAAGGAAAGTAACATATCATTAAAAAAAAGGAGCATGCCTACATTTTCTACGGGTAACGAGAGAACTAAATGTAGTAGCAACTTTGCGTTGTAGCACAGCCTCCAACCGCAACTATGGCCATCTCGTTGCTATGGGACTCTGCATCTCACAGTCCTTGTGTGTTCTAGTAGTGTGTCCTAGAGTATGGCCTCGAGAGCAGTTATTAGATTTCTAACCGATCTGCACGAAACAATACTATTGTCAATACTGAAAGTTCTCTAACTACTTCTCCTTCTCTCTCTCTCTCTCTCTCTCTCTCTCTCTCTCTCTCTCTCTCCCTCCAACTCGTTACGATAAATAAATACTGAATGTATGGACTTACTGTCTCATGGTGCCATGGAATTCTTTACCTCAATTGGCCAAGTAACAAGTCTTGGATTCCATATCCTAAAGGATCAAACTCCAGTGTGAACTACAACATGCAATTAGGAGTATCAAAAGTAACATAAAAAATATATAGTAAATATAGGTCACAATACTAAGACTATAAATGAGATTGCATGTCACTTACTCTTCATTGTATGCCATTAGGATTATTTGAACTACATCGAAATTTATCGAACTAAACCACGGACATACATCAACCAATGAAGTACGTTGTACAGTAAGAATCGAGGAAAGAAGGGAATCTACAATATATACACGATTTTGAACATCGAATGGGAGATTTGATATAACCAAGCTGCACAAGATTACATTATATTAGTTACTTTGGACAAGCAACCCACTTTACAATCATGATGATGAAAAGGACGTAGTAAACCTTATAACTATTATGATAATTCTATCATTGAACTCCCTTAAAACATTGGATAAAACATCAATCTCCTCTGCATCGACGAAAGGGAAAAATTGCACGGTGCCTCGTATCAGAAGTCTAACGTGAAACGAGGGGACAAAATAACTCAAAGCTCTCACATTCAACTTATGAATTTTTCGAATATCTTTAACCGCAATTCTTGGAGCTCCTGCATCCTGGCTTGGTCGCCAATCCTTTGTGCGTTGAGCCTTGCATTGAGCCTTGTGTCACGTGAATGACTAGCCTCTGTCACTTCTGTGATCTTAACTTTCTTCGTCAAAGGCAGGATTTCTGAAATTCCCTTCATTCTCTTGTCACTAAGTAGGGTGGGCTCTAGCATACGATCATATCTGAACCTGAGCAAACGAAGCGAGTTCATGTCTTTCGGCATCACAGTGATTCTGTGTGCATGCGCGGCAAGGACACAGCTATCCTTTAAAAACTCGACAAGCCAGTCTTGCGCAACCTCTTGCAAACATCCTAGGGCAGAGGTCTACCAACGCATATTAATGCCAAAATTCTCGCATTTAGACAAGACTACATGCTGGAATGGCAACTTCGAAACCGCGCAGTGCATATGTTTCTCCACCTTTCTTAGTTCAACAAGGATGGAATGGCAACTTCGAAACCGCGCACTGCATATGTTTCTCCACCTTTCTTAGTTCAACAAGACTACACGCTGGAATGGCAACTTCGAAACTGCGCAGTGCATATGTTTCTCCACCTTTCTTAGTTCAACAAGGATGGATCTATGTTGGTCGTATCTGTGTCTCCTCATTGAGCGCAGTGCAGAAATTTTCTTTCTCGTACTAGCTTCTCTACCTAATTGAGGATCATCTGTAGATGAGAGCCTTGTAGTCTTCTTCATATGCGCCATCTAAAAATAGTCTTAATGTTACATGATAAGCTTCTCAATAAATACATAGGACAATAATACAAAAACTACTGAAAAAGTTAACTTGGCTAACGAATTAGCTTCAAATCACTACAACGCGATATGGGTACTTCAGACAAAATCTACATCAACTCCTCGCGTTGTATTGATTTCTCAAAGAGACCCTTTCATTTGACAAAATAACACAAGAACAATACACCTAACAACACCTATGACGATAAAATAGGTCCAAATCACTACAACGCGATAGAGGCATATCAGACCTAATCGTTACCCTCAATGCGCTGTAGTGATTTCTTGCACAGAGCGTTTCATTTCATAAAGTAGGTCATGGAAATAAGTAATAGATAACATACACGACATAGAACAATGTATAGGACAAGAAAGTATGTCCAAAACACTATAACGCGATATGGCTACATCCAAAAAAATCGTAATTCATTCTTCGCATCGTGGTGACTTGTTAGACATTGCCTTTCGTTTGACCCAATATCTAATGAACGTAGGTAAAACATGATATATATGATTGAATATAACATTTAAGACCAGGAGTGATTGCTTGATAACTTACCAAAGAATTACGCAGGGAAAATGTTGAAGTGATGGACGCTTGCTTGATAAATCGCAAAGATGGCGTAGATGAGGCACGACAGAGGAATACACGCAGCTGAAGGAGGCAGAACGAAACGGTGGCAAAAGACAAGGACACTTGACATTTACCGAGGACGAGTACCACATTTACCGAGGACAAGCACGACACACGTGCGAAAGAGTATGTCCACACGTGCCAAGGACACTTGACATTTACCGAGGACGAGTACCACATTTACCGAGGACAAGCACGACACACGTGCGAAATGCGAAAGAGTACTGTCCACACGTGCCAAGGAGAACGTGGGGCCGTACTCATGATGCTTACGATCAATCAAATTTTGATACGTGTCATTATATGTGCGTAGAGCACGTGGTGTGCCATCATGCATGTCTGCCATGTGTACAGACCGTTAGTTTCTGTGGATAAAGGTGACCAACATTCATTATTTGTTGCTTCTTGCTCTCGTGCAATTTTTCTCGTAGTCATCTCGTGCAATTTTTCTCACAGTCATCACCTTCACCCTGCTTCTTGCTCTCCTACAGTTAACTTCGTTGGTTGCTTCTTGCTCTCCTAGTGAATTTCGCGGTATGTTTTTGAATATTTCCGTGTTTCAATTTGGCCGAAGTTGTATAATTGTTTTATAAATATTCCATCAAAGATTGCTGCTTTTAGATTTTTGAGAATTTAATTTATTTCTCCCAAATATTTCATCGAATCACTACAACGCGAAGAGGGATCTCGGTGAAAACTAATGTACCCATATCGCGTTGTAGTGATTTTGCCCACAATGGTAATTTGCTTGCATAAATTTCTTGAAAGCACTACAATGCGAGAAGAGGTCTTGGTGCAAACTCTCTCAAGCATATCGCGTTATAGTGATTTGTCCTATTGTCGTTCTTTTTTTAATTTTTCAAAGATTTCATCGTTTAGATTTTTAAGAAATTATTTTTTTCCTTACAAATAATTGATCAAATTACTACAATGTGAAGAGGGGAGTCGGTGAGAACTCTCCCACCCATATCGGGTTATAGTGATTTGTCCTACTGTCGTTCTTTAGTGATTTTTCTTACAATCATCATTGCCTTTGAAATATTGCATCAAATCACTATAATGTGAAGATAGGGCTCCTTGGGAATTCTCCCACACGTATCGTGTTGCAGTGATTTTGGCACATTTTTCCTTGCAATTTCATTTTCTCACTAATATTTCATCAAATTACTACAACGCGACTAGAGATGTCAGTGAGATTTCTCCAACACTTATCGCATTATACTGATCTTGGCTAATCCTTTATTATCTTACACAGAACTTTCGTCATCCTTAGGATGAAGAAGTTACAAATGAAAAAATTGAGGAGAAGCCAAAGGAACCTCCAAGAGCAGAAGATGAAGTTCAAGAGATTGCGGAGGAGATAAACTTGGCTGGAGAGAGGGACTTAAGTGAGCAGTTAGATATTGATGCACTCAGAAGAGAAGACACCTTAGTGGTTACAGGTGATGAGCAGCCCTCTATGATAGAGGAAGCAGGGGACATTCCAACCCCACTACTCCCCACATTTCCTATTGGTAACAAAGAATATTTGTTAATTACAGATATTCAAGCTATCTTTGACATAAGGGAAGACTACTGTCTGGCCATCATTGCACAGAATCTTGAGGAAGATGAAGATTTTGTGGATCTAGATTTGGATATCTCTTATTGGATTCAAATGTCAAGGACAATGAGTTCCATTCTGCTGCTCTGCCAACACATTATCCATGATGTACAAGGATGCAAAAAGCTATGAATCCAACCTTCCCACTGAAGGGAAATTTCAAGCTATTCAGCAAAGACTTAATATTTCACACATGGGAAGGGAAGGGGCGTCCTCATCGACGGTCCAAGACACTAACTCAACAATCAATATATGGACAAATGATTTACTTGTTAATGACGAAAATCAGAAGGTGTGTTTACTTGTTAATTACTTTTTATCGTGTCGAGTAGCTTATTCTATTTGTTGTGTTGGCTCATCGTATGTAAGGAAGGGGAGTCCATTAAGAGGTGCATATTTCACATGCTTGAATGAGTTTTAAACTCATAAAAATTGAGATATTTCATCTCTCCTCTCTCCTAATTCAAGTCTAGTTGCAAAAAGTTAGCTCAACTGACCTAAAAATGGTCAAAAATTGACCAAACTGAGTTGGAAAATTCTAGAATCAGTTTGTTTGGTTAGGAGCTCACTTTTTCCTATAAATAGAGGCCTTCCCCTTTGTTGAAACTCAACAATGTTTAATGCATTGTTACTCTACTTCACCTAAGCCAAGAACTGTGAATTCATTAATAATTCACTAGTTTTTGACACTTCCTTCTTTCTTCAATCCCCATTGGTGGCTCCATCAACATACTAAACCAATTGATTGGTTGGGGGCCTCTACCGTGAACAAAGAATCAAGCAATTTGTAAGGTAATTAGTGAATTTTGATCATTTTCTAAAATTTCTCAATGTTTCTCTCTTCTCAACCCCTCTCAAGCTTGAGAAGCTTAATTGGAATGGTTTTTGAATTCTATTAAAGTTAATTGATGAATGGTAGTACTTGAATTACATAAATTGATGAATGTTATTGAAGTTAATTGATGAAAGATAGTAAAGAATTACATAAATTTTCATTTATGCTTAATTCTAATGGTTTTTATGTAATTTCTCTCTCTCACTCAAGAAATGGTCATACTCATGACCCATTCTCAATCCAAATGAAGCTTTTCATAAAGCTTTTCCTTAATCCAAGATTAATCTATGCTTGAGGCCAAATTAATGGCTTTTTTCTATGCTTTTAGTTTATGTATTTCATGAATATTGATGATTCAATCCATTATGGATTAATGATCCAATTAGGGATCATTCTAATTATTTCCTTAATGATGACCTTTATCCCTTAGAAAAATTGAGATTTATCAGTCATAGCAGCGGAGCTATGGCAAAATTTTTATAGAAATTACGCATAAAATAATTTCATTCAAAGCATAAAAAGAGGACTTCCTACCATATTCTAGAAATTATCATCCTAGATTAATTGAAAGATATTCATTGTAATCCTAGAGAAATTGATTTTTATATTATGCATAATTGATTTTCATGCATAGAGGTATGCATAAAAGATTATTATTTTAACATAAAAGTGTTACTTTTATCATAATTAGATTTCATGCATAAAAGATTATTATTTTAATATAAAAGTGTTACTTTTATCATAATTGAATTTCATGCATAGAGGTATGCATACAAGTTGATTATTTTATTGTAAAAGTGTTACTTTTATCATATTGGATTTCATGCATAGAAGTATGCATAAAAGATATTCTTTTTATACTAAAAGTGTGATTTTAATCATAAATGGATTTTATGCATAACTTAGATGCATAAGAGAAATTCTTTTATTCTAAAAGTGTAATTCCTACCAAATTGAATTTATGCATAAGAAGATGCATAAAAGATTGATTTTTAATTCAAAAGTGTCATTCTCATCTAAATTGAATTTATGCATAGGAAAATGCATAAAAGATTGAAATTTAATTCAAAAGTGTCATTTTCATTTAAAATGAATTTATGCATAGGAAGATGCATAAAAGATTGATTTTTACTTCGAAAGTATTAATCTCCTTAAATAGAATTTATGCATAAATAAATGTGTAAAGAAATCTTATATCAAATATAAGAATTCTCTTGTATTCTATAAATAGATATGAGATGTGATAGGATGTGATAAGAGGTGTATAAGATGTGATAAGAGTTGATAAGATGCTTATGAAATAAGTTAGGAGGTGATAAGATGAATTAAGATGTGATAAGATGTGTATGGGATGAGGTAAGAAGTGTATGTGATAGGATAAGATGTATATGGGTTGTGATAGGGCGAGAATGGATGTGATGTAAAAGATTAGATGTGAAGGCATATGGGGTTATATGAATGGGAATGTGGAAATGGATGTATGTATGTGGATGTGTGGATGTGGAGATGGGAGTGTGGATGTATGAATGTGAAAATGGATGTATGCATGAAGATATATATGCATAGATGTGAATGTGGATGTAGATGTGGATGTATAGATGTGAATGGGAATGTGGATGTGGATGTATGTGAATGTGGATGTAGATGTGGATGTATAGATGTGAATGTGGAATGTGGATGTGGATGTATGTATGTATGTGGATGTAGATGTGGATGTATAGATGTGAATGGGAATGTGGATGTGGATGTATATGAATGTGGATGTAGATGTGGATGTATAGATGTGAATGTGGAATGTGGATGTGAATGTATGTATGTATGTGGATGTAGATGTGGATGTATAGATGTGAATGGGAATGTGGATGTGGATGTATGTATGTATGTGGATGTGGATGTATGAATGAGAACGTGATAGTGGATGTATGCATGCGGATGTGGATGTGTATGTATGAATGTGGATATGGGATGTGGATGTATAAATGAGGATGTGAAAATGGAGGTAAGCATGTAGATGTGGATGTATGGATGTGAATGTGGATGTGGATGTGGATGTGAATATATGATATGTGATGTGAAGGAATCTGAAGTGAAGAGATGGAAAATGATGTGATTGGATGAGTACACATATAAATGGAATGTGGAATAAGTAATGTGGATTAATGAGGGATAATGTGGAAAAATGAGAGTCAATATAGAAACTCTATTTGTAAACTGTTTGTAAATGCTCTTTGTAAATGGCTGTTTTATGTCAAGAATGCTGGGGAAGCATTTTGACCGTCTTGTGATTAAGGTCGTGGAGACCTAACTGATAAAGTTGCAACTGCTGACGGAGAGTCAATGGAGGACATCTCGCGTAGCAAAGTCGGCCGAGGTCTTGACCAGCGTCGGTTCGATTAAAATGGTGAGCTTCCGGTACGGTGGATGAGGGACCAAGGAAGCGGCCTATGAGTGAAGCGCTAGGTCACCTGCGAAGGATCCTAGAGGGTGCTGACCATACGGTGCTCGGGCTCTGGGTCACCTAGGATACCCACACGTGCGTCGAGGAAGATATTGGAACAAGGAGTAAGAGTTGTTTTCTGAAACCGGGCATGGATCTGGTTGATTGACCTTGCTGGTCTTCAATGGATGAGTCCATGGCTCTTTTTATGGATCTGTTGGTTGATCTTGCTGATCTTCAACGAGAGTCCATCTTGATTTTTATAAGTGATTATATTACCGAGTATTATGGGCTAGGAACTATTGAAAAGGACAGGTGGTGAGCGTTCTAGTTGCCAATGATGTTATAGATACTCTGATGAAGGAATGATGGGAAATTAAGAATCAACCGGATAATTTGGAAGATTGTGATCAATGGTACTATGGTTTCATTAAAGGATTGTTTTCTTGGAACTCTTTTCCTTGGTACCCAAGACAAAACCTAACCAAATTCCAAATTGGATCCCATCACTACAGTGGTTGGGCGGTTGGCTAACCCATGGAATCGGATGGGATTAGGCTGGACTGATGGATCCGTAAATCGAGACTCAATTTCTGTTACTACGATAGATAAAGAAAATTCCGGATAGTAATTGTTCTATGGATAGGAATCAACAGCTGTGCCTCTTGATGGGGAAAAAAGCGTTGATCCCAATGATCCAAGTGCAAGTTTCTTCCTTGATCTAATCGAGTATCTTTATAGGTGCAGTCGGATCAGTTTGATCACTAATGGTCTTGACTACGTTAGAGTAAAAGTTATTCTGGAGGAATCGCCCGTGCTTTCCGGATAAGGGAAGTTTTTCGGGTTCGGTTTTGGGAAAACCGACAGATTAGTCTTTTGTCCGGATATCCGTGGTGGACGAGGCCCCGAGTGTGGGACCCTGCCTCGCGCATGAAGTGCTACTTCCGCTGCTAGTACCTCGAATCCGTTGCGTGGTGGGAACAGGGATCCCACATTCGGAGCCTCGTCCACGGATAGCAGGACGAGAGACTAATCCGTCGGTTTTTCCAAAACCGAACCCGAAAAAAAAATTCCTTTATCTGGAAAGCACGGACGATTCCACCAGGATAACTTTTTACTCTAACGTAGTCAAAACCATTACTGATCAAACTGATCCGACCGCACCTACAAAGGTACTCGGTCATATCAAGGAAGAAACTTGCACTTGGATCATTGGAATCAACGCTTTTTTTCCCATCAAGAGGCACAACCGTTGATTTCTATCCATAGAACAATTACTATCCGAGATTTACTTCATCTATCATAATAACAGAAATTGAGTCTCGATTTACGGATCCATCAGTCCAGCCTAACCCCATCCGATCCCATGGGTTAGCCAACCGCCTAACCACTGTAGTGATGGGATCCAATTTGGAATTTGGTTAGGTTTTGTCCCGGGTACCAAGGAAAAGAGTTCCAAGGCCCCCTAGCCGGAAGTTCATGCAAACATAAAACTAGCCACACCACTTACACACCCAATATGAAATTGCCTTTTTCTTAGCATCAGCTAACTTTAAAACAATCCTTTAATGAAACCATAGTACCACTGATCACAATCTTCCAAATTATCCGGTAGATTCTTAATTTCCCATCATTCCTTCATCAGAGTATCTATGGCATCATTGGCAACTAGAACGCTCACCACCTATCCACTCAGGGGCCTTTTCAATAGTTCCTAGCCCATAATACTCGGCAATATAATCACTTATAAAAATCAAGATGGACTCTCGTTGAAGATCAGCAAGATCAACCAACAACAGATCCATAAAAAGAGCCATGGACTCATCCATTGAAGACCAGCAAGGTCAATCAACGAGATCCATGCCCGGTTTCAGAAAACAACTCTTACTCCTTGTTCCAATATCTTCCTCGACGTACGTGTGGGTATCCTAGGCGACCCAGAGCCCGAGCACCGTATGGTCAGCACCCTCTAGGATCCTTCGTAGGTGACCTAGCGCTTCACTCATAGGCCGCTTCCTTGGTCCCTCATCCACCGTACCGGAAGATCACCTTTTTAATCGAGGCTGGTCAAGACCTCGGCCGACTTTTGCTACGCGAGACGTCCTCCATTGACTCTCCGTCTCAGCAGTTGCAACTTTATCAGTTAGGTCCACAACCTTATCACAAGACGGTCAAAATGCTTCTCCAGCATTCTTGACATAAAACAGCCATTTACAAACAGCCATTTACAAACAGTCACAAAATACAGTTTCTAAATCGAACTCTCGTCTTTCCACATTATCCCTCATCAATCCACTTTACTTATTCCACATTCCTTTTATATGTGTACTCATCCAATCACATCATTTTCCATCTCGTCATTTCAGATTCCTTCACATCACATATCATATATTCACATTCATACATATATCCACATCCACATCCGCATTCACATCCATACATCCACATCTACATCCATGCATCCATTTTCACACCCACATACATACTTCCACATCCACATCTATATGCATACATCCATTTTCACATCCTCATTCATACATCCACTTCCACATCCGTTTCTACATCCATACATCCACATCCACATTCACATTCATACATACATATCCGTATCTACATCCATACATCCATATTACATCCATTCTCGCCCTAACACATTCCATATACATCTTATCATATCCTATCACATCTCATACACATCTTATCACATCTTATCACATCTCATACACCTCTTATCACGTCTTATCACATTTCATATCTTTTTATAGAATACAAGAGAATTCTTATATTTGATATAAGATTTCTCTACATTTTTATTTATGCATAAATTCCATTTAAGGAGACTAACACTTTCGAATGAAAAATCAATCTTTTATGCATCTTCCTATGCATAATTTCATTTTAAATGAAAATGACATTTTTGAATAAAATTCAATCTTTTATGCATCTTCATATGCATAAATTCAATTTGGATGAGAATTGACATTTTTGAATTAAAAATCCATCTTTTTTGCATCTTCCTATGCATAAATTCAATTTGGATGAGAATAACGTTTTTGAATTGAAATTTTATTCTTTTATGCATCTTCCTATGCATAAATTCAATTTAGATGAGAATGACACTTTGAATTAAAATCAAACTTTTATGCATCTTCTTACGCATAAATTCAATTTGGTAGGAATTACACTTTTAGAATAAAAAAATTTCTCTTATGCATCTAAGTTACGCATAAAATCCATTTATGATGAAAATCACACTTTTAGTATAAAAAGAATATCTTTCATGCATACCCCTATGCATGAAATCCAATATGATAAAAGTAACACTTTTACAATAAAAGAATCAACTTTTATGCATACCTCTATGCATGAAATTCAATTATGATAAAAGTCACACTTTTATAATAAAATAATCAACTTTTATGCATACCTCTATGCATGAAATCCAATTATGATAAAAGTAACACTTTGATAATAAAATAATCAACTCTTATGCATACTTCTATGCATGAAATTCAATTGTGATAAAAGTAACACTTTTATAATAAAATAATCATCTTTTATGCATACCTCTATGCATGAATTTCAAATATGATAAAAGTAACACTTTTAAATTAAAATAATAATCTTTTATGCATACCTCTATGCATGAAATCTAATTATGATAAAAGTAACACTTTTATGTTAAAATAATAATCTTTTATGCATACCTCTATGCATGAAATCTAATTATGATAAAAGTAACACTTTTATGTTAAAATAATAATCTTTTATGCATACCTCTATGCATGAAATCTAATTATGATAAAAGTAACACTTTTATGTTAAAATAATAATCTTTTATGCATACCTCTATGCATGAAAATCAATTATGCATAATATAAAAATCAATTTCTCTATGATTACAATGAATATCTTCAATTAATCTAGGATGATAATTCCTAGAATATGGTAAGAAGTCCTCTTTTCATGCTTTGAATGAAATTATTTTATGCGTAATTTTTATAAAAATTTTGCCATAGCTCCGCTGCTATGACTGATAAATCTCAATTTTTCTAAGGGATAAAGCTTATCATTAAGAAATAATTAGAATGATCCCTAATTGGATCAATAATCCATAATGGATTGAATCATCAATATTCATGAAATACATAAACTAAAAGCATAGAAAAAAAAACCATTAATTTGGCCTCAAGCATAGATTAATCTTGGATTAAGGAAAAGCTTTATGAAAAGCTTCATTTGGATTGAGAATGGGTCATGAGTAGGACCCTTTCTTGAGTAAGAGAGAGAAATTACATAAAAACCATTTGAATTAAGCATAAATGAAAATTTATGTAATTCTTAACTATCATTTATCAATTAACTTCAATAACATTCATCAAATTATGTAACTCTTCACTACCATTCATCAATTAACTTCAATAGCATTCAAAAACCATTCTAATTAAGCTTCTCAAGCTTGAGAGGGGTTGAGAAGAGAGAAGCATTGAGAAATTATAGAAAAGATCAAAATTCACCATTTACCTTACAAATTGCTTGATTCTTTGTTCACGGTAGAGGCCCCCAACCAATCAATTGGTTTAGTATGTTGATGGAGCCACCAATGGGGATTGAAGAAAGAGGGAAGTGTCAAAAACTAGTGAATTATTAATGAATTCACAGTTCTTGGCTTAGGTGGAGTAGAGTAACAATGCATTAAACATTGTTGAGTTTCAACAAAGGGGAAGGCCTCTATTTATAGGAAAAAGTGAGCTCCTAACCAAACAAACTGATTCTAAAATTTTCCAACTCAGTTTGGTCAATTTTTGACCATTTTTAGGTCAGTTGAGCTAACTTTTTGCAACTAGACTTGAATTAGGAGAGAGGAGAGATGAAATATCTCAACTTTTATGAGTTTAAAACTCATTCAAGTATGTGAATTATGCACCTCCTTTAATGGACTCCCCTTCCTTACATATGTGTCAAAATGGAATCATTATATCCAAAATATCTCATATTTTTAATATTGCTCCTAGTTTTTTACTAATAAACCTTGTACATTTTCAACTCTTCATCTTATGTGAGCATTTACTCATTTTTGGATACCCAAAATATCTCATATTTTTAATATTGCTCATAGTTTTTTACTAATAAACCTTGTACATTTTTAACTCTTCATCTTATGTGAGCATTTACTCATTTTTGGATACCCAAAATATCTCATATTTTTAATATTGCTCATAGTTTTTTACTAATAAACCTTGTACATTTTCAACTCTTCATCTTATGTGAGCATTTACTCATTTTTGGATACCCAAAATATCTCATATTTTTAATATTGTACATAGTCAACTCTTCATCTTATGTGAGCATTTACTCATTTTTGGGTATCTTCTTTTACAAATTGGATTTATCTCCTCCCTACACATGGATTGATGCTATTGGCCCATAGGAACCTTAATTGGACCATAATCCAAAATTTTTTGAAAATCTAGACCCTTAGGCTAAGGTCCTTTATACCCATTTCCATTTAATTCCAATTGCACATTGGAAGTTCTTTTTGAATTTTTGTTTTAGGGGAACTTATTTTAATAAGATGAGATAATTTTCTATCCAAAAATATTAAAAATCTGAATATTCTCTCTCTAGAATATTTTCTCTCTCTAGGTTAAAATAGTTAGAAATAAGATCTTTTATATTTCTGAAGAGGGGATTGATTATAGGGGAAGATGCTGGACATTTTGAGAGACTGGGGAGGAATCTTACAAGCAATGATATTTTAATTTTTAATATTCATGTGATTTTTGTATGTGTTCTTGTGGAGAGTGATGGATTGGATTGAAGATAGCTCGAGTGAATTTGACTTTAAGGACTGCTTTGATTTTGATACATGTTACTGCACAACAAACGACGATGAAAATCTAGATGAACATTTTCAACACACCAAGTTCAATGAAATAGAAGGTAATAATAGTATCATTACTTTCCATTCCATTATGTATCTTTAATTTGTTTTTCTTTTGATCGAAAGAGTTATGAATTAATCAAAGAAGCAATTCAAGGGGATATTTCAATGGAATTCGAGACTTTGAAGTCTTGTGGCAGTAGAGAGATGCTAGATTTGAAGTCTTGTGGCAGTAGAGGGATGCTAGATTTGAATAAGTGGAGAAGAATGAAAGATAATGTTTGTTAAGGAGAGAACAAGGATGTTTATGTTTGCATTTGCTCAAAGTCTTCACCAAAAGTAAGAATTTCATGCATTGAATTGTGGAAAAGCATTGTCAAAGCATGTCATAATAACAAGGAGACTAAATATCACAAGGGATAGATGAAACTCTTGACACAATCAAGTCTACATGGTGTGTAGACATTAAAAAACATGGAATTATGTGAAGGATTTCATCAATGCTTGTGATTATAAGAGAGCCAATAAACAAGCAATTAAAGGGGATATTTCAATGGAATTGGAGACTTTGAAGTCTTGTGGCAGTAGAGGGATGCTAGAATGAAAGATGATGTTTGTTTGGGAGAGAAAAAGGATGGTTATTTTTGCATTTGCTCAAAGTCTTCACCAAAATTAAGAATTTCATGCATTGAATTGTGGAAAGGCATTGTCAAAGCATGTCATAATAACAAGGAGGCTAAATATCACAAAGGGATAGATGAAACTCTTGACACAATCAAGTCTACATGGTGTGTAGACATTATAAAACATGGAATTATGTGAAGGATTTCATCAATGCTTGTGATTATAAGAGAGCCAACAAAAAAGTCCATTGTGGTGGTTATCCTTTATTTCTTCCTAAAAGTAACCTAAAATGGCTTCTTCCAAACATAATAAGTATAAGCAAGGATCATGTTGAGAGTGCGTCGATGGAGACAATGATAAAAGTGAGGCTTGTAAAGGTTCGTTCAAGAAAAAGCCATTGTCCATCAAAGATGGTCATTGATCATATAAGCCATAGAGGTGGAAAAGCTAATAGAAGTGGAACAATGATCAAGAGATTGAGGAGCTCAAAAAAATGTGGTTGTCCATCCAAGGAGAGCCTTTGCATCTCTATTACTCCAAAAGAGATCAACACTCCAACAAGAGGAAGCGTTGGACAAATCTAAGCACATGTAACACAAACAAGGCTTGGATATGGAAAGAAAGTAGAGCCTTACAACATGTTAGTGTTTTTTGAAAAAAGGGGGACTTTCCAGCCCAACAAGCATGCTTGTCAATTTGGTGTATTGAGGTAAAAGCATCAACATGGGATATATTGCGTTCGCTTAGAAAAGAGATCACATATTTGGTGTCCACATTGTTGCACAACAACTTTGATGGTAGACCATCTCATGTAGTACTTACAATGCTTTGTTGCCCTTAACAATGAGGCATGCTCCAATTGGTGTCGAAGCCACTCTCGCTATTAAAGGCAGGTGTAATTTCAATGTTTTTTGGATGGAAATGAACATGTAAAAAATCTCTAAAAGCGTTGATATATGCGTGTATATATACATCGAAATACACGTCCCTAAAAATGTAAAAAATGTCTTATTTTATGACATTATTTTTGACGCCTATTGCGACACTATTTTTGATGCCAACATCGACGGTTTTTTTGACAGGTATTTCGACACTTGTGTCAACATCTCTTTCCATGAATGAAGGTTTTATTCATTTGAATAATGGTATACCCAGGTGCAGTCCTACACTTGAATGTACCAGTATGCCAGTTTTAAAGAGTACTTCCCTGTTATGTACTCAAAGGTCACAAAACTTGATTTTTTATTAAGTAGAAAAAGTTACATAGGTCATGAAGCCGATAAGAATATGTACACCAAAATATGCTTATACATAGAGCCAATAAAAATGTATTTAGATGCCCGACTCCTGTACATAGTGCCTTGGAACCTAATCATTGTCGTGCTGCCCTCAAGATTTGGCACTAGTCCCTATAAAAGAGTATTCATAAGGCAAAAAATCACAAATGACAAGTGAGGAAAAAACTATTTGATGGGTGAAAAATATAGAGATTTACCATTTTCACAACATCCTTCTAGTTCGTGTTGATGCCCTCTCGCTCATGTTGCTTAAGGAGGGTATACGTGCCATGCATTAGGGCGTACCTTTCCTCCACATCACTCGCTGAATGACCAACCACTCTTTGTTGGAAGCATGAAGCATGAATACCTATTAACAAAAATGAAATACCCATTATGCCAAAAAGTGAGTGATGGTACTATTAATACTTACAAAGTACATTGTGGGAAGGCTGAAAGAATGAAATCACCTCTATAGCTACCCACCCAGCAGCCTTGGAGAATACAACAAAGACAGGGGCACCACTAGCAGGATCCTGCAAACAAAATTTTCATAGATACCTTGTATACCATTCCACCCACTCTAGAACAAAGAAAAAAGATGCAGAATACACTCAACTGCAAACATTCTTCAAGATCTAAAAACTATAAACACACTATCATGGGAATTAATCCCCCATTTCAAACATCACCTACACTTGTTGTCTCCGATACTCGTATCAAGATGGAAGAGATTGGAAGCACTTCTACATTCATATTGAGCCTGGCGAGATGTTGTTGAAGTTGCTACCTGCTCTTGAGAGCGCCCTACAGATTGCAAAAAATGAAGGCATCTCAACCATGATGGTGTAAGGTCTCTTTGTTGATTTCCAGTTTATTGTTAGTGCCATTTTCAGTGTCTATTAGAAAGTTGGGAATTCTTGGGAATCATTTCCCTACAGCTGTGTGACTCCATATGTAGTCTTGGATGCAATGAAATGGCATGATTTGGTGAGTCTATCCACCGCCACAAAAACTTGATCCCATCCATGCTTCGTCTTTTGTAGACCCACGATGAAAACCATAGAAATGTGAGTCCATTTCCCATCCGAAATAGGCAAAGGATGGAGTAAACCACTTGGCAATTGGTGACTATCCTTATTCCTTTGGCATGACACACATTCCAAAACAAACTTCTTTACATCTCTCCACATGCCTTTCCAATAGAAGCTTTTGCTCACTTTGTCAAATGTCTTAAGTACACCAAGATGACCCGGAAGTGGTGAAGAATGCATCTCATGAAGCACCTTGGGAATGTAAGATGAGGTAGGAACCAAATACACCTTATCCTTGTGCCATAAGATGAAAAGATGCAGGGGAGAAGAGAGCTTGAGCTCTTGCAAGCACACACACACTAACAAAACCCTAAAAGAGAACACACAAGGTGAGAGGCTGAAAATCAAATGGCACGTGACTTTATTGGTTTTCTCCTCTGATAGTAGACCAAGAGAAACCTTTCTTTGGAAATAGCCTTTGAAGAAAGTCCTATTGAATTTCTTGTGAGATTGAGGTAGAATGGGAAAGTGTTTCTATGGCACTCTAAAGAACCAATACAGTAGCTCAACATAACAGTGCATTGGATAGACATATTAGTGGTTATAGGCTTTGTCCAAAGGTGGTCGTCATATTTCTGCTTCTCCATGATGTCTAAAGAGAATATGGGGGAGAGAGAGAGAGCTTGATTTCCTTGCAAGCAAATACACACACACACACACACACAAGAGAGAGATGGATGGCTAAATTTTCTTCTATCTTCTTCTCTACTCTATATCCATATAACTAAAAGATAAGAGTCCATACATGAAGGGAAAGTGCTGTCCTACAATAACATATAATCCATGGTGTGAACCTGACTATATGAGCTGGCGCTATAATTATGCAATAACTCTAGTACTCCAAAGTGGTTGTCACACACCCTGTCATCCACACTAGTGGCATATCAAAACCATAATCGCACCAACCGTGCCAGTGGCATAAGTGCGAAAGCTATCATCCAGCGTAATCAATGTCTGTCATAACACTAGTTGATCTTGATATCTCAACACTCCCCCTCGATCTCAACGCCACACACTTGCTCCTAAACTATGGAGCTTCTCTGTGTCCAATGCCTTCATGAAGATGTCAGCCACCAATACACACTAGAGAAAATCCTGGAAATATACAATGTGAAGTGTGGGGGCAAGGGGGCCATTTTATATGCCCCCAGGCTGTTGGTCGACCAACCTAAAAGAGGCCGACAACAGCCCATGCTCACGAGACCAGCAAATGGGCAACCCTCGACCAGCACATGAGTAAGTCGACCAGGTGCGTGAAGTCAACCAAGTCACATGGATAGGTCGGGTACCAGAGCATGAAATCCACCAGCATCTGGGACAGCCGACAACCCAGCCACACCTCAAAAAAATGGAAAAAATACATGGAGAGTGAGGAAAAATGGAAAAACACTAAAATGGGCGGGGCACACCCACAACAGAGGCCCTGGTATAGTGTACACACAGGAGATGACTACTAACATATCATCCCCTATTTCAACAAAATCTGGCTTTTGAGGATTTTTCATATCGTTGAACCACTCGCCATGACTGGTCATGTGGTTTGAAGCACCTGAATCCACATACCATACATCGTGATTGCATGCAGACACAACATTCTCCGACACAACATTAAATACATGTCACATAACAAACAACCTTTCATTGTCCTCATTACTTCGGCTAGAGGACACATATATATTTTTGTTGCACTTTTCCACTTCTCATGTCATTTTGCTTCTTATAGCAATTTGTCTGCAAATGCCCAGATTTGCTACAATAAAAACAGCCTCCTGTATCATTTTGCTGCCTTTGCCAATTTCCACAACCTCTTTGACTCCCCTACCTCTAAACTAGCCTCTTCCACCTGTGTATTGTTGTGATTCATGAAACTGTTGTTGTTGACCATAATTTTGATTACCTGTTTGGCCACCACCTTGGCCACGGCCTTGACCTCTACCTCGTCCTCTACCTACACTTGTGTAGAAGGTGTGTTACTCCGAACTGCCTTTGTTTTGTGAAGACCGGTATTCACCCAAACTCTTTTCTACAATGATCAACATTGACACCAAATTTGTAGAGTTGGGAATGTTCTCCCAAGTTTGAATAGACGTCTTGAATGCCTTGTATTGTGACCCAAGACCACATAGACATACTTCCACCTTATCATCATCATCAACAGAAACACCAATAGTAGATGCAAGGGATTCCACAATGTCCTTAATCTTCAAGGCATATTTATTCACAACAAACATGTTTTTCTTCTCCACAGTATGAAGCTCATTCTTCAACTGAATCTTTCGTACCTTGGTGTTAGTTTTATACAGCTTCACCAAGGTGTCCCATGCCTCTTTGGGTGCAAAGAGGTCTTATAGGTGCTATTAGGTGTATGTATGCAAATTGAGGTCATTGGTTGTGAGAGTTTGAGTGCAGTATTGTACCGTTGCATAGAATACAGCAGTTTGAGCAGGTCAAACAAGTGTGCTGTTTTTGGTGAGTTTGTGTTGCAAACAAGATGTCAAATGATGTAATTAACTAGGTTGTTGCAGAGAAGGTTGACAAGAATAACTTCCATGCTTGGAGGTTTAGATTAACAAATTTCCTGATGGGAAAAGACTACTGGGACTACATTGAAAGTGAACATGAGGAGGCACCAGAGATATCTGAGATTAATCCAACTATTGTAGATGTAAAAGAATACAAGGATTGGAATCAAGGAGCAAGGAAAGTCATGTATTGGCTTTCTATTAGCATACAGGCTACCATGATTGGGCATATACAGGATGCCAAAACACATTTGGTTTTGGTATTCTCTAAAAAATCTAGTTTGCTTCAAACAAACTTATGATGTCATATCAAACTCATGATGGGCATCCCTATAGTTAGTATAACCATCCATAAGAGAAGTCCAAGAATACTCATGACCTTCCAGGCCATATTACAAAGGTGTGAATGCATATGTTGGCCGCGCAAGATTTGATATTTCTTGTACTTCTTCATGTTGCAGATGAAGTTCTCTCATGAAGGCACAATGGCTGTCTGTAACAAGAAGGTTAGTGCATCCTCTATACTCTGCATTTCAAGAAAAGCATCATCAAAATTCTGAGATTTTTTCAAACTCCATCTTTAATCTCAAACTCTATTAACAATAGAAATAACCCTACTTTTTTAAAACTTGGCTGGGAGAACCTCATCTCCCAGGATGCCTTCTATCTATGTTCAAAAGTGGTTCTTGCCATCCTCAATGAATGGGGTATTGGGAATTCAAGTGCTATATAAACATGCATCCATATGTACATATACCTGAAAACCAAACTAAAAAAAATGCCTAACATAGTTTGCCCAACCCCCAAGTCTGCTAGATCATTTATGACTAGCAGAGAAAAGCAAATTGAGACCCAAGTCACCACTTTCCTTACTTTGACATGTCTCACAGTCTCAATTTCATACATGTCATCCTTAGAAATGGTCATCAATCTTGCATAATATTTCTTTAAGCACAGACCACTTACCCTGGATGTAGGTGGAGTAATCAAGGTTAGCCAATTGGCAATTGGTAAGTACCATTGGCAAAGCATTCCAACACCATAAAAGGACCTTCCCACTTAACGTGAAACTTTTTCTAAAAGGTGTTGTCCAATTTGCTATTATATCTTAACACCATGTCACCTTTTACAATCCCTTTACTTCTGATTTTAGCATTTGTACGTTTCACATTCTCTTCTTGCATTTTCTTATAATGCTCCAAAGCTAAGGATCTGTCCAACTGAACCTGGTGCAGATACATAAGTCTTTCCTTGTATACATCTTTTGGGTCACTCATCATCAGTTTTTCAGGCATCTTGCTAGTAATTCCACCTCAATAGGCAACAAAGCTTCCTTGCCCATAGATCAAATGAAAGGGTGTAAATCCGGTGCCAGTTTTCACTATAAGCCCATAGAGCACTAGGCAATTCCAGATCCCAATTTTTTCCTTGATGCTAGGTTATCTTAGACAATATCTTAATAAGATCACCATTGAATCTTTCATTAAGTACATTACATTGTGGGTAGTATGGAGTGGTGTAGTTATGCTTAATTTTCATTTTGGCACATAAGTAATTTATCAATTCTACTCTAAAACCAAGCCGTTGATCAGAAAAAGCAACTAAAAAGGCACTCTAAATTTGCAACAAATGTCCTCATACACAAATTTTGAAACATCTTTAGCACCTATCTACTTGACTGCCTTAGCTTCGGCCCACCTAGAAAGATAATCAAACAGTCAATACATAGCTTTTTCCTCGGCTAGTAATAGGTAATGGACCCATAGCATCGATTCCCCATTTTTCAAATACATCATAAGCTATTATGGTTTTTCGAAGCTCGATGGGTTTAAGTATCCTATTTCCAAATAATTGACATTGTTTGCATGACTTTCACCAGTGGTGTACATCCTTTTGAACACTCGGCCATACATATCCTTCCTGCAAGATTTTATGCAAAGTAATTTTTAATGCAAAATGTCCACCACAAGATCCTTCATGATTTTCCTCAAGGATCTTATACAACTCCTCCTTCCATGGTACACGTCTTAAAATCAAATCTACTCCCCGCATATACATTATATCATCAATAAGTGTGTACCTGCTAGCTTTTCTTAGAAAACCATACTTTTTGGACTTCTCAACCTCCTATGGTATCTTGCCAGTCAACAAAAACTTCTCTTCTTTCTCCAAACACTCCCTTCCACAATATAGAGCTACATGAGCTTTGAGCACAAATACCTCATTGATCATACTCTGAGCAGCCTTATGTGCTTCTTCATTTTGGCTACGATCTATATGCTCCATGCTTTAAACTTCTTAAGCAGGGCTCATTAAGAAATTTTTGGACCCAAAGAGGGCCTCTTGGATTAACTTTTGATTAGGAATGGACCAATAGGAAGAGGGTTGGGTGCACATTTTTGACTTCTTTAACCCTAGGGGGCCTAGGCTTTGGTTTGCTAATGGGGCCTAATTACTACTCTTGTCCCCCTACCTCCTGGGCCCAAACTTAGAGGTCCCCCCACCTAGAATCGCGTAGATTAAAAACCCTAAAAATTAAAAAATCGACACCTGCATCCTCGCAGGAGCTTACTGTATCTTTAATAAGGAGGAGGTGAAGAGGTTGGGGAAGGGTAATTTAGGAACTAGGTTCCTCTCTCGTGGCTCGCCACTTTTGCATTCCTCATCAGCGAGACGACGATGAGGAATCAAATGAGGAGGCAGAGATTCCTGCATTGCAGTTGTTGGCAGGGTATTTGAGGGATGATAAGGAAGTGAAGGCAGTAGGAATGAGTGCTGGTGTGGAAGTGCAGTGTGGAAGTGCAGCTTGCATCAAAGCACTTTCCAGAGGGTGCACAATCTACAGCTGAATAGCCCACTGTAGTGGAAGATGTGGGGCCATCTTCCCCACACAAGGAGAGCAAGGTGCTGCCAGAGCTTGAGATCAATATCTTGAGCACCATTGTGGTGGAAGGTGAAGAATACTTATTTCTTCATGACCTTGAAAAGATAGCTGGCTTGAGAATGGATGAATGCTTGGGCATTATATGCAAGCGATGTGAGGTGGACCTTGATACATCCACCAACCTCGGTCCTCACCTAGATAGTGTTATATTACCCCTAGGAGAATCTATCGTTGAGACAGTTGCTTTGGTCAAGGAAACTGTGGTTGAGACCGCGGAGCAGAGGAGGAATTCACAACCTTACAAGACAAGCTAGAGGTTGAAAAGGATACCCTTGCCTGCTGGAGTGATGGAGGAGACCAAAGCACCTAAAAAGGATGAGGCTAAGTCCTTGATTGACCTCTCCCCCCACCAGCACTTTGGCAAAAGAAGACATTGAGCAAGAGGTAATAATCGACCTTTTACAACTTAGAAACATTTGTAATTATGTATAGGAAAATATTTTGATTTTTCCTTTGATTGGAGAGGGTGGTTGAAATTGATGCATTTGTTGGGAGAGGCGGCAATAGAGACCAGGACAAGGTCCATGGACATGATGCTGCATTGGCACATTATCTTGGTCGGCTTCCTGGGGATGGCATCGCCAATATCCAGAGGGACTACACCCCTCAATCTGCCTTCACTCTCTTCTTTTTGAAAGCCCTCTCTAAGGTGCTCTGTGTAGCCTCTATGGCACCAGAGCACCAAATGTATAGTTAAGATTAAAAAATCCCTTACCTTTAATGTTTTCGGTTCTGGATTTAGGGGCAAGCTTCTTGCTCGTATAGGTATAGCCAAAAGCATAGGCATAGAGGATCCTTAAGAAATAGCCCAATCACTCCTTGAGCACACTCTGCCCCCAACAACAAGAGAAGGAAGCTCAATATTGTAAGAGTTTTTGTAAAGATGATGTATCACTTCTTATTATGAATACAATATAGTTTTTGCAAACTTATTTTCATCAAGTATATCATTGTTTTTTCTGGTTTGTACCATCAATGTTTTTATAAATGCATTAGAAATGACCCTGGGAGCCTGAGGGAGCAGTGCCAGAACAGTGCGAATTTTGAGCCTGCACCATTGCTATAGAGCCCAAATTCGCACTGTTTTGGCACAGCTTTCCCAACCCTTCAGGAGCAATTTTAATACATTGGGTGACAAATAATGTATTTTTACACATGATTAAAGGTATTTTTATCTTGGAAATTATTGTTTTTCATAATCAATGTACTCAACTTCATTATAAATGCATCAAAAATGATTCTGAGTGCCTGGGGGAGCAGTGCCAGAACAATGCGAATTTAGAGCCTGCACCACTGCTGTAGAGCCCAAATTCGCACTATTCTGGCATAGCTTCCCCAGCCCTCCAGGAGCAATTCTGTTGCATTGGATGATAAATAATGTATTTTTACGCATGATTAAAGGTATTTTTATCTTGTAAATTACTGTTTTTTATAATCAATGTACTCAACTTTATTATAAATGTATCAGAAATGATCCTGAGTGGCTGGGGGAGCAGTGTCAGAATAGTGCAAATTTTGAGCCTGCAGTGTCGCTGTGCAGAGCCTAAATTCGCACTATTCTGGCATAGCTTCCCCAGTCCCCCAGGAGCAATTCTGATGCATTAGATGACAAACAATGTAATTTTACACATGATTAAAGCTGTTTTTATCTTACAAACTATTATTTCTCACAATCAGAAATGATCCTGGAGGGGAGAAGTGCCAGAACAGTGCAAATTTTGAGCCTACATTGCCGCTGCAAAGCGTAAATTTGCACTGTCCTAGTATAGCTTCCCCAGTCCTCCAGGAGAAATTCTGATGCATTGGATGATAAACACTGTATTTTTACACATGATTAAAGGCGTTTTTATCTTGTAAACTACTGTTTCTCACAATTAGTGTGCTCAACTTCATTATAAATGCATCATAAATAATCCTGAGTGGCTAGGGAAGAAGTGCCAGAACAGTGCGAATTGTGAACCTACATCAGCGTTGTAGAGGCCAAATTCGCACTATTCTGGCACAGCTTCCTCAGTCCTCCAAGGGCATTTCTAATGCCTTGGGTGACAAATTGACACATGATAGACACTCCATGTTAAACAAACATGATGACACCGAGACATTGTAAGAGAAACTTAAAATTTTAATTATCAGAAGGTTATAAATGAAAGCCAGATAGGCTTGTTACAAAGGGGGGTTTGAAACAAAGAGTTGCTTCAAAAAGAAGGTTAACATCTAAGATCTCTAGATCGTGTCTTGCCTCTCGAATGTGCCGAGCTAGTTGCATGTCCTTGGCAGATATGGTAATCCTCTTTGCATGTCTTGCAAGGAGGTTGGTGTCAAAAATCCCAACAAGGTAAGCTTCAGAGGCTTCTTGCAATGCTTCAAGGGCAGTCCCCTGCACACGGCAGTCTGCTCTATATCGTTGGAGAATCTCCTTCACTGTGCGAGCGAAAGGGGCTATCACCAACTTAGTGTTCCTCTGATAAAACTTGATTTCTTGTAGAGCCCTATGCCCTAAGCGCATCCTTCTCCTTGGAGCTCTGTGTGTTATGTTGGTGTGTTGGCGAGGTTGGGACTTCCTTGGCTTGAAGAGCTTGACCTTTCTACACTTGCGCACACTTGCAAGAACCTCCTCTTGGTCTCTCTCATAGTCTGAATCCACCTGCTCCTGTTGCTGTGGTACTTGTGTATCAAGTTCCTCCCGAGTAGGTAGGGGACCTTGTCCTGGTACTAGGGTCTTGCCACCTATGGTGCTATGCAATGTATAAATGTTTTCACCAACCCAGTCGAACTGCTCATCATCAGCCTCTCTGTCTTGATCTCTGGGGTGGCTGCATTGTGGGGTCTTCTTCACACGCTCGCATCCTTCTAGAAGGGCCTGCATGTGTGTGCGTTGGTGTTGCTGTGGGAGGAGGGTTGGACTCTCGTGATCCCATTGGGCGTGTCCTAGAGCCCAAGGGGTCACTCTCTTCCGTGGTGTCGCCAGTATGTGGTCGTTGGGTGCCTTGCACTGTGTTTTGTGAAAGGCATGGTAACACGTGCGGTGTTCTTGGTGTGTGCCATATCCATGTACGACTATGCTAACGTGGTGATGTGCTGGTGTCCTTACGTGGGTGCCTATGTAGATCTTGAGCTCAAGCTCTCTAAAAAAGTGAAATGAAAATGAAGTGAGAGAAGGAACTATTAAGAGTTTTTTTTAAAGGGCAAAAAAAATTTTTCTTAGCCTTATTACATCTAGATTTATGCTAGTGCATGCACAATCCAACGCCTCCCTTGTCTCCTCATTCATGCACGCTAAGCACCATGCCTATGGGGAGCATTGGTCTGCAACCATTCAAGCCAAGCATGAGTTTTTGCAGCCTTGCGTGGCTCTTGCACAAGCTTAGATTTTGGGCCCGCTCCCTAACCAATACCCTTCCAAAGGTTGTGCGATAAAACCAATTGAACATCTCTTGTAGATAGTTTGTACGTGTTCCTCCTACAGAAGCTCCACCTCCATGTCTTGTATTTTTGAAATAAACCCCTCTCGCTTTATAATGTGATTTCTCCATCCCTTGGGTACTCCACATGTCGAGCGATCCATACTTGTTTATGAAATATGCACCATGTGCATAAACTATGTGCTGTACACATGACAATAGAATTTAATTAGAAAAAGTCCAGGTTAAAACACTAGTTTATTTTTTTACTGTATAACTTACCATATAGTGTGTTACTTTACTCTCTCCCCAAGCACCTAGCACACTTTTGGTGAATTCTACAATATGTTGTTAGAATGATGCTCGTTCTTGGGCAGTTGTGCTACTTTGATTCATAATGCAAACCATGTTATTGAAATTTATCCAAAGCTGTTTGCACATATTTACAAGAGCTAGCATTGGAAAATCTACATTTGTGGTGATTGCACATAGGTCTCTCCAGAGTCCCCAAGTCTTCTTTGAATTCTCTATGTTTGCTGGCTTCTTAAAAAATCTCCTTGCCTTTGATCCAGTCATGGGGAGACCTTTTGAGCAACCTCGTATAACATACCAGAGGCCTACTTATTCACTTCAATTTTCACGTTTCTGCCATGGCAGCCTAGAGAATTTAAAAGATGCTCTTATTTACCAAGGGTTGCAACTTTCCTCTCTTGTGTAGGGATTGTGAATGCATAATCGATATGGCACTTAAGCAATCGATCGAAGATTCTCATGAATGCATGAAGTGTGCAAAAGTGAATATTCGTTAGTGGATAATAAATGATGGGGCTCCAATTTGAATTCCTGTTTGGTTCTCCTAGCATATCAAGAGACATGACACCTTGCACCCATCTTGCATTGGGTTGTTCCTCATCTTCATCATCAGTTGACTCGGTTGGATCTACTGCATCTTCATGTTGCTTCTTCCCTTTCTTGGGACCTTTCGAGGCATCCTTCCCAACAGAACCAACCTTCTGTATACCTTTTCCATTTTCCTTTTTCTACCTAGGAATATCAATCTGAGCATTGCTGTATGGACAAGGCCATCTTGATGTCGTGCCTTGAGCACAACCCATCATGCATTTAATTGTCTTGAAATCTCCCCACCAATCCACCTTGAACTTTCCTATGTTTTCTACATCTAAAAGTTGACTATCAATTTGCTTTTTGATTACATCTGTTATCCAGGGAGTCCTTTCAAACATCCATGTCAATACCTCATGTGTCTCCTTCGGTACCTCGAATGCACCAAGCCACCAGACCTCTTTCTTAGATTACACACTAAAACTTGGTTTGGTAGTCTTTTCCCATGCACATATCATGGCCTCATTCATGAGCGTAATGCTCATACGTTCTAGCTTCCAACCTTTCACAATTTGGCACTCATCTAGCTTGAGCAAAAATGAAAGTGTGCTCCCCAAAACTACAAATAAACGGTAATTTACAATATTCAAAACAAAATAATCGTCTTCATTTTCTACTGAAAAACATGAATATTAGCAATTGCAAGTTCTCACCTTTTGGTGAAAGATGATAGAACTTCACCATAGCTTGTTGTAGTCTCTCAATATGAACAAAGGTGTTATTGTAAACATCATAGTGAAATTCTGTACTTGTTGTCTTGATTTTCTTTCTACTTGACCCTGTGTCTAATGTTAGTGTGCCCTCAATGTGATAAAACTGTCCTATAGCTCGCTGCACATCATAATTATTGAAAGTTTATGTTACTTACTTTGTTATACAAATCCTTTTCTTCTATGCTGCACCTTTGAACGCAAGAGATTCTATACTAGCCAATGTCTTTTTGTGTTCATGAGTACCATTTGGCATTGCTTTGAGTCGTTTGGAAAGTTCCTCTAGCCTTTGAATCTTTGCATCCTTCTCCACATTCTCTGCGAGGATCTCTTTCATTTTATCTAATGATGTTTTAAGTCCTTCTTGACATTGTAAAAGGCTGAATTGTGATGCTTGTAATTGAGATTGGAGAATATGGGTTTGCCAAGCTCCACTTGTAGTCAATCTTCTACAGTATCCTAACAAGCCAAGCTCTCCTTCACCAACAAATTGCATAAAAGATGATAAATTGCGGAAAGGAGGGTTTGCTCTTAATGGAGGGTCCAATTGGATAGAGATGCCCATCAAACCAAAGATCTACATTTTTCTCCTTAGCTATCCTACGAGCTTGGACCAATTGTGCATTAGTAGGATGGGTTTTTTAGAGCTGCCATACTCTTCAGGAATACGAATGGGTAAATCAACCTTCCATTTTCTGGATTCACAAGGGGCTACACACATAGCTTGCAAAGGCTCCATAGCTAAGCAGAGGAAGAAGCTAAAGCAGAGAGATTCTCTCAGAGGGGGAGAGAGAGAGAGAGAGAGAGAGAGAGAGACTGTTAAAACTTTGTTGTTGGAGGTTTAACACAAATCCATTTTTCTAAGTAGAAAATGATATTTTTGATATACAAATATACTAACATGGAGTTTTTCTTCAATAAATTACATTTATGAGAAAAATTAAAAATAATAATTTTTGGGGTCCCCACAATTTCGGGATCTCATGGATGTAGTGGTTCGTGACAATTAGTTATGTTTATGGGGTTGTCGGGACTTGACAATTAGTTATGGATGTACTGGCTCGTGTGACAGGCTTTTGATGTGACCCTTGAATTATAAGCTTTTTGGAGGGAAAAAATATTTTCATCATACATATTGGTTGGGTGGTGTTTTTTCCACCTCAAAATGTAAAAAAATAAAAAATAAAAAATTTTTACTTTTTGGGGCCCACCTAAATACGAGAATGTTTTGCTGATGTGGAAGGGAGATATGGTGGGAGTTAATGAGAAAAGAGATCTCAAACTAACAAGAAAGATTCAATTTGTAGAGAGTGAAGATAAAAAATTCATACATTTTGGTTGGGTGGTGTTTTTTCCACCTCAAAATGTAAAAAAGTAAAAAAAAATAAAAAAAATAAGTTTTTGGGGCCCACCTAAATACAAGAATGTTTTGCTGATGTGGTAGGGAGATATGGTGGGAGTTAATGAGAAAGGAGATTTCAAACGGACAAGAAAGATTCAATTTGTAGAGAGTGAAGATAAAAAATTCAAAAAGTAACGGAGAAAGTATGAGAAAAGTCAAAAAGTAAGAGAGAAAATATGAGAAAAGTCAAAAAGTAAGAGAGAGAGTATGAGAATATTCCCTTTAAAAAGTGAAACTAGGGGGTATGGCTGATGTGGCAAGGCAAAAAATAGGGGTCACATAGCCTTTATCTCCCTTAAGCCCAGCATTTTAAGCTCTAATCCCTTAAAATTAGGAATCCTTTTAGGAGGCCCTTTTTGGGTTCAAAACATTCCTAATGCTTTAATTCTGAAACACATTTCTTTAAGTGAAGTATTCTTGCTCTTCCGTACTCCAAGTACCTGTTTAACAACAAGTAGAGCATCTCCCCTAATACAAAGTTGGCGTACACCATACCTTAAACATATGTGCAATCCAATCTCCAATGTAGAATACTCTGCTTCATTATTGCTATGTGCATCCACCTTTATGCCTTTCTTACAAAGAAGCTTGCCCTATGGATCATATAATACAAGACCTCCTCAAGTAGCATCATGACCTTTTCTATAAGAGCCATCAAAAAACAAAAGGTGTGCATTCCCAATCTCTACCACATTCTCAACAGTCTTCTTCACAGCCTCTTCTTTGATAAGGAGAGGAGTCTCCTTATAGGTCAAAAGATTTGCCAAGGTAGCCTTGGTGCTTTCCTCAACAAGGAATGAAAAAGAAAACTGCTGCAATTCCACAACCCATTTCATCCACTACCTTTGACATGTTGCTGCCATTGATAAGCTATGGTAAAAATGTGTCAAGAAAACAAATGGCCAAGGTAGAAGATAATGGTGGAACCGCTTGCATGCATATACCACACTTGCCATTACAAGCTCTACTTCTGACATGTTCTTTTCTTCCATAGTTTCGACCCTGCTAACATAATAAACTAGGCGCATAAAATGAGAACCCTGACATTACAAGCTCTACTTCTGACATGTTCTTTTCTTCCATAGTTTCGACCCTGCTAACATAATAAATTGGGCGCATGAAATGAGAACCCTTCCCCTTTTGCAATAACATGGCACCAATAGCATCATATCCAACAGATAGATTTACATAGAAAACCTGTTCCCAATTAGGAGCTTGCATGGTTGGCATAGCCCCTAAAACTTCCTTTTCATTTTCAAAAACTTTTTCACATTCAATAGTCCAATTCAATGGATCATGCTTAGCTGCTTGTTGCAAAGGATAAAGTAATTGTGAAGAGAGAGAAATGAACCTGGTCATGTACTTCACCTTTTGGATGAATGTGGCAAGCTGTTTGGTATCCCTAGGTGAAGGAAGAAGGATGAGAGACTTAACTTTATCTAAATCAGCTTCAATGCCATTTTATGAAACCACATGCCCTAAGAGCTTCACTCTTGGTTATGCAAGGAAACATTTCTTGGGATTGAGATACCCACCACACTCATCATAACGCTCAAAAGCTAGAGCCAACTTTTCACACAATGATCTTGCCTGGAGCTATATACACAAAAATCATCAATGAAGTCTCTAACAAACTTACCAAGGAAAGGAGAGAGCACCCAATTAGCTCTCTTTTGGTAATGAGAAGGACCATTGGTAAGTCCAAAAGGAAGAACTTTGTAGTAGAAGCAACCCTAGAAGCAACCCTAGGGTGTAATGAAAATGGTTTTCTTTTGGTCTTCAAGGGCTATCTTCAGCTGAAAGTAACCAGAAAAACCATCACAGACACTATACCTTTCAAATCCAACTATTGTGTCGAGAATCTCGTCAAGGAAGGGTAATGAATAAGGATCTTTCTTGGTAGCTGCATTCAAGGGTTTAAAATCTACACAAATCCTCCATTTTCCATTTTTCTTTGGAGTTACCACTACTGGGCTTACCCAATCAGCGGTGTCGACCGGGGTAATGAAACTTGCTCTAAGAAGCTTGTCTACCTCTTCCTTCAATACCTGCATCTGTTCACGTCCCATCCTTCTAAGCTTTTGCCTTATAGGTTTTGCACCTTCCTTTAAATCTATTTTCAATTCCTCACCTTTGAGTCCCCTTATTTCCTCATATGAGGTGATAAAAAGATTAGGGAACTTAGACAATAACTCCAAATACCTGTCTTTCTCCATGGGGGATAGATCTGAACTCAATATCTTCATCAAAAGTTCTTGTTTTTGGCTTGGTTCCACCTTTGACTGCATAAGCTCTTCTATCACCTCATAGGGTCCAAGGGTGTCTTCTTCTTCCACATTAACCTGTGCCACAATTTCATCTTCATCCTTCTCTTTATCTATTAAAAGGAAGGCAACATCCACCTCCTCATCACTGGTAGAAGAGCTAGTGGTTTCTATTTCAGAATCAGAAGAGCTAGTAGATTCCTCATCACTAGAGTCATGTTCACCTGCATCTTCCAAAAAATTCCTGCTATGCATATCAAACAGCTTCCTTTTACCTTTTTTGTTGTAGAGGCATATAGTACCATGTCTCCAATCTTGCACAGCTCCTACTACTCACAAACCAAGGTCTTCCAAGGATGATTGGATAGGCTCCTAAACCTATCGTCGTCGGCATAACATGAAAATCTATAACCGCTTTAACATTATAGACCTCCACTTCAAGGTCTTCACTAAGCCTAAACACTTGACCTTTTGATGGTTGGCCAAACATATATGAAAACTTGAAATACCTGAGACGGTAAGACCAAGCTGCTCTACACAAGAGTGGGTAATGACACATATCTAAGCACCACCATCTACATGGGCATGCCCCATACTTTTTCCTTTATGCCAAGCATCTACAACGGGGTAAATATCCAAAAGTTCTTCAATAGAGAGAACCTTCACCAATCCCTTCTGTGGCTTTTTATCAATCGGATTAACAAGACTCTTCCATTGCTTCCTTAGTTTTGGCACCATTTCAATTGTCCAAAAGTCACATTTTGCCTTCCCGTGGATGATGTCAAACTTCAAGCTATAGCTTGATTGGCCATCCCCCAATGGAAAATTAGAAACCTGGAACTTTCTACAAGGCCTCCTCTTTCTTTTGGCTTTGGCGTCTTCTCCTTTCATGAACCTTCCCTTTTTTCTTGCTCGACCTTGCAAGACCTCTTCCTTCCCTCTCTTTCAGTAGTCCTCTTCCCTATTGGCATTACCACTACCTCTTCCTGCTTCTTTGTCCTTTCTAAGGTCACAACATTCACCACCTTAGTTTTCTCTTTTTTTTCATTAGATAATCCACTTGGACTTGCTTCACCTTTAATCTCAATACCATAATCATTTGATCTATTAGGCAACTGCTAAGGTAGAGGATACATGTCACCTCCCTTTCTTGGTGGCATGTCACAGTCAGTGCTTAGATGTCCCAGTTCTCCATAATTGTAACATGAGGGTATAAATCTACGTCCCCTGCCATATCCACGGCCTCCACCATTTCTTGTTTGGCCTTCACCATTGGCTGGGTAAAACCTCTTCCACGTCCTCATCCACCACCTACATTACTCATAAGATTCAGGTTAAGATTCTTTATTAAATCAACCATTTTCCGCATGTCTTGCCTTAGCCCATCATCTATGGTAGTAGCTACTGATAATGCAAGCATCATTTGAGGCATGGTGTGAACAATTGGTGAATCAGTAGTGTGGACTATTTCCATGGGTTCCCTAGCTGCAAGCAGTTCAATTTGCTTCACTTCTGGCCTTACAATAGATGAATCCATCCCGAGCTGGTTCATCTGTTGTAGCTTCCAATCCTTACTTTTTGCAACCTCCACAGTATCTTCAAAAGACTTAGGCTTTTTTAGCTCCAACCTCCAGCGTATACTGCCCTTGAGGCCAACAATAAATCTATCCTTCTTCATCATGTCAGGGGGTGGCTGCTCAAGTCCCAAAGCTTTGCATAAACTTTCCCAAAGCAAGGAGAGCAACAATAGGTTCATTGTCACCCTGTGTAAGAGCCTACACTTCATGCCATACCTTATTTGGATCCTCAGTCTTCTTGAACCTATCAATTAAGGCTTGCTTTAAGCCAACCACAATCATAACTTTAGGTGGCTGGGCTATCCTTATTTGGATCCTCAGTCTTCTTGAACCTATCAATTAAGGCTTGCTTTAAGCCAACCACAATCATAACTTTAGGTGGCTGGGCTATCCTTATTGCATCTTCATAGGCCTTAAACCACAATCTTGCATCACCTTTGAGACAAATCTATAAGAGACGCAGCACCTGTGCAGGATCATCAATGTGGTTGCTACAAGCAACCTCCATGTTCTCAAGAAACTCTGCAATGTCTTCATTCTGCCCTCCAAAAAACTCTGGGTAAGACATCATCTTGATTGTAATTTTCTTTGCTAAAGCTTGATTAGAGAAACCGTGTTAAACACTCTTTCCAAGATTACCTTTAATGGGGCATACACCCTCAGTAGGCTAACTAAAGCTCAGGCTTCCTTAGTGGGGGCACCAAAAAACTGTAGGAAGGCTGAAAGAATCAAATCACCTCTATAGCTACCCACCCAGCAGCCTTGGAGAATACAACAAAGACAGAGGGCACCACCAATAGAATCCTGGAAACAAATATTTCACAGATACCTTGTATACCCTTCCACCCACTCTAGAACCAAGAAAAAAGATGGAGAATACACTCAACTGCAAACATTCTTCAAGAGCTAAAAACTATAAACACACTATCATGGGAATTAATCCCCCATTTCAAACATCACCTAAACTTGCTTTCTCAGATACTCATATCAAGATGGAAGAGATTGGAAGCACTTCTACATTCATATTCAGCCTCCTCTCACGGCTGCAAGGAAATGATTCCCAACTTTTTAATAAACACTGAAAATGGCACTAACAATAAACTGGAAATCAACGAAGAGACCTTACACCATCATGGCTAAGATGCCTACAATCTGTAGAGCGTTCTCAAGAGCAGGCAGCAAATTTAGCAGCATCTCTTCGTCTTGCCAAGCTGCGACTCCTTCACACCCATAATCACATTCAACAGACTATCACAAGCAGCACCAGCACACAAGAGGCTACACAGATCAACAATAGAGAAATTGACATCGTACAAGAAAAAAATACAAAGAGTCACTAGGCCTCAGAAGAAGGTCTTTCACTACCAGCGCCAAACCCCCACCCTTCAGAACCTGCGCACTCCCCTTTTAAATCCCTAGATTCTTGAAAATTTCTTTGGCGTAATCAGGCAATTCCATGATTTTCTGTTTTAAATTTAGTAAACACATGCCCACCTCCTCGCTGATCTCTGAGTTCCTCTTTGAAAATTTCTTAGTTGAAGAAGTCTACTCTGCCTGTGTATCGACTCCATAATACTCGTTCCACACGCTGCCATGCAGCTTCAAATCTGGACCTAATGCATAATCTCTGCTCAAGGATTCAAAATACTCAATGCCATTAACAACAAGGCTAGTATGGCTGCAAGCTGAGATAACAAATGTCAATTACCCCATTACACTTTAAACCTGTCAGATGTAGACTCTCAAACATGTGCAAAGCTGCTACTGAGTCTCCAACTCCTGCATAACCAACAATGCATGCAGTCCATGGCACGACATGAAGTTCACGAAGCCCATCAAATACCGCTTGCCCATCTAGCATGCTTGGACAAGTCCCATAGGCATTGATTAGACTGGCAGCCACACATGGTATGCACTCATATCCATTGCAAACAATGTCAAAGTGAAGATGTTTAAGTGTCTCTAAACTTCTTGTTTCACTGCTAGCTTGCAGAAAGGAGAGAAGTGTAACATCATTTAGGGTTTCCCTCAGGCCCTTCTCATCTCTCTGTACAACTGTAAAGCTTGCTCTCCTTTGCCATGCTCGATGTAATGCTGAGAGAATCACATTCCATGACACAACATCATGCTCAAAAAACCCATCAAACATAGTCTCTGCTTCTACAAAACTCCCACACTTTGTAGAAGCATTGACCAGACCGCTCCCAACAAAGCGATGTAAATCGAAGCCCTTTCTACAAACATCAGCATCATGCAGTTCCTGGAAAAGTTCCAGAGCTGCCACTTTGATTGACCTCCGTCCTTCCACTTGGACAGCTTGTTCCATTTCAGCAAGCATGCAATATGCCTGAAGGGAAATCACCAACTATCCGCTCATTCGCATTCACGCCCTCCACTTGCATCTATCTGTAAAGCCATGGAACTTTCTCTCCTTGGCCCTGCTCGACATACACAGAAAGCATCACAGTCCATGATACTACCGTATGCACGGACAACCTTTGAAACACATTCTCCACCTCCAAAATGTGCCCACAATTCCCACAAGCGTGCTACCAACAAATAGACATGAACAGACCGTATTTCCCTCCATGAAAACACATTTGGTTTTGGTATTCTCTCAAAAATCTCATTTGCTTCAAACAAACTTATGATGGCATATCAAACTCATGATGGGCATCCCTACAGTCAGTATAACCATCCACCATAAGAGAAGTCCAAGAATACTCTCATAACCTTCCAGGCCATATTACATAGGTGTGAATGCATATGTTGGCCATGCACAAGATTTGATATTTCCTATACTTCATGTTGCAGATGAAGTTCTCTAATGAGGGCACAATGGCTGTCTATAACAAGAAGGTTAAGGCATTCTCTATACTCCGCATTTCAAGAAAAGCATCATCAAAATTCCGAGATTTTTTTTTAAACTCCATCTTTAATATCAAGTTCTATTGACACTAGAAATAACCCTACTTTTTTAAAACTTGGCTGGGACAACCTCATCTCCCAGGATGCCTTCTATCTATGTACAAAAGGCGTTCTTGGCATCCTCAATGATGAGTGGGGTATTGGGCATTCAAGTACTATATGAACATGCATCCATATGTGCATATACCAAAAAACCAAACTCAAAAAAACTCCTAACAACGTATGGAAAGCATCCCAACCATTGCTTCCAAGATGGGAGCTCCCTACATTCTCCATTCGCTTCACTGTTGCAGCCTCCTCTGTTGCTTTTACCTACGGGGAGTTGCATTGTTCTTTCTACACTCTTCTTCCCAAATCTCTTGTGTACAATGCAAAGGCTTTTGTCCCCCTATCTTTACCCTGTGTGTGATGTCACTGTGCCACTGCTTCATCATGTTCACCATGTGATCTTTAATCCATCTATGATGGACCTCTTCACTACGTGGTGCTGGCATAAACTCACTCTTGATTTGAGTGATGACTCGCTCCTTCTTTGCGCTATCAAGTTTATACTAAGGGGAAGAAGCGTCTATGAAGCCACCACGATGGTAACAACCCGTCAAGTGATCCCATCTTGCAACACTGGAAGTAGTGGAGCGAGCTATGTGGATAGGGTTTGTGTGACGTGCCGTGGAGTGTTTGAGGACGTGGCTTGTGTACTGGTGGGCTATGATGCCTATGCAGAAGTGCCATCACATCCCCCAAAGTAGGCTTGAGCCATAGCCCTTTGCGTGGGACTCATTTGCGAGATGAAATGATGAAACTACCTCAGGGACATTGCTTGTGGTGTAGGCACGGTAGAGATATTGGGGCTATATGTGGGTGTCTCGCCTCATGTACGATCCATGGTCTACACACATACCATCACAACATATCCATGTTTATGGGTTTTCCCAACAACATGCCTATACTTATGCCATGGCTCTAATAAGGAGAGGAGCATGAGCATGTTCAAAATCAAGAAGATGCTCATGCTCTAATAAGGAGAGGAGCATGAGCATGTTCAAAATCAAGAAGATGCTTTAAAATATAACCGAAGACATGGCCAATAAGGGCACTTACCATCAAGATTGTTTGCTAATTGGAGTCTCGAGGGAGGGTTTGAGTGGGAGAGACCAAGAGAGAGCTTGTGCCTCAAGAGAAAATGACTGAAAACCTACAAAACAAACACAAACAAGACATATTAGCAAAACAATGAAATCAGACACACACCCCACACCACACAAACATATAAACAAAAGCAAGGGCAAAGAGATCAGTACCTAGAATCTCAAAGATTTAGGGCTTTCATGAGCCTGCAAAATATACAAAACACAACATGCCATAGCTAATTTTGAAAGGCCACACACACCCCACACCACAAACATATAATTAAAAGCAAGGAAAAATAAATCAAAAGCAAGGGAAAAGGAGATGGGCTACTTGGAATCTCAAAGGTTTGGGGTTTGCAACATGACACTAGTTAGAAGCTTGTAAAACAAACAAAAACGCATCATGTTAGTAATGAAGAAAGACCCACACACATACACAAAATCCGAAGCAAGAAAGAGTTGAGGGAAGGGCTTAGGTTTAAGGTTTAGGGATGGAGGAAGTGAGAGGAGAGAGCCTACAAACATTTGGGGGAGAGACGAGCCTCTGTAAAATTTTCAAAAACACTATAAGTGAGGCGCTGCAGTTCTATTAAAAATTTCCCAAAGTTGAAATAAGCGTCTAAATACGTGTCAGAATATGCATCGAAATACGCGTCGATAAAAGCATCGAAAAACACATTGTAACTCTATTTTAGTTTTCGATAATTAGTTCAACGCGTATTTCAACAGCCGTTTAAGTTCACTTTTTCATGAAAAATCTCATTCAAATTTTGATTTTTTTTGGTGGGCTAACATCTTTCCATGAAAATTTAAAATATACCGACTAGGCCATGCATGAACTATAAAAGAAGCTCCACCTCCACCTCATTTAAACCCAAATTCACTTGTGTATTCAACATACATGGAGCCCGTGACTCGTGCTATGAACCTTTCAAATTTTATCAATTTAGAGGAGAAAATAGTGTGCCCATGCAATCGTTTTGCAAGTACCAAGTCACTTGACATGGAAGAATTTGCTAAAGGAGCATTCCAAAAAACATTTCATATTCATCTTGGACTAGCAATGAATGGATTCAATCCATTTGGCTTACGAAGTTCATCATGGAGTACATGGCCCGTTTGCCTAGTGAACGATAACCTGCCACCATGCTTAGCAATAAAGAAGGGGCACCTTTTACTTTCCTCGATAGTTCTAGGGAAGTACAAGGTTAAGAACATGGACACCTACTTGGCTCCATTAGTGGACGATGGAGAGTGCGGTGGTAAGTTAAATATTCTAAGATTTCTTGATCTGATTTAATTTCACAATTTCAATATTTTTGTATTATTTCCATATCTCATCACAATGATTAGAATGTTTGGCAGGGCTTTCAATATCCGATTATAATGCATGCCCTGTATGTGGGCCTGGATTAGAGGCCTGATACTCAAAAGCTTTGAGGAAAGTTTTCTATGAGGGCCACAAAAAGTATTTCCCCGACAACCATGAGTTGCAAGAGAGATTTCTAGGAAGGCCTCCTCGAGTGCTAAATACAAGTTATTGGAAGAGGGCATGGGAAGTGGATCCAAGTTGTTCACCCCTCCGAATAAAGCGGCTATCCATCTTCCATCTACCCCCATACTAGAGTGATCTTCTAGTCAATCATCTTCTTGATCCTATGCACATTTTCAAGAATATAGCTGATATGATTCAGAAAACCATCACATGTGCTAAAACAAGAAAGGCATAAAGGAATTATCTACAAGGAGGTGGATCAAATGAAGCACTTATGGGCATGGAGTAGACTTGATGGAAGGTGATTCTCCCTAAAGCACCTCATTAGGGGAAATGGGGGTCTAGAGGGCCTTTTAAGGTTTTGGAAATTAGGCTCTACACCAATGAGCTCAAAGCAACCGTAAGGGTCCACCTAATTTAATAATACTACCTTTTATATTTTAAATGATTAAAATGATAAAAATATATTCTAAAGATATTATAGAAGATAACCCCACAAGGCTAGTCAAAATAAAACTCCTTATGTCCATTGATGTTTTTCTTGATTCCTTCTCTTGTTGCTCAGTAAACCCAAAGAATACCATGTTAATCTACAAGAATCTTGAGCAACACACAAGTTTAGAACTCTTAGACAAGGATTGGGATAGAAAGTTAGCTAATGATATTATTTGTGAGGTATATTCTAAAATAGTTAGTGTTAAGTATATGATAAAGAGCCAAAATTTCATTCTATCCTTCTATTACAAGCGCTCTCACTATGTGAATGGAATGTTAGTGTCCTTAGATGGTGATGCAAGTGACACTGACAACAATCCCATCATACACATTGAGATTCTCATGAATAACCAAGTCCAAACAATTATCTTGTTAGGAAGGAAATGCACTCTTGAACAGTTATGAGACAAGGTGTGGTATAGCTTCAAACCCTAGTGTCATCAAGGATACCAAGCATGTGGTGTTCATGTGGGTAACATTCTACAAAGCTTACTTACTACTTAGTTGTACTCCTATATTCGTAGACTGAATGGAAATAATAGTGTAGATGAATTTGTAAGTGCCATGCACAGATACATATCCCAGATGTTCCTGCAATCTTAAAATATTGGCGCAATCCAAAACATGAGAGCACTATGCATACACAACAACAACTTTGAGAGCTTTGGGATGGAGGGATATACAAGAGATGCCCATTTTTCCTTGACTTTTCAAGTGGCAAATTTCCCAAAAGCCAAAAGGAGATGTATACTCGGGCGGCCTGTAAAGCAAATCAATGAACCATGGTATGAACTATACAATTAGATATTTTAGTTTATTTTAAAAATTATTTCTTATATCTTTTTGAATCATGAATTCTATTGTGAAGACTAGAAGTCTATGCTAATAATTACATGTTCAAGGCAAGGGCGAAGGTCTTATGAAAGATGAAGGGGATGATGAAGATGAAGAGGATGATGATGATGAAGGGGTAAAAGTGTCAAATAAGGATGCAACAAAGGGAAAGAAAAAAGGAAAGGCACTACAAGAAGAGGATGACTCTAATACCTCTCCATCAGAATATGACGAAATTCTATTGTGAAGACTAGAAGTCTATGCTAATAATCACATGTTCAAGGCAAGGGCAAAGGTCTTATGAAAGATGAAGGGGATGATGAAGATGAAGAGGATGATGATGATGAAGGGGTAAAAGTGTCAAATAAGGATGCAACAAAGGGAAAGAAAAAAGAAAAGGCACTACAAGAAGAGGATGACTCTAATACCTCTCCATCAGAATATGACGAAAGCGATCGCCACAAAATTTTGCCTTCCAAATAGATACATTAAGGATAAGACATTACATCTTTATATGAATAGAATCAAACTTTTCTACACTTGATAATTGCAATCGCAAGTCTGTATTTGATTTCAGGTTTCCAGAAGAAGAGAAAAATCTCTTCGATGCAAAGAAGTACAAAGTAAAGCAGTGTCAATAATACAAACTTAAGGTAATTTTGATACATTAGATAATACTCCCCAAGATATTCATTCCTTTGTTACACTTTCACTAATTTCTTCCTTTGCAGGCTCCTCCAGACCATGCGATTGGCCATCCTCCTCTTCTGTGACCTTTTCAACCTGTGTCTCCTGCAATTGTGCCCCCTTTTCAACCTATAGTGGCTCCTCAATTTTTCCCTCCTCAAACTATGACTCCTCAACCTATGGCTCCTCAAGTTGGGCCCCCTTTTCAAGTTGGACCTTCTGTGGTGGCTCCTCAAGTTGGACCTTCTGTGGTGGCTCCTCAATTTCGATTCCCTCTTCCTCAACTTGTGCCTCCTTTTCAACATGTGGTGTCTCCTCAATTTTCCCTTCCTCTTTTTTCCATGCCTCAACTTCTGGTACCTCCTTTGTTTCTTTCTTAGCACCTAGATCTTTTTCTCGTGTCTTAACATCTAGCTCCTCCTATGTCTCTTTCTAAACTTGTTGCTACTTTTCCACTTTCTCAATACTTGCCACCTCTGTCTCTTTCTCGACTTGTTGCACCGTTTCCTCCTCTGGCACCTCTTTTTCCACTTTCTCAGTACTTGGCGCCCCCGTTACCACTTCGGTGTTTTTTGTGCTCCATAATGATCTTTTGCTAAGATATTTTTTGCAATTTTATATTTATAATTAGCTTTCTTTTCTTCGGATCATGTTTTGAATTCTCCCCATGCTCTTGCTCCAATGTCAACATGTTATCTTGGTTGACAACACTTCCATCCTCGCCAGCAGGCTGGCCATCTAGATCTCTTTAAGTTGAAGCGGTTGTGGCAGAATTTTGTTGCATCTAGCAGCTGTTGAACCTTGAGCTTCCGACTATTAGCGTCCAAACATTATAGGATCTTTGTGATCATATCAACTCAAAACAGAAGGAGCTCCTCATCATCATAAACTTGTATTGAGTCTTGAAATGAAGAAAGCATTATTTTTTATTTTTGGTGTAGTACCCTTGTGATTTTGAAAATGAAATTAGATGATATTTTTATTTACCAATGGTTTATCTATTAAGTAATAAAAGTCAATGATGTGCTTGGCATGATAAATAACCTGTCAACCGCATGTGCTATTGTTGTGTTGCTCAGGCAACTCTAGAATATCAAACTGAAATTCATTTGCAGTCTTCACATTTTTTAAAGCCACAATAGTATCAATGGTTGCAAGTAACATTTTTACATGTCTTAAAAAGAAACAAAAATACTATAGGATAGGTGCTCAAGGATCCTACTTTAGGGTCACTTGACACTTGTTTTGATTCAGGATCAGCATTACATTTTTGCTATAAAGAGGTTGAGAAGTATGAGAAAAAGCTTCCAACTGAGGCATAATTTAGAAATGCTCAGTTCTTTGTTCAAGATCCTCATTCTGATGAGGTGTTAGAAGATGATGTGACTAATAAATGTACGATAGTGGAGGATCCAGATGATTTTGAAGCTTTGAGAAAAAAGAAATAAGTAGAAAAATCAACCAACCTTTGGAGTGATAATTGTGTAGTAGCTGGTGAAAATTATTAGGTAAATTTAAAGCTTATTCATAATGATTCTGGTCATTAAACAATCACTTATGATTAAGATAAGTGATAACATAATTCCTCTTGTAGCTTTCCTTTCATACACATCATAATAAGCGTTAGCTCTTGGTATTAGAGATCCTTAGATGCTAACACCACACAACACTACATGATTAGGAATAGGGAAAGAGAGATCACCAAAGAAGAGATTTGCAAACTTGTTAGATGAGTCGTGAATGAAGTTTGAGTCTCCAATACCATCTACATTGAGTACCTCACCGCATGATTGATCCCTAATTGTACTTGGAATATCCTTGCGGTTGAAAACCCATGAAAAAATATCATGGTCTTCTATATCTACCTGTAAAAGTTGTGCACAAGTATTTCTAACTAAGATAGACAAAAGGCATAATTTTTTAAAGATAGACAAAGAATGATGCAAACCTTTGTCAAGTGTTATTGATAGTGCCTGGCTCATCAATGTCATTGTAATCTGCTCCATCTTCTTCTACTTCAAGACCTCACATTCGTCTAGCTTTATAATAAATTTTAAGAGCCATTTGTTTCCATTATGCTAATGTCATAAAGCTTTACCACCATCACTTTTTGCTGTGTACACAAAGATCATTAAAAATGTTATTTGTATTACTAAAAGAAACATTCCTGCTTCCAAAATTGAACACGCCTGTTACATAATATGGTTCTCCTATTAGATTAGCAACCTTCTTATTTAAAATTAATCTCCCTTTTTTAATATGATATGGTTTAGGTAAAATATTTGAGGTAATCTTATCTTTCTTAAGCATTTTGCTAATGGCACGAAACATCTCTGTGTATCTAACTCTACTAATGCCACAATCATCTAAAGTTTTTTTGCACGTGAATTTTGTCAACTTGGTGATTGTCAACAAAGTCCTTCACTATGGTTTTCTTTAAACTCTTAAAATTAGTAGCATCTATCATGGTTTTTGCAATTGATGAAGAGATGATTGATGAATAACATTGTCTTGCAGTAGTAGGGTTTTCCACCTTGCTATCAGGATGCATGAGCGACTTGAAAATTTTATAAATGAATAAGATATCAATTAAAAAATACACAAAAATAATTCTTGAAAAGCTTTATAAGAAGTACATGAGCGACTTGATTCATTAGCTTATAGCACAGATTCCCTTTTTGAGTCCTCCTGTTTCCATCTTGAGTGTCTCTATATTGTTGACACTCCTCTATCTTTGTCTTATGCCCAATTTGGTTTTCTTACTTCTCATCTTTCTAATTTCTCTCTCTAGGCTAGAAATGATCTCCTTTTCAACATCCAAATCAAGAACACATTAAGAATTCTTACTCTTTATGAATGAATATTTACTAGATAAAGAATTGTATAGGTGCTTAAAGCTTTTTGTACATGAGGATAAAGCATTGCGATAGCCTAATAATCCATTATATCCTTCACCAAAAAACCTAACCAATGAAGAAGGATTAGAGAAATTTTGAGTATAGTTAGTAATTGGATTTTTAGGATATAATTTACCATCTCACCAAATATCTATGTGCTTTTTCCGATTAGCTCTCATATTATCTTTGTCAAGCCTACTATACATTAATAGTTTATTCTTATTTTGAGTGGGCTCATAAGCTCGGTCAAGGTGTATATGAAGATGATAGAGAGATCTGTTTAGATTTTTAGCTCGAGCCATGGTTTCTTCCATAAGAACTCACAGGTTAAAGATACTAGAAACTTTATAAGCCTCATGTATAGATCTCTTCTAAATTTGAATCAATATGAATTTTTATGGTTCCAAAGTGGTTGGATACGTGTATTTACTACTAGTCACTTTGAAAATGGTACAAGGATATATACTTTTGACATTTCTTTAGCCTACAAAGAACTTTCCAATACTGAAGAGTATATTCTTTCATGTGACCTCTATATTCCAAAACCTTAAAAAGCTGCAGTACTACATAGTGATGTGAATAACATAAGAAATTTAGAAACTTCCAAATTGCAAGACCTTGTAATTGGTTTCTAGCCCGAAATCCACTTTTCTATTTTCTAACAAAATAAAAATTTTGAAATTGGGGGTATTTCTTATAGGTCCCTTTAGACCCCCTCCATTTCCCCTAATGTGGGTCTTAAACCAAAGAAGAGTAGCGGCGTGTAAAGAATTGCATCAATGAGTTTCATACTCCCACTGGTTGTATACATTACCTAGAGGATCAAACAGGTATGACACTATCCTCCAAAGCTTTCCAACTAGATTGATCCATCCTCCTGGATCAAAAACTTGCAAACAATCTGCAGACCACCCTTTAGCCTTGCCTTTATCAAAAGGCTGCATCATCCAAGCATACTTTCTGCCCAGCTTCCTTTCAATCCCTTCACTCCTATTAACTTCCAGCAAGGCATCATTCCATTTCTCAAAAGGATTCTCACCATCACAAAAAAACTCCCCAACTAGCTCATCCTCAAGAACTTTGTAAAAGGGTGTATCATCAAAACTATCTTCAGAAACAACATTACCATCCTTATGCATAACAACAGAGATCTCCTCAGAGCACTTTTCTTTTTGTAAAGTTGAATGTGCATGATATCCATCATCACACCCAATCTTCTCATCAATCAAACTCTGAATGTGCTACAAACATTCCTCATGAAAATCATCACCATTTTTCACAATGCGCAGGTTCTGAACATTCCCCAAACATTCAGCATCATGTAGGCAACCACTTTGATCCAATTCATCAGAGCTATCTGGTTGGATACATAGCACATATTCAAGGGTTCAACAACATTAGCAAAAACATCCCTAACATTATCAAAGAGCTGCCCATTCAGACCACCTCTAAGAACCTTGACTACAAAAATCCCATCAAAGTCATCTTCAACAACAAGGTGACTACCCCCCCAGCATAGAACTATAGGTCTTCTTAGACCAGTCTTTCACCTGCAAAACAGATTTAGCAAAGCTACCATCAACATGTCCACTTATCACATTATCCAAACTCTGGATCATCTTCAAGCAATTTGTATTATGTAAGCTACAACCCTCTTTAATCACAGCATCACAGCCATTTGGCTTTATGTCTCTATCATTCACATCCAAAGGTTCAACATCAACATCCTCCAAAAATGTAGTAAAGAATAATGGAAGAGCATTATTCAACTCATCCAGATCACATTTGTAAGATTCCTCCCTCTGGCTTTTGAGGTGTGCAGGTGTAAGAACCTCCTCTTCTGATCTTATAATTATTCCCCTCTCTCAAAAAGATTTTCAGAAGGTGCATTAGAAATCAATTATAATCTGTTCAAAAGGCCTTATCCTAAGGGTCCAGATTTTCGAAAAATTTTAGCTTGAGGTTCTGAGGGGCCAATTAGATTAATCCAAATCTAGGGAGGAGATAAATTGAAGAAATAAAGAAAATCCCTCAAAAATGAGTAAATATTCACATAATAAGATGAAGAGTTGACTAAGGACAAGGATATTAGGTAAAAAAGAAGAGATATTTAGAGAAATGATGCATTTTTGACACCTCAGTGTGGGAAAATTTCCCTCATGAAGGAGGAGCCTATTTCACATATGTGGTTGCGTTTTAAACTCACAAATAATGAAATATTTTCATCTCTCCTCTCTCCTGCTTCAACTAGATCCAAAAAGTAAGCTAAACTGACCTAAAAATGGTCAAAATTGACCAAATTGATCTGGAAAATTCTAGAATCAGTTTGCTTGGTTAGAGGCTCACTTTTTCCTATAAATGAAGCCTCCCCATTTGTAAATGGATAATAGTGTTTTATGCACTGTTACTCTACTTCTCCCCAGAGTCAAAAACTATGAATTTATTAATAATTCATAGTTTTACTATGTAAATGGATAATAGTGTTTTATGCACTGTTACTCTACTTCTCCCCAGAGTCAAAAACTATGAATTTATTAATAATTCATTAATTTTTGACCATTCCCTCTTCTAAAGAATTGGTGGCCACTCTTGTTGCAAACAAGAGTAGATCCCTCAACCCATCAAGCCAAAGGAAAGCTCCGAGAAATTCATGTAAGTTAGAAATCCTACTTTTTCTTACTCCTTTTAATGGTTTTCTAATTTTTGTTTTGTTTTAAATTATAAAATGATGCTATGCCTTGCTGGAAAGGCTTTCCCCCTCTCTTCTTCTTAAATTCAGCCTTTCTTTATCCTAGATAAGTAATCTAATTGTTGGAATTAATATTTTCATATTATTTCTCTTTTAAAAGTGGAATTTGATTAGTTTAGAATGCTTTAAACCATTTGGGGATAATTTTTAAGTAACTTAAGAATAGGAAAAATTGAAAAATGGTCAGCCATACAAAGGAGGTTATGGAAAAATTTTCTTGAACTTTGTGAAATAAGTTTTATCTTTTACTATTCAAAAAGAGTAATCCCCATCTTTTGTGTATTCTAAAAGTGTTATTTTCATTCTATGCATAGAAAAATTCATAGTAGAAATATTTTTATTATAAAAGTGTTATTTCTATTAAAATTAAATTCTATGCATAGAAAGATGCATATTGAATTTTTTTATTATAAAAGCATTACTTTCATCAATTTTGATTTTATGCCTAGAAAGATGCATAAAGAATTTATTTTTATTTCAAAAGAGTTTTTCTCATCAATTTTGATTTTATGCATAGAAAGATGCATAAAGAATTTATTTTTATTCAAAAGAGTTTTTCTCATCAATTTTGATTTTATGCATAGAAAGATGCATAAAGAATTTATTTTTATTCAAAAGAGTTATTCTCATCAATTTTGATTTTATGCATAAAAGATGCAAAAAGAATTTATTTTTATTTCAAAAGAGTTATTCTCATCAATTTTGATTTTATGCATAGAAAGATGCATAAAGAAATTTATTTTTATAATAATTCAAAAGTGTTATTTTCCTTTAAATTGAATTTCTACATAAATAGATGTATATAAACGTGTTATTCCCACTGAAGTTGATTTTTATAAAAGAATTAATGGATGGGTAAATGTGATGTGAATCACATAAATGTGAATGAATAGATGGATAGATGTGATGTGAATCAGATAAATGTGAATGAATGGATGAATAGATGTGATTTGAATCAGATAAATGTGAATGAATGGATGGATGGATGTGGATGTATGTGAAGAATAGAAGTGGATGTATGTGAAGAGTAGAAGTGGATGTATGTGAAAGAATAAATGTGGATGTGTGTATGTGAAAGGATGGATGTGGATGTATGTGAAGAATAGAAGTGGATGTATGTGAAGAGTAGAAGTGGATGTATGTGATAAGTATGGATGTGGATGTATGTGAAAGGATAGATGTGGATGTGTATGTGATAAGTATGGATGTGGATGTATGTGGGAGAATCCATCTTGATGTAAATGTGATGGATATGAAAGAGAATTAAGGCAATGAGATTTGATGTAAATTGGATAGATATAAATGATAAGGGATGTGAATGAATGATAAGGGATGTGAATGAATGTGATAGCATGTGAATCAGGATGTAAACATGTGAATCGGGATGTGAATGAATGATAAGGGATGTGAATGAATGTGATAGCATGTGAATCAGGATGTAAACATGTGAATCGAGATGTGAATGAATGATATACGATGTGAATGAATGTGTTAGCATGTGAATAGGGATGTGAACGAATGATATAGGATGTGAATGAATGTGTTAGTATGTGAATCCGGATGTGAATGAATGATAAGGGATGTGAATGGATGTGATGTGATGTGAATCGGGATGTGGATGAACGATAAGTGGTGAAGTGATGAGATGTATGGGTAGATACAAGTGGATGAGACCTGATGAGGATAAATGAGAAAGTAAGTGATGAGAGAGAAAAATATGTGATTAGATGAGAATAGGAATACTTATGAAATGAATGTGGATTGATGTGGATTGATGTGTGGGTGTGGATTGATGTGGATGGATATGTGGATAATGTGGATTGATGTGGATGGATGTATGGATGATGTGGATTGATGTGGATTGATGTGGATGGATGTATGGATGATGTGGATTGGTGGTTGATGTGGATGGATGGATGGATGATGTGGATTGATGTGTGGATGATGCGATTGGATAGGATTTAATGTGGGAATGATGTGATGTGATAGGGATCGATGAAGAAAATAAAATTGTGGAAAGATGAGAAAAGATGGGGACTAATGTGAAAGGATACGAAGTAATAAGAAAAGATGGAAATATTGTTGGAACTGTATTTGTATGAGGAATCTATTTTTAAATGACTGTTTTATGTCAAGAATGCTGGGAAAGCATTTTGACCGTCTTGTGATTGAGGTCGTGGAGACCTATCTGTTAAAGTTGCAACTGCTAACAGAGAGTCAATGGAGGACGTCTCGCGTAGCAAGGTCCGTCGAGGTCTTGAGCAGCCTCGATTTGATTTAAATGGTGAGCTTCCGATATATAGAGTGGATGAGGGACCAAGTAAGCGGCCTATGAGTGAAGCGCTAGGTGACCTGCGCGAAGGATCCTAGAGGGTGCTGACCATACGGTGCTCGGGCTTTGGGTCGCCGAAGATACCCACCACAAGTACGTCCGGGAAGATATTGGAACAAGGAGTAAGAGTTGCTTTCTGAATTCGGGCATGGATCTGGTTGATTGGCCTTGCTGGTCCTCAACAGATGAGTCCATGGCTCTTTTATATGAATCTATTGGTTGATCTTGCTGATCTTCAAAGGAGATTCCATCTGGATATTTTTATGTGATTATATTGTCGGGTACTATGAGCTAGGAACTATTGAGAAGACCCCTGAGTGAACAGGTGGTGAGCGTTCTGGTTGCCAATGATGCCATAGGTACACCGATGAAGAAGTGAATTGGAAATTAGGATTCAACTGGATAATTAGAGGATTATGATCAGTAACACTATGGTTTCATTAAATGATTAGAGGATTATGATAATTAGAGGATTATGATCAGTGACACTATGGTTTCATTAAATGATTGTTTTAAAGATTGTTGAATCTGTGAAAAAGGCAAGTTCATATTGGGTGTGTAAGTGGTGTGACTAGTTTTATGTTTGCATGAATATCCGGATAGGGCGCCTGGGAACTCTTTTCCCTGGTACCCGGGACAAAACCTAACCAAATTTCTAATTGGATCCCATCACTACAGTAGTTGGGCGGTTGGCTCTAACCCATGGGTCTGGATGGGGTTAGGCTGGACTGATGGATCCATAAATCAAGACTCAATTTCTGTATAGTATGATAGATGAGGTAAATCCTAGATAAAAATTGTTCTATAGAAAAGAATCAACGGTTGTGCCTCTCAATGAGAAAAAAAGCATTGGTCTCTATGATCCACAAGTACAATCTTTTCCCTGATCTGACTAAGGGACTTATGGGTTCGGTTAGATCAGTTCAATTAGTTCAGGCTTTTGACTACGTTAGAGAAAAGTTATCCTAGAGGAATCTCCCGTGCTTTCCGAGCAAGGGAAGTATTTCCGAGTTCGGTTTTGGAAGAACCGATGGATTAGTCTCTTGTCTGGATATCCGTGGGTGAGGCCCCGAGTGTGGGACCCTGCCCCGCGCAAGAAGTGCTACTTCCGCTGCTAGCACCCCCAAATTCGTTGTGCAGTGGGGTCAGGGATCTTACAGCTGGTATCCGAGCAAACTGGCTAATGAGGATCAACCGAGAAGCCAAAAATGTCAAAAATTTATAAAGAAGCAATAAAGGGTTGTAATTGATGATAAAATTCATACAAATTGATATTCAAACTGAAATTCGTAAATTGGTAATTGGGTCTCAAGATGGAAGTACCGTAATTGTTTGGAATCCCTGACTTGCTTGAGGGGGCCTAGACATGATGGTATTTACCTTATGGTTCCAAGGACCGTGACTACCCGTATATACCGAGGGTATAACTGCGGCTCTTTACTGGCAGTATATACGAGTAAATCTAAGATCTTGAAATTATAAGCTAAAATGCTATCCAAATGATGAATTCAAATGTGGTTGATATGATTTTAAAATTCTGGTTGAGAACTGATAAGTTGAATTGGATTCTGATTGAAAAATAATGATTCCTGAATTTTGATTGAAATGTATTAAACTGAGCAAAACCACAATGAGGATGAATGGGATGAGTCCCTGTGATGATGTTCATAGTAGCTAGAATGACGTTAATGAATTCAGCAAATCACTATGAGATTAGTGGATTGTGCTGGCAGATTACTGCTGTTAACACAACCTAGTGGATCAAATTAAGGGGTGTCAAATTAAAAATCAGTAAAATTGAAAATTTCCATGAAGGACTATTCAGATAGAAATTTCGGTCTAATGGACCATTATTGTTGTGATAAGGGTTTGAATGTTATGATCTGAGTGAATTGTTATCTAAGGGTAAGATGAGAAAAGATGGGGACTAATGTGAAAGGATGCGGAGTAATAAGAAAAGATGGAAATATTATTGGAACGGTATTTGTATGAGAAATCTGTTTTTAAATGACTGTTTTATGTCAAGAATGTTGGGAAAGCATTTTGACTGTCTTGTGATTGAGGTCGTGGAGACCTATCTGTTAAAGTAGCAACTGCTAACGGAGAGTCAACGGAGGACGTGTCTCACGTAGCAAGGATGGCCGAGGTCTTGACCATCCTCGGTTTGATTTAAATGGTGAGCTTCCAGTACAGTGGATGAGGGACCAAGGAAGCGGCCTATGAGTGAAGCACTAGGTGACTTGCGAAGGATCCTAGAGGGTGCTGACCATACGGTGCTCGGGCTTTGGGTCGTCGAAGATACCCACAAGTACGTCGGGGAAGATAATGGAACAAGGAGTAAGAGTTGTTTTCTGAATTCGGGCATGGATCAGAGATTCCATCTCGATATTTTTGTGTGATTATATTGTCAAGTACTATGAGCTAGGAACTATTGAAAAGACCCTTGAGTGAATAGGTGGTGAGCGTTCTGGTTGCCAATGATGCCATAGGTACACCGATGAAGGAATGAATTGGAAATTAGGATTCAACTGGATAATTAGAGGATTATGATCAGTAACACTATGGTTTCATTAAATGATTGTTTTAAAGATTGTTGAATCTGTGAAAAAGGCAAGTGCATATTGGGTGTGTAAGTGGTGTGACTAGTTTTATGTTTGCATGAATATCCGGCTAGGGGCCTGGGAACTCTTTTCCCTGGTACCCGGGACAAAACCTAACCAAATTCCTAATTGGATCCCATCACTACAGTGGTTGGGCGGTTGTCTAACCCATGGGGCTAGATGGGGTTAGGCTGGATTGATGGATCCGTAAATCGACTCAATTTTTGTATAGTACGATAGATGAGGTAAATCCTGGATAAAAATTATTCTATGGAAAAGAATCAAGACCTCTGCCTCTCAATGAGGAAAAAAGCGTTGGTCTCTATGATCCAAGTACAATCTTTTCCCTGATCTGACTAAGGGACTTATGGGTTTAGTCAGATCAGTTCAGTTAGTTGAGGCTTTTGACTACGTTAGAGAAAAGTTATGCTGGAGGAATCTCCCATGCTTTCCGAGCAAGGGAAGTTTTTTCGAGTTCAGTTTGGAAGAACCGATGGATTAGTCTCTTGTCTGGATATCCGTGGTGGGCGAGGCCCCGAGTGTGGGACCCTGCCCCGTGCAAGAAGTGCTACTTCCGCTGCTAGCACCCCCAAATTCGTTGCGCAGTGGGGTCAGGGATCTTACAACATTTAACATCCTCAACATCTACAAAATCCCTTGTCACTTCTAGTACACACTCACATGTTTGCTTCACAATACCATTCTCCTCTTCTAGACCCCTTCTTGAAAACATAGGACCAACATCCTTCAAAAACATGTTTGCTTCCTCTATAAGCATACCAACACTCAACCCCAAGACTTCATGAGCATCACTGCATGGGTCTCCCACTTCTGCTTTTAACAAGCTTGGGTCTAGATCTATTTCATCATTTTATCCGTTTAAAGACCCTGTCACACAAATCTCCAAGCTGATCTTCCCACTTTTCTGACCATTAACTTCACTGTCCTTTTCAGTTGGTTGCTTCCATCATACTTGCATTACCACTCCGACCCTTGGATGGCACTTGATCCTCTTTCACTTCATCAGAATAATTAACAGCCCTATTGACCTCTTGTCTTTGAATGACAACATAGACTCCAACTGGTTCTCTCCTTGGTTGTAGACATTGAAGGGCCATATGACCCCTTACTCCATAGTTAAAGAATTGAGCCTCATCTATTTGATTCACTGGTTGCTTCTCTTCCTCTCCTAGCACCTTGCATTTCTTCTCCTCTCTGTTAGATCCCTGACCCCACTGCGCAACGAATTTGGGAGTGCTAGCAGTGGAAGTAGCACTTCTTGCATGAGGCAGCTTTCCTTTGGCTTGATGGTTTGAGGGATCTACTCTTGTTTGCAACAAGAGTGGCCACCAATTCTTTAGAAGAGGGAATGGTCAAAAACTAGTGATTTATTAAGAAATTCATAGTTCTTGGCTCTTGGGAGGAGTAGAGTAACAGTGCATAAAACACTATTAAGCTTCAACAAAAGAGGGAGGCTTCTATTTAAAGGAAAAAGTGAGCTTCTAACCAAGCAAACTGATTCTAGAATTTTTCAGATTAGTTTGGTCAAAGTTTGACCATTTTTAGGTCACTTTAGCTTACTTTTTGGAACTAGACTTGAATTAGGAGAGAGAAGAGATGAAATGTCTCAATTTTTGATAATTTTAAACTCCACCACACATGTGAAGTAGGCGCCTCCTTCATGAGGGCGGAATTCCCATTGTGAGGTGTCAAAAATCCATTTTTTTTGTAAGATTCCTCCCCAGCCTCTCAAGATGTCTAGCATCTTCCCCTGTAATCAAATCCCTCTTCAAAAGTATAAAAGATCTTGTTTCTACCAGTTTTGGCCTAGAGAGGAAAAAGATTTTAGAGAGAGAGTATTCAGATTTTAAATATTTTTAGATGGAAAAATTTCTCATCTTATTAAAATAAGTCCCCCTGAAACAAAAGTTCAAAAATATTTTCAGAAGGTGCATTAGAAATTAAGTATAATATGTTCAAGAGGCATTATCCTGAGGGTCAAGATTTTTTCAAAATTCTAAATTAAGGTTTCTATGGACCAATAAGATTCATCCAAATGTAGGGAGGAGATAAATAGAAGAATAAAAGGAAAATCCCCCAAAAATGAGTAAATACTCACATAAGATGAAGAGTTGACTAAGGACAAGGTTAATAGTTAAAAAAGAGAGATATTTAGGTGAAATGATGCATTTTTGACACCTCAGTATGGGGGAATTCCCCTCATGAATGGGGCACCTATTTCACATGCTTGAATGAGTTTTAAACTCCCAAATAATGAAATATTTTTATCTCTCCTCTCTCCTGTTTCAACTAAATCCAAAAAGTGGACTAAACTGACCCAAAAATGGTCAAAAATTGACCAAACTGATCTAGAAAATTCTAGAATCAGTTGGCTTGGTTAGAAGCTCACTTTTTGCTATAAATAGAAGCCTTCCCCTTTGTTGAAACTCAATAGTGTTTTGCATTGTTACCCTGCCTCTCCCAAGTGCCAAAAACTATGAATTTTACTCATAATTCATTAGTTTTTGACCTTCCCTCTTCTAAAAGATTGGTGGCCACTCTTGTTTCAAACACGAGTAGAACCCTCAAACCATCAAGCCAAAGGAAAGCTCTCAAATTATCTATGTAAGTTGGAGATTCTTCTCTTTTCTATTTCTTTTATGGTTTTTTATGATTTTTGTCTTCTCTAATTAAATGAAATGATGTTATGCCTCATTAAAAAAAGGCATTCCCCTCTCTTCTTTAGTAAATCCAACCATTCTTTATCCTAGATGAATGATTAATGGATAAAATTAAGTTTTTCATAATGTTTCTCTTAAATAAGTAGAAAATGTTTACTTTAGAATGATTTAAATACTCTTCGTGGACTTCTAATTAATTTTAGAGACTTAAAAATTAAAAAATGGTCAGCCATACAAAGGAGCCATACAAAGGAGATTATGGCAAAATTTGTTAAAAAATTAGAAATAAGTATTATCTTTTATTATTCTAAAAGAGTAATCCTTATGGTTTCTAAAAGTAACATTTTCCTGCATAGAAGATGCATTTTGATAATTTGTATAAAAGAAATTTATTTTTATTATAAAAGTGTCACTTTTATTGAATTCTATGCATAAAAGAATATTTTTTATTATAAAAGTGTAACTTTTATCATTATTGAATTCTATGCATAAAAGAATATTTTTTATTATAAAAGTGTAACTTTGATCATTATTGAATTCTATGCATAAAAGAATAATTTTTTTAAAAGTGTTACTTTTATCATTATTGATTTTTATGCATAAACATATGCATAAAAGATATTTTTTTATATTAAAAGTGTGATTTTCATCATAAATTATTTTTATGCATAAACATATGCATAAAAGATTTTTTTAATATTAAAAGTGTGATTTTTATCATAAATGATTTTTATGCATAAATGGGTGCATAAAAGATATTTTTTTTAATTAAAAGAGTGGTTTTCATCATAAATGATTTGTATGCATAAATATTGCATAAAAGAAATTCTTTCATGTTAAAAGAGTGATTTTCATCATAAATAATTTTTATGATGATAAAAGTGTGACTTTCATCAGAATTGGATTTTATGCATAATTAGATGCATATAGAATCTTTATAATTAAATAAGGGTCTCTTTAATCCTCTGTTAATTTTTGTAAAAATTGGAAAAATGAATAAGTAGATAATATGTGAGAGGAAATTCTACCATTTCATATTCACTAAGATGGTAATGAGAAAATTCAATTAAACTATCGAAGTCGGAGATCGAGATAAATGATTATTTTATTCCTCATAAGAAATTCATGTTTTAGAAATCTGTAAACAAATATTCGTCGAACGAAATTTAGAAAAAGAGAAATTGAAATAGTACCTTTCGAGAAAGATAGTTTTAGGAAGAACCTTTCCAAACCCAAACTCTGATTCAGACTATTGACCAAGACCTAATTCCTTCATCAGTTTCAATCAATGACGATGTGCCCAGTTCAGGAAAAATGCACTCAAAACATCCACCGAATCCGAAACTAAGTTAAGACTTTTGATTTTGATCTGAGGATCAAGTTAACAGAATTCGAGGAATTCTGTTTAGAATTCAGACCTGGATCTAGAAGAATTGAGATACGGATTTAAGATTATTCATGGTTTTCAAACAAAATCAAAACTGAAAACTTGCATACAAACCCTATTTTCTTAAAGGACTGTCTTAGGCCAGAATCCTGGAGGGAACATTTGGCATATATATTTATCTAAGGGAAGTTCGTCGGTTGCAAACAGCTAGCGGGGAGTGTTCGAGGGACAGGTCACGCGGTAAAAACCTACCCAGGTCTTGACCAGCCTGGGTATGGTGAAAAATGGTGTGCTTCCGGTACGATGGGCGAGGGCCGACGAATCGGTCCCTGAGTGAAGTACCAGGACACCTAAGGAGGATCCTGGAGGGTTCTGACCAGGTGATGCACAGGCTCATGGTGCTTAGGACACCCATATGTATGTCAAGGAAGATATATATATGTATGTTGAGGACGAAGTGATTATTGTAATCTGTTATTGGATCTCATTGCTGACCAGCTGGTCCCAATGGAGAGTCCAGAGTGGTACTGTTTTTGTGGAACAAGGGATTGAATGGAAATTTTGAATTATGAAATCTGTGATCATATCTCTTTTGTCAATGGATTATTTTTATATTAAAGTTTTAAAGAGAAGTGTGTGCGTATCTGTTTTCTAAAGCTAAAGTTTTAAAGAGGAGTGTGTGCGTATCTGTTTTCTAAAGCTAAAGTTGAGAAAGGCATTTCAATTATGGGTGGGTGAGTACTTGTTTGATTCTACCGATTCCAGTGGTAGGGTGGTGGCTAACCCATGGGCCGGATGGGGTTAGGCTGGAATCAATGGAGTTTTAATAATCAAACTGAAAAATCTTAAGATTACACTAGGATTCGAGTAGCTAGTTAATTCCCTGATAAATTTCTCAATTGAGTGGATCAATGGTTGTGCCTGATCTTGATTAGGAAAAAAGCGTTGAAATTACTCAGATGATCAAATTATATCAGTGATAGTTTCGTTCTATCTGGTTTATTCAGGTGAAGGATAGTTTAGAATTGATCTCGTTATAAAAATTCGTTAAGAAAATTCAAAAAGGTGGAATCGTCCCCGCTTTTCGGGCATGGAAAATTTCTCGGTTTCGGTTTTCGGAGTGACCACCAGCCTAGTCTCGTGCTCGGACATTTGTGGGCGAGGCCCCGAGTGAGAAACCCTGCCCTGCGTATGAGGGGGCTACTTCCGCTATCAGCTACCGGGGGTGCGCGGAGGGGGCAGAGGGATCTCACATTTTTAGTAATTCCTTTGGTCCTTAGTCCACTCTTTATCTTATGTGAGTATTTACTCATTTTTAGGGAATTTTCTTTATTTCTTCTGTTTATCTTTTCCACACATTTGGATGAATCTGATTGGCCCCTCAAAACCTTAATTTAAAACTTTTCTGGACCCCTAGGATAAGGCCTCTTGAACAAATTATACTTGATTTCTAATGCACCTTCTGAAAATCTTTTTAAACTTCTATTTCAGGGGAACTTATTTTAATAAGAAGAGATATTTTTCCATCCAAAAATATTCAAAATCTAAATAACCTCTCTCTAGAACATTTTCTCTCTCTAAGCCATAACAGGTAGAAACAAGATCTTTTATATTTCTGAAGAGGGATTTGATTACACGAGAAGATACTGGACATCCTGAGAGGCTGGGGAGGAATCTAACACTCTCAATAGATAGGTATAACCTCCCATCCTCCTAATAAGTATACCCTGCATCACCACCATAACTACTGAAGAAGCTTCTTCTTCTTCTCTTCTCTCCCCAAGCATAGCTGGCCTTCCTTCAACTTGAACTTCCCTTTGCTTCAGAGCCCTTCTCTATAGCTTCCACTCCTTCTCTCTGGCTATTCTCAAAGCCTCTTCAAAAGTTCTGGGTCTCTTTAACTCCACTTTCTCTTTCATATTCTCATGAAGGGAATGGAAAAATATATCTTTCCTAAACTAGTGGGTTCTCTGGTCCTAGGGACGTATCCCATCTTACCCACATGTCTTCAAAAACGATCGACAAATCTGTCAAACACATCAGATAGACTATGCTTTAACTTTGGATTTCTTGCCCCACGGAGCATCTGGGGATTCCCCCTACTTAAAATGCTGCATCAAGTCCCCTTTGATGTGTTCATATACTTGACCTTGATTTAAATGAGATCATGTGTACAACCACCGTTTGGCATCTCACTTTAATAAAATAGAAAATAATGTCAATTTATCCTTGTCTCTATCCTTCCCAAAGGTGAATGCTACCAACTCCATCCTCGCCTAAAATTCCTTTGGATCCTCTCCAACATGTTCATGGAACACCAGATATGTCATCATGGCTCCCTTCTGTTCTACTCAAAACTCTTAAATCTGTAAACAAGCTGAAGGGTTCTTTAAAGCCCTCCTCAGTGGGGGCACCACAACAATGATGTGTTGGGGAGACCTGCCTCTATAGCTCATCTAAAATACACCACTATGAGGAGGTAACGACCACCTAGCATTCTTGAACTTGTTGTCACCTAAATTCCCTCCAGAAAGTATCACTCCCCGGCTTCTTAGCTCACCCATACACTTTCTTTTTTGGTTTCACGCATCCACGGTTATACTCTTGGCCACACAACAAACATTTATTTTCTAAGGTTTCAACCATACATCTACGGGCTTATTTCTTCCTAGGGTTTGAGATAGGCACATCCACTGGACATATTTCTTTAGCACAAAAAAACCTATCAGCACATACATGAGGCTTATGTATTAGGCTTATCCATATGGCTAATACATAAGCCTCATGTATGCGGCAGCTTATGCATAAGGTTTATGCATAGTTGTATGCAGGCTAGAAATGCATAGCTACTGACATGCAGTGGGAGCTACCAGCATTCACCAAGAACTATCGACATGCACCAACAGGAGAACAAAATGCTTGCCAGCTGATAGCTTCTAATGTATGCTAGTAACACTGACATGCACCGGGAGCACTGAAATATCCCTGTCCCCTCCGCGCAATGAATTTAGGGGTGCAAGCATCGGAAGTAGCTCTTCTTGCACGGGGCACGGTCCCTCACTCAGGGCCTCGCCCACAGATATCCGGACAAGAGACTAATCCCTCGGTTCTCCAAAACGATGAACCCGGAAAAACTTCCCTCGCTCGGAAAGCATGGGCAATTCCTCCACGATATTTTTACTCTAACATAGTCAAGAGCCTTAACTAACTGAATTGATCTGACGAAACCCGTAAGTATCATAGTCAAATCAAGGAAAAGACTTGCACTTGGATCATAGAGACCAACGCTTTTTCCCTCATTGTTGAGAGGCACAGCCGTTGATTCTTTTCCATAGAACAATTTTTATCCGAGATTTACTTCATCTATCGTACCATAACAGAATTGAGTCTCATTTTAGGGATCCATCAGTCCATCCAATCTCGTGGGTTAGCCAACCGCCCAACCACTGTAGTGATGGGATCCATTTAAGAATTTGGTTAGGTTTTGTCCGGGTACTAGGGAAAAGAGTTCCCAGGCCCCCTAGCCGGATATTCATGCAAACTTAAAACTAGTCACACCACTTACACACCCAATATGAAATTGCCTTTTTCACAGATTCAGCTCACTTTAAAACAATCTTTTAATGAAACTATAGTATCACTGATCATAATCCTCCAAAATATCCAGTTGAAACCTAATTTCCAATTTTTCCTTCATCGGTATACCTATGGCATCATTGGCCAACCAGAACGCTCACCACCTGTCCACTTAGGGGCCTTTTCGATAGCTCCTAGCTCATAGTAACTGGCAATATTCTCACTTATAAAAATCAAAATGGAATCTCCGTTGAAGATCAGCAAGATCAACGAACAGATCCATATAAAAGAGCCCTGGACTCATCCGTTGAGGACCAGCGAGGTCAATCAACTAGATCCATGCCCGAATTCAGAAAACAACTCTTACTCCTTGTTCCAATATCTTCCTTGACGCACGCATGGGTATCTTTGGCGACCCAAAGCCCGAGCACAGTATGGTCAGCACCCTCTAGGATCCTTAGCAGGTCACCTAGCGCTTCACTCATAGGCCGCTTCCATGGTCCCTCATCCACCGTACCAGAAGCTCACCATTTAAATCGAATCAAGACTGGTCAAGACCTCGGCTGACCATGCTACACGAGACGTCCTCTGTTGACTCTCCATCGGCTGTTGAAACTTTATCACTTAGGTCTCCACCACTTAGGTCTCCACGACCTCATTCACAAGACGGTCAAAATGCCTTCCCAGCATTCTTGAGATAAAACAGTCATTTAAAAACAGGTCATAAATACAGTTTCTATAATGAACTCTCATCTTTCCACAATGTTCCACATCAATCCACATCCATTTCATATCCATCTCATCACATCTGTTCTCATTTATCCACATCAAATCTCATCCACTCGCATCTACCCATATCCACATCTCATCACATCATATTCATTCACATGACATATCACATCTATCCCAATTTACATCACATCTCATTCATTCACATCCCTATTCACATGACATCTCATCTCATTCATTCACATCCGGATTCACAGGACATCACATCTCATTCATTCGCATCCCGATTCACATCACATCCGGATTCACAGGACATCACATCTCATTCATTCGCATCCCGATTCACATCACATCACATTCATTCATATCCATCACATTCTTTCTCATAACCATCCCATATTCTATCCACATTAGATCACATCACTTCTATCCACATCATATCTCATTCATACACATCTCATCTCATTCATCCACATCCATCCAATCGTTCACATGTACGACTACTTACATCTATCCATACATTCATATCTAACACTTCACATCCACATATATTCATGTCACATCACATTCTTTCACATACACATCCACATCCATTCTTTCACATATACATCCACATCCATTCTTTTGTTGAGAGATAGCAATTGCGTTTGTGCAATGCTACATTGTATGGATGATGGATGATGGGTGAGTTGTGGAACACCTCGATTAAGAGGGGGTGTTGAGAGATGTAATCGTGGTGTTGTGTGTATGTGGGAAAGCACTCTAGAAGTGCAAGATATTGTGGTGAGATGGAATGCCACATGTAATATTGTATGGTGTGTGAGTGTTGACCAAAAGAAGTGGAAAAGGAGTTGCCACATGGATGATGACATGTAAAGTGGGATAAGGCTAGAGAGCCTATATCATTGTATGGTTCATTGTGATATGCAATACAAGGGAATAGTGTTGAGTGTGCAATCTCTCTCTCTCTCTAGTTATGGAGTTCTTAGTGTGGTTTAATCCACCTTAATCTTATGCTTAATCTATGTCCTTCACCATGACCAATCCCATTTCTAGAATCTTAACATGGTATCAGAGCCAAATGGGCTCTTGGTCATGGGTGATTATTATGTATATTAGTTGTGTGTTTGTTTGATTAAGCATTATTTTCAGCTTATTATGAAAAAAATTATGCACACTCATATTATCATTTGGATTTGCATTTGTGGGGATTTGAGAGGAGATTTGTATTTGTGAGGATTTGAGAGGAGATTTGCAACAAGGAGGTTGCATAGAAGCTGCCCAAGAGAGTTGCAAATGGAGTTTTGCAACATGGAGAGCTTGCTCATCATCAAGGAAGCTGAAAATGGAGATTTCAGCAAGTGTGAAGACTATGAAGTCTTCGATTTCATCAAAGAGAAGCTGCCAAGGAGATTTGTGAAGGTTGGTTTTGTGAAGTTTTGCCTCAAAGTTTTGTGTTTGAGCATGGAAAAATGCTCAATGTATAAGGGTTGCTTGATGGGATGGAAGAATCCCAAGGTTCTTTGCTTCCAAGCAAAGAGTGGAGGAGGTGCATGCTTGTCAAGATAATGGCAAGTGAGATAGTGAACTCAATGGAGTTCACATGTGTGTGCATCAAGAAGAGGATGCACTCGTGAATGTTTGCTCAATGAGGAGAGCAAAGAAAGGGATGGAAACCTTGGCAGTTTCCACATGTTTATGCACCTATGGTTTCATTTTAGAGACCATGTGAAGAAGCACCCTTGAATGGATGCATGCATTGAAGGAAAAGAAAGCATGCTGATTTGGAGGCCATGAAGGCCATGTCAATGGTCATGGAAGACCTCAGCTTGGAGGTCTTGAAGAGGCAAAGAATCTTGCAAAACAAAAAGAGCTATGTTTTTTTTTTGGCTCATTTGGGAGCTCAAAGTAGTCATGAAATAATGGCTATGTAAAACCTCAAGAGGGAGGCTAAATGGATGAGGAAAAGAGAGAAACTCATGTGGATAACCAATCCACATAAGAGAATAGAAGCTACTAAAAAGGGTAGCAAGCACAGTGTAGAAGAAATCGGAGAAGGCAGCACAACGAGAGTCTCAACAAAAGTTTGGTGAAAAGAGACAGTAACAATGGGAAGCCTGGAGAGAACCAGCAAAGAAGAGGATCTTGAGAACACCATGGAAGAAGCCGCTCGCCACCATGGAAGAAGCCACGAGGAGACAGCACTGAGGCACTAGCTAGAGTGCTTGCAGTCGACCTCGACTGCAAAATCTTTCAAAGATTCTCAGACTCGGATTCTGCACAAGGATTCCCATACTGAGCAGGTCAGTTGGTCGAAACACACTTGATAGAGGAGGTCATGCAGGTGAAGGTGAAGACTAGAGAAGCGAGGCAGCGATCGAAATTAAGGCTGCGCTATGGACAAGAGACACAGTGGAGAGGGCTGTGTATTAGGTTGCCCATGAGAGCTTGATTAAAGCTTTGTTCAGAAAAAGCAAGGGAAACGGTGACCCCGTGATGCAAGGTGCAGAACATTTACTACCAAATTGGACAGCGTTCGCTGCACTGCATTCAATGCGTGCAGCGGGCAGGGCGGCAAGGCGTTTCAGAGAAAACAAAATTTAAATTTCTTTTAAAAATCCAAGGTTCTATAACCCTTAGACTTTGATTCCCACACAATTTATATGTTCCCCACTAGGTGGTGTTCACATGGTTTAAAGAATTTATGCATGAATGTATGGAGATCACTCAGCCACATATGGGTCCGCTGCCCGGCTTTGGCTAAAAAGGCTTTTTTTTTTTTTTTTTTCACCCAAACATGATGATGGATAAATCGTCCACGAGCATGCGTGCTCAAAACAAAATTTTTTGTAATCATCCATGGTATGAGGGTCGCCCTGCCCGAGCTCACCTAGAAGCTCGAAACGGTAGTTGTTTAATGTGTGCAAAAGCGATGCACGTGTGAGGTGCATGCGCATGGGTTGGATCCCACCCAAACTTCCATGTTCAAATCGGACTCAGTGGTTCCGCTGTGAGCGATGCGTCGACTCAAAATGGACTAGGTGTCTAAGATGGTAGACACGGGCACACATGTTTGGTTAATGGACACTCCAATGTATCATTGAGGGGGAGTGTTGAGAGATAGCAATTGCGTTTGTGCAATGCTACATTGTATGGATGATGGATGATGGGTGAGTTGTGGAACACCTCGATTAAGAGGGGGTGTTGAGAGATGTAATCGTGGTGTTGTGTGTATGTGGGAAAGCACTCTAGAAGTGCAAGATATTGTGGTGAGATGGAATGCCACATGTAATATTGTATGGTGTGTGAGTGTTGACCAAAAGAAGTGGAAAAGGAGTTGCCACATGGATGATGACATGTAAAGTGGGATAAGGCTAGAGAGCCTATATCATTGTATGGTTCATTGTGATATGCAATACAAGGGAATAGTGTTGAGTGTGCAATCTCTCTCTCTCTCTAGTTATGGAGTTCTTAGTGTGGTTTAATCCACCTTAATCTTATGCTTAATCTATGTCCTTCACCATGACCAATCCCATTTCTAGAATCTTAACATCTTTCACATACACATCCACATCCATTCTTCACATACACATTCACATCAATTCTTCACATACACATTTTCACATATACATTCACATCCATTCTTCATACACATTCACATCCATTCTTCACATACACATCCATATCCATTCTTCACATACACATCCATATCCATTCTTCACATACACATTCACATCCATTCTTCACATATACATTCACATCCATTCTTCACATTCACATACACATTCACATCCATTTTTCACATACACATTCACATCCATTTTCATCACATCTCATCCACTCACATCCCATATCATTCATTTACATACATGACATCTCATCACATCTATTCACATCACATCTCATCCCTCCACTCTAGCGTAAGACGGTCTTTTAAGAAAACTGGGTTTCTAAGCAAGTTTTCAGTTTGATTTTCTTTTGAATACAAGAGTATTTCTTGAATCAGTATCCCCAAAACTCCTTGATTGGAATTCTGAATTTCATACTAGAATTCCTCGAATTCTATACAGAGATCAATTTGAAGGGTCTCAAACTTAGTTTCAGATTTGGCGGGGGTTTGAGTATATTTTTCTAAACTGGTCACACCTTCTTTCCTCGAAACTGACGAAAGAGTTTGGTCTTGGTCATAGTCTGATTCAAGGTTCGAGTCGGATAAGATTTTTCCTGAACTATCATTTCTCGAAAAGGTTTGATAATTCTGTTACTATTCTACTGAATTTCTTTCTTTGAATTTCACTTAACTGATTTCTAAATTAATTACGAATTTCAATGAGAAATAAATTAATCATTTATCTCAATATTTGATAGAAATTTCTCTCTTAAAGTATTTGATTATTCATTTATCAATTACTCAAAGAATTTTGATATAGAAATTCTAATTTTGATATAAAAATTCTTTATGCATCTATTTATGCATAAAAATCAACTTCAATGGGAATAACACTTTTATAATAAAAAATTCCTTTATGCATCTTTCTATGCATAAAATATAATTAAAAAAATTTCTTTATGCATCATCAAATTTAATAACACTTTTATAATTAAAAAAAATTCCTTTATGCATTTTCTATGCATAAAAATCAAATTTAATGAGAATAACACTTTTATAATTAAAAAAAATCCTTTATGCATCTTTCTATGCATAAAAATCAATTTTAATGAGAATAACACTTTTCAAATAAAAATAATCCCTTTATCAATTTTAATGAGAATAACACTTTTCAAATAAAAATAATTCCTTTATGCATCTTTCTATGCATAAAAATCAATTTTAATGAGAATAACACTTTTGAAATAAAAATAATTTCTTTATGCATCTTTCTATGCATAAAAATCAATTTTAATGAGAATAACACTTTTGAAATTAAAAAAAAACCTTTATGCATCTTTTTATGCATAAAAATCAAATTTAATAATTAATATCAGTGATATCCATGCATATTCATAGGTGAATATGTACATGGAGTAATTAGAATATTTCTTTTAGATGCAAAAATGGCAGGAATTACTCTTTTGGAATAACATAAAAACAAACTTTCTTTTCCACAAAATTCTGGATAATTTTGCCATAACCTCCTTTGTATGGCTGACCATTTCTCATTTTTATCATTCTATTTTTAGCTTAAATTAACCCAATTCAGATTCATAGAACTCTAATCTACATAATTTTTGAAATTCAAGAGAGTAAACAATAAGAAGAGTTTAATTAATTCCTTAGTTAATCTTTCTAGGAATAAGAAAGGCTGGAATGTAAAGAAGAGAAGGGGGTGGGCTTTTCCTCAAAGGCATAGCATTTGAATTTAATTCAATCAACTGTAAAACATGAAAATCAAGAACATCATAGATTTAGAATTAAACAAGTAAGAAAATTAGCTTACATGGAGCTTGTAAGCTCTCCTTTGGCTTGAGGGATTGAGGGTTCTACTCTTGTTTGAAGCAAGAGTGGCCACCAATTCACTTTGCTGGAGGATTAGGCCAAAAACAATTGAATTATTAAAAAATTCAACGTAGATGGCTCAGGACAAGAGCAGAGTAACACTGCATAAACACCATTAAGCTTTTACAAAGGGGAGGCTTCTATTTATAGGAAAAAATGAGCCTCTAACCAAGCAAACTAATTCTAGAATTTTCGAGATGAGTTTGGTCAATTTTTGACCATTTTTGGGTCAGTTCAGCTTACTTTTTGGATCTAGTTTTGAAATAGGAGAGAGGAGAGATGAAATATCTCATTTTATTGATTTAAAATTGGGGGTAATGATGAGAAAAAAGGTGCCTACTTCATGAGGGGAGATCCCCACACTGAGGTGTCAAAATTCAGTTTTTTAATTGTTTTCTTTGGTCCTTAGTCCACTCTTCATCTTATGTGAGTATTTACTCATTTTTGGGGAGGTTTTTCTTTTATTCTTTAATTTATCTCCTCCCTACATTTGGATTAATCTTATTGGTCCATAGGAATCTTAATCCAAAATTTTTTAGAAAATCTGGACCCTTAGGCTAAGGTCTTTTGTGCACATTATAATTTATTTCTAATGCATCTTAGGAATTTCTTTTTGAATTTCTGTTTCAAGGGAATTTATTTTAATAAGAAGGGACGTTTTCCATCCAAAGATATCTAAAAACTAAATTATCTCTCTCTAGAAAATTTTCTCTCTCTAGGCCAAAACAGATAGAAACAAGATCTGTTATTATTCTGAAAAGGGGATTGATTAACAGGGGGAGAAACTGGACATCTTGAGGGGCTGGGGAGGAATTTTACAAGCACCCAATGCATATCGGGTGCTACCTAGGCATGCCGGTAGCTTCCAATGCATGTCGGTAGCTATACTGACATTCATCGGGAGCACCCGGTGCTACCTAGGCATACCGAGTGCTTCTAATGCATGCCGAGAACTATTGACATGCACTGGGAGCTACCGGCATGCACTCCGAGCACCCAATGCATGCCGGGTGCTACCTAGGCATGCCGATAGCTTCTAATGTATGCAAGCCGAGAAATGTCGACATGCACCGAGAGCCTATTGGCATGCACCGCAAGCACTTGTCGGGTGCTACCTAGGCATGTCAGTAGCTTTCAATGCATGCCCGTAACTCTCGACATGCACCGGGAGCCTATTGGCATGCATGTCGGGTGCTACCTAGGCATGTCAGTAGCTTTCAATGCATGCCCGTAACTCTCGACATGCACAGAGAGCACCCAAAGTGCTAACTTTCGATATAGACCGGGAGCTCCCAATGCAGGTCGGATGCTACCTAGGCATGTCGGTAGCTTCTAATGCATGCTGGTAACTCCCGATAGGCATCGAGAGCACCGAATGCATGCCGAGTGCTACATAGGCATGTAGGTAGCTTTCAATGCACGCTAGTAACTATTCACATGCACCGAGAATACCCAATGCATGTTGGGTGGTGCTACCTAGGCATGCCGATAGCTTCTAATGAATGCCCATAACTACTAACATGCACCAAGAACTGCCAACATGCACGGGGATCACCCAATGCATGCCGAGTGCTACCTAGGCATGCGGATAGCTTCTAATGCATGTCGATAACTATGAACATGCGACCGAGAGCTCCCAATGCATATCGGGTGCTACCTAAGTATGCGAGGAGCTACTGGCATGTATCGGGAACACCCAATCCATGCGGGGTGCTACCTAGGCATGCCGATAGCCCTTGGTGCATGGCGATAACTGCAGACATGCAGCAGGGGCTACTGGCATTCACCATGAGCATGTCAATAACTATGAACATGCAAGCGAGAGCTCCCAATGCATACCGGGTGCTACCTAAGTATGTGAGTAGCTACTGGCATGTACCGGGACCCCCCAATGCATGGGGGGTGCTACCTGGGCATGCCGGTAGCCCTCGGTGCATGGCGATAACTGCAGACATGCAGCAGGGGCTACCGGCATTCACCACCATGAGCACCCAATGCAGGTGCTACTGAGACATGCCGATAGCTTCTAATGCATGCCAAGAACTACCCACATACACCCAAAGCTATCGACATGCACGGGGAGCACCCAAAGTATGTCAAGTGCTACTTAGGCATGCTGGTAGTCTCTAACGCATGCCAGTAACTACCGATAGTATGCCGATAGCTATGGGAATGTAGCGGGAGCAACCAGTGCATGCCGGGTGCTACCTAGGCATGCTGGTAGCTTCCAATGCATGCTGATAACTACCGACATGCACCGGAGCACATGCACCGGAGCACGGAATGCATGATGGGTGCTACCTAGGCATGCCGGTAGCTTCTAATGCATGTCAGTAACTATCGACATGCACCTAGAGCACTGAATACATGTCGGGTGCTACCTAGGCATGCCGGTAGCTTCTAATGCATGCCAATAACTACCGACATGCACCGGGACCTACCGACATGCAGCGGGAGCACCCAATGCATGTGAGTAGCTTCATGAAGCTCAGCAGACTTTTCGTTAAAATTGGAGGTAGACTTGTTTTTTGCAGGTTTATTTTTGCTGCTCTCATAAAGCTAGGATAGACAACTTTTTGTTGAAGCTAGGGTAGACTTGTTTTTTGCAGGTTTATTTTTGCTGCTCTCAGCAATGTATTAGCAAAGTTTTTTCACAAGGTTATTTCGTTGCTATTTTTGCTGCTCTCATAAAGCTAGGATAGTATATCATACATGCTAGTTAGCATATTTTTCACTCTAACATATCTTTCATGCTAAATAGCATATCTTGCATGTTAGTTAGCATATCTTTCCGGCTTCTTCAGGTCATGCTAAGTAGCATATCTATCATGCTGTTAGCATATCTTTCAACCCAAGTAGCACATCTTTCATCCTAAGTAATGTATCTTTTTGGTTTTTTAATCTCTAGGCTGAGTTGTTTTGTAGATTCAAAGCTTGTCATCCAAAATGAAAAATTCAATTGCGTTCATTTGAGTATTTGAAGCCTTTCTTTGTTCATCGAGTGAAGGACATATATACATGTCTGTGAATATCACGTGCAGATGTCTTTCTTGAAAGATGCACTCAAATCACATGCACTCTCAGAAGTTTGGTCTCCATGGGTATGGATGTCCATGTAGTTGGTGAGATTTGTGCTGGAGATGGTACCAACAAAACATGCTCATCTATAGGGCATACCTTCAATGGTGTCACACAATTGTGGGAGTTAATAGTCTGCCCGAAGCATGAAGATGAGTCCTTCCATAACAGAAAGTGCTTGATGGGGCAATGCAAAAAATGTGGTGTGAAGAATTTGGCATGCTGCCCTTTGGAGACAAGAAAGAGAGGGAATTCTATGATTGCGAGGTATTTGTTTTTGTGGAGACTATGGACAAAGAAGGAAACAAAAGGAAGAGGAAAGATCTTTTGAACAAAGAGATGTAGTGTTGGGAGTTTCTTGCACTTTTGAAATCCAAGCTACGTTTCTTCATTACTCACAATTACGTTGCCCAGTGGCAAGCACAACAGTTTAAAGAATGTATTCAAAATTTCCCTGATGATGTGGTTGTATCTGTGATCGACTTTGCTGAAAACTATGCTTTTAAAGAGAATAATGAGATCTAGTCTATGTATTGGTATTCGACACAAGTTACCATACTTGTACACATGTATAACTTACTATAGAAAGGAGGTGAACTATCAAAACTGTCCACTTCTTCATTTCAGATGACAGAGTTCATGACACCTTGTTTGTGCAACATTGCTTTATGTTGCAATTTGAATGGTTGAAGGAACAAGGGGTAACAATTAAATCAATTGGGTGTGGTCTGATGGTGCTGCTTCACAGTTCAAGGTATGTAGGCCATTCTATTTTGTAGCAAGGTATGAAGGTTTGACTAGGATACAAATGAGTCATTTCTTCTTAGCATCAGGACATGGCAAGTGAGAACATGACAGAGCAGGAGCTGTGGTGAAGAGAACATTGACACATGAACAATTAAAGCCAGATGGTGCTACCTTAAAGTGCACTGTTGATGTAGTCGCTTATTGTAGGGCCAACCTATCAGAGGGTGCTGAAGCTTGCTATTCTTCAAAACAGAGAAACTGTGCCCGTGTTTTTTGAGAGGTCAAAGTAGGAGATGTAAATAGGGAGGTAAAATGGAATTGTGAACCTATCCCAAAGTCATGCTCTGTGCATGCCATTTGTGCTCATAACCCACGAGATTCTACACGACTTGCCATCAAACATTTGGCTTGCTTTTATAATGCATGTATGCATGGTTGTTGGAATAGATGTGTCAACAAAGCACATGTTCCTTTCTGGATTATCATATTTTGCAACCCTTGCCTGATTCTGAGCCCCTTCTTGATGACGAAGATGCATATGATGAAGTGTCATATGAGGGACATCATGATGTGTTGAGAAATGCACTACAAATTGGTGACACTTTTGCAGTACAACTAGATGTGCAACCAATATAGAGGCAGTTGACTTTTACCTCATCAAATGTATTGCAGAGAAGGATGAGACTAAAGACAATTATGTAGATGAATGGCAGAATAAAATTGCTAAAGGAACATATGCCATCAAGGGTTTGTATTACAAGCAGAGAGATGCATATTCCTTTAATCTTCTTTCTAATATACCCCTAGTTCACATACTATCACATCTTGTGCGCTATATTAAGATACCCATGGAGCATATCCCCTGAAAAAGAAATTTGTATTGTATCACTCTAGAAACCTATGAGGCAATCTATAATAGTGCACCATTTGATATGTGACTCATTTTTAATACATGGCATTTTATAAACGGCCTCATTTTTAATACATGGCATTTTATAAACTGCCTCATTTAAACAAACTACGATTTTTCATAAACTATGTGTTAATAAATGCACAGTTCAATAGATTGCACATTCTTTGTTTTCCTAGAAAAAAGACTGGTGGCATAGATTACACATTCTTTGTTTTCCTAGAAAAAAGACTAGTGGCTGTTAACTAGCATATAGGTGACTGTTAACTAGCATACAAGTGACTGCTAACTACCATACAGGTAACAGTTAACTAGCATACTGGTAACTGTTAACTAGCATACATGTGACTACTAATAACTACCTAGCTAGAGAGCTAACTAGCATACAGGTATACTATTAACTAACTAGCCTCTTGTTTTCCAAGAGAATAGAAGACTGGTATACTATTAACTAACATAGGTGACTTCTGTTTATAGCATGCTAGTGAAAAGGTGATTGTTAAAAAACATATGTGAGACCTTTAACTAGCATACTAGGGATTGTTAACTAGCATACTAATAACTATTAACTAGCATACATGTGACTATTAACTGACTAGAGAGAACATAATAGGTGCCTCTTTGTTTTGACAGAGAACAAAAGGCTGGTATACTGTTTAACTAACAAAAGGCTGGTATACTGTTTAACATAAGTACTGTTGACAGCATGCTAGTGGAAAGGTGACTATTAACACACATATTAGTAATTGTTAGCTAGCATACATGTAAGATTCCTCCCCAGCCTCTCAGGATATCCAGTATCTTCCCATGTAGTCAAATCCCTCTTCAGAAATATAAAAGATCTTGTTTCTACCTGTTTTGGCCTAGAGAAAGAAAATGTTCTAGAGAGAGGTTATTCAGTTTTTGGATATTTTTGATGAAAAAATATCTCTTCTTATTAAAATAAGTTCCCCCGAAACAGAAGTTCAAAAAGATTTTCAGAAGGTGCATTAGAAATCAAGTATAATCTGTCCAAGAGGCCTTATCCTAGGGGTCCAGATTTTCAAGAAAATTTAAATTAAGGTTCCTATGGACCAATAAGATTTATCCAAATGTAGGGAGGAGATAAATTGAAGAATAAAAGGAAAATCCCCCAAAAATGAGTAAATACTCACATAAGATGAAGAGTTGACTAAGGACAAGGTTAATAGTTAAAAAAGAGAGATATTTAGAAAAAATGATGCATTTTTGACACCTCAATATGCGTAAATTTTTCTCATGAAGGAGGCGTCTATTTCACATGTGTGGGAGAGTTTTAAACTCCCAAATAATGAGATATTTTTATCTCTCCTCTCTCCTGTTTCAACTAGATCCAAAAAGTGGACTAAACTGACCTAAAAATGGTCAAAAATTGACCAAACTGATCTGGAAAATTCTTGTTTCAAACAAGAGTAGATCCCTCAAACCATCAAGCCATCAAGCCAAAGGAAAGCTCTTGTTTCAAACAAGAGTAGATCCCTCAAACCATCAAGCCAAAGGAAAGCTCTCAAATTCCTTCGTAAGTTGGAAATTCTCTCTCTTTTCTGTTCATTTTATGGTTTTTATGATTTTTTTCTTCTCTAAAATGAATATGATGTTATGCCTCATTGAAAAAAGGCATTCCACTCTCTTCTTTAGTAAATGCAACCATTCTTTATCCTAGATGAATGATTAATGGATAAAATCAAGTTTTTCATAATGTTTCTCCTAAATAAGTAGAAAATTTTACATTAGAATGATTTAAATACTCTTGGTGAAATTCTAATTAATTTTAGAGAGTTAAAAATGAAAAATGGTTAGTCATACAAAGGAGATTATGGCAAAATTTTCTAAAATTATGTAAAATAAGTTTTATTTTTTTACTCAAAAAAGTAATTCCCATCGTATATGTATTCTTAAAGTGTTATTTTTCTTCCTAGGTATAGAAAAATGCATACTAAAAATATTTTATTAAAAAAGTGTTACTTTATTTAGAATTAAATTCTATGCATAGAAGGAAGAATATTGAAATTGTTATTTTGATTATAAAAGTGTTATTTTCATCATAAATTATTTTTATGCATAAATGGATGCATAAAAGAAATTCTTTTATATTAAAAGAGTGATTTTCATCATAAATGATTTGTATGCATAAACATATGCATAAAAGATATTTTTTATATTAAAAGTGTGATTTTCATCATAAATGATTTTTATGCATAAATGGATGCATAAAAGAAATTCTTTTATATTAAAAGAGTGATTTTCATCATAAATGATTTGTATGCATAAACATATGCATAAAAGATATTTTCTTATATTAAAAGTGTGATTTTCATCATAAATAATTTTTATGCATAAATGGATGCATAAAAGAAATTCTTTTATATTAAAAGAGTGATTTTCATCATAAATGATTTGTATGCATAAACATATGCATAAAAGATATTTTTTTATATTAAAAGTGTGATTTTTTATCATAAATGATTTTTATGCATAAATGGATGCATAAAAGAAATTCTTTTATATTAAAAGAGTGATTTTCATCATAAATGATTTGTATGCATAAACATATGCATAAAAGATATTTCTTTATATTAAAAGTGTGATTTGCATCATAAATGATTTTTATGCATAAATGGATGCATAAAAGAAATTCTTTTATATTAAAAGAGTGATTTTCATCATAAATGATTTGTATGCACAAACATATGCATAAAAGATATTTTTATATTAAAAGTGTGATTTTCATCAAATAATTTTTATGCATAAATGGATGCATAAAAGAAATTCTTTTATATTAAAAGAGTGATTTTCATCATAAATGATTTGTATGCATAAACATACGCATAAAGGATTTTTTTTAATTAAAAGTGTGATTTTCCTCATAAATGAATGTTATGCATAAATTAGATGCATAAGAGAAATTCTTTTATTCTGAAAGTGTAATTTCTACTAAATTGGATTTATGCATAGAAAGATGCATAAAGAAATCTATTTTTATTTTAAAAGAGTTATTTTCATCAATTTTGATTTTATGCATAGAAAGATGCATAAAGAAATCTATTTTTATTTCAAAAGAGTTATTTTCATCAATTTTGATTTTATGCATAGAATGATGCATAAAGAAATCTATTTCTAGTTCAAAAGAGTTATTTTCTTCAATTTTGATTTTATGCATAGGAGGATGCATAAAAGATTGATTTTTAATTCAAAAGTGTCATGCTCATTAAAAATGAATTTATGCATAGGAAGATGCATAAAAGATTGATTTTTATTTCGGAAGTGTTATTCTCCTTAAAATGGAATTTATGCATAAATAGATGCGTAAGAAATCTTATATAAAAAATAAGAATTCTCTTGTATTCTATAAATAGATATGATGATGTGAAATGAATCAGATTGATGAAAATGAACGAAGAATGGATGTAGATATATGTATGTGAAAGAATGATGTAGATGTATGCATGTGAAGGATGGATGTGAATGCATGTGAAGAATGGAGGTGGATGCATGTGAAGAATGGATGTGGATGTATATGAAAGGAAAGATGTATGTGTATGTGATAAGTATGGATGTGGATGTATGTGGAAGAATATATGTGGATGTGAATATGATAGATACGAACGAGAATAGAGGCGGTGAGATGTGATGTAAATTGGATAGATATGAATGATAAGGAATGTGAATGAATGATATAAGATGTGAATGAATATGATAACACATGAATCGGGATGTGAATGATTGATAAGGGATGTGAATGGATGTGATGTGATGTGAATCGGGATGTGAATGAACGATAAGGAACGTGAATGAATGAGTTAGCATGTGAATCGGGATGTGAATGAATGATAAGGGATGTGAATGGATGTGATGTGATGTGAATCGGGATGTGAATGAACGATCAAGAACGTGAATGAATGTGTTAGCATGTGAATCGAGATGTGAATGAATGAAATGTGATGTGAAGTGGATGTGATAAGATGCAATGTAAATTGAATATATGTTAATGTATGAGAAGTGATGAGATGAATGGGTAGATGCAAGTGGATGAGATATGATGAGGATAAATGAAGAATTAAGTTATGAAATAGAAAAAGATATGATTAGATAAAAATGGGGAATGCTTATGAAATGAATGTGGATTGATGTAGATGAAGGTATGAATAATGTGGTTTGATGTAGATGAAGGTATGAATGATGTGGTTTGATGTGGATGGATGTATGGATGATGTGGTTTGATGTGGATGGATGTATGGATGATGTGGGTTGATGTGGATGGATGTATGGATGATGTGGATTGATGTGAATGAATGTATGGATGATGTGGATGATGTAGACTGATGTGTGGATGATATGGATTGACGTGTGGATGATGTGATTAGATCTGAATTGATGTGGGAATGATGTGATGTGATAGGTTCAATGAAGTAAAATTGTGGTAAGATGAGAAAAGATGGGGACTAATATGTAAGGATGTGGTGTGATTGAGAAAAGATGGAAATACTATTGGGACTGTAATTGTATGTGAAATTTATTTTTAAATGACTGTTTTATGTCAAGAATGTTGGGGTAGCATTTTGACCGCCTTGTGAATGAGGTCGTGGAGATCTATGTGTTAAAGTTGCAACTATTGAACAAAGAGTCAATGGAGGACGTCTCGCGTGGCAAGCTCGGCAGAGGTCTTGACCTGCCTCGGTTTGATTAAAATGGTGAGCTTCCAGTACAATGGATGAGGGACCCAGTAAGCGGCCTATGAGTGAAGCGCTAGGTGACCTGCGAAGGATCCCAGAGGGTGCTGACCATACGGTGCTCGGGCTCTGGGTCACTGAAAATACCCACAAGTACGTCGGGGAAGATATTGGAACAAGGAGTAAGAGTTGTTTTCTGAATTCGGGTGTGGATCTGGTTGATTGACCTTGCTGGTTCTCAACGGATGAGTCCATGACTCTTTTATATGGATCTGTTGGTTGATCTTGCTGATCTTCCACGGAGATTCCATTTTTTAACTAGCATACTGCTATTTGTTAACTAGCTTACCAGGGATTGTTAACTAGGAGTAGTAACTGTTAGCTAGCATAAAGGTGACTGTTAACTAGCATACCAAGGACTGTTAACTAGCACTAGTAACTGTTAACTAGTATACAAGTGACTATTAACTAAACATATTGACTAACTAGAGAGAATAGGTGACTGTTGTAACTAATCAACAGGTGACTCATTTGAACAAACAACACTCTTTTATAAACTATACATGTTAGTTTATACACGCTTTAACAGACTACACATTCTTTGAATGTATATTCATTGTAATGATTACATATTGGGCCAAAAATTTATAAAAATTTACAAAAGTTCCTCGAAAAGGCCGCAAGAGTGAAAAGAAGTATTAATTACATATTGGGCTACAAATTTACAAAATCCCTTTCAAGCTACTTTTTGGTTACCATGTAAAACACTTCTAGACTCTCTTTATCCACCAAGGGTGTACACATAAGATTGGCCATTGCATGCTCTGGACGGTTCTCTGCAAGCAGCCAATGCCAAATCCAATTAAAAATTTTGTCATTAAGAAACCTTGTGATTTATGACATTTCCATGTCTACAAGATTTGGAATGATTAAACAACAGTGACGTGGGTTTTTGAAACACTTGTAAGTTGAATCATCAACTATCAAAGTGCTCGAATCATTAAACTACTTGTAGTGGCTCCAAAAATCAGACATGCACTTATAAACTATTCCATGAACTGGGAGCATTTTAGCTTAGAACCACTTCCACATTGTCTAAGCACTACCATAATTAACAGAAATTACCTTTAGTAAGCCCTCCATTAGCCCTCTGAGATGGATGCAAGCTGGAAGTGGGAGATGCTTTGGACTAAACACACTAACACTTCTGCTGCACCTCCTCAGTAGTAGTAGACCCAAAAAGAATGAAACTCTACATATTTGTTCCATGACTTGTATAAGACCCACATATGAAGTTTAAGGCCCAACTGCAAAGGAGAAGCCCCCCAAACAGCCTGTAAGTCCCTTGGGTCCTTATGTAGTTGTCAGTGGGGGCAGCTATCAGATCGATACTTTTCACACCTACAAACACGTACCTCCTGGTGTAAAAATATCATGAGATTTGACATGCTTCAAGTATAACATGTGGACATACTCCACACAAAACCTTATACCCTAGTTCTCTCCAACATTGAGAAAACAGGGTTGGAACATGGCACTCTGATTGGTTTAGATTTTTGGAACAAGGCAACATTGCTAGTCCCAATTTCTTGCCTTCCACACTCCCACCAACTAGAGAACTTGTATTGCATGGATTTCACTCTGCAAACCTTGTTCACTACTATCTCTCACCTCAAGCTCCCCTTCAGGCTCTGAAACACTAGTCCACGTAGCCCTTAGAACTGCCTGTTTAGCCTGCAACCCACAATAAAACACCAGTCCACATAGCCCTTAGAACTGCCTGTTGGATAGCCTACAACCCACAATAAAACACCAAGAAAGAGATAGGAAGAAATATGAAGATTCAAGCTTGAAGGGTTGTTATATCTCTCTCTACAGAGCTAGATGGGCTGTTAGCTTTCTCTATATAGAGTTGGATGAGTTGTTTTCTCTCTCTACAGCCACTCTCTTCTCTATCTAGTGCTGGTGGAAGACAGGTATAGAGGGCTCAACAACAAGTAGAGAGGTTTGGAAAACATATTGAGAGGGCTGGACAATAGGTACAGAGGTCTGGATAGTAGTCGCATTAGGGGAATTTTGGACTCAACTTTGGGCCCTCTAAGAAGTGCCAACTAAGCTTAGAGAGAGATAATCCAAAAAGCCTAAAAAATAAGGTGAAATTGATTTTGGCGTATTTTCTCTTGGCATTTTCTTGAGATATAGAATATATATTTCTATTCTTAAATGTATATAAAAATGATAGAATATTGCCAGTTCTCGAAGTCTTCAATCTGTTCATGTACTATATGTACTACGTGAACAATGAATTGGTCAATTCTCCAAGTTTAATGGCTTATATCTCAAAATCTATACGTACAAGCCGAAATAGAATATTTCTTGAAATTTGAACCAAGGATCATTCAAAAATAGTTTGAGTTCCATCCCTGCAAGAAATTTCACCTCAAATTTTGAAGGTTTTCCACTTCCCTCCCTACAAGAAACTTTACCTCAAATTTCGAAGTTATTACATATCAAAGTTTGCAAGTATTGGTACCTTTAAAATCAAGGTTTTTCTTGCAAACTAGCTGGACTCTTTACTTCTTTTTACTATTTTGGCACCTTTCTCTTTCCATTCATATTTTTCTACTAATCAAGAGCAAGGAGGAACACAGAGAGAATCAAGAGGATGGCAGAGGGATCAAGAGTAAGGAGGAATACAGAGAAAAGATACGTTTACAACCTGCACATCGAGCTTGAACATGAATATGAACCTCTAACTAAGAGAAATAAACCTAATACTTTTTGTACTACTTCTAAAGAAATGTTGAGGATGCAAAGGAAGAAAAACATAGATTTATGGATTGATGGGAGGTTATATCCAAAAGACCCTTTTACAAACTCCACACCTCCATTTAGGAATACGACATCTCTGCTTAACTTGGCTGTAATGGGCTCCTAGGATATACACATCATTTGGAAGCAACAAGCAATGTTCTTAAATTAGAAAGAGATTTGTTTGAGAAGGAGGACATTCATTTGAAGAAAACCATGGAGCATTGTGTGCAGAAGTTATTAAGCAATAAGGAAACCATTTTAGGGCTTGAAAAACAAATGTCTGAATGAAGACATAAGCAGACCTCATTAGGTCTCCATAAACGACAAAAAAAAACTAAGGAATATTGAGCAAATGAAGCTAGGAGGTGGTGGCATCAAGAAGAGAATACATGCAATCAAGTAAGCTCCTTTCTATTAACTGGTTTATTGTTTCTATTGTGATATTTTATGAATAGCAATCATTATTGCATATGTTCATGTATATCAATTTTTGCATTTCAATATGATATCAGATCATTATTGTACCCTGATAAAGAATCAGCGACAGAACCTTCTGGCGCAAATTTGAGTCTTCTTTTAGATCGCCAGTATGCATAAGCACTTATGAACAAGAAAAAATATAAGAAGGTCTCAGAAAAGCAAATAAGCGACTTTTTCAAAGATAATCAACTCAATCCACAGGACATCCTGATGAGGCTCGTATATCACACAGAGAGTACTCAACCATTTATAAGACTTTGTAGGAAAAGATGAAGGATTCTAGTATGAAAGGATCATTATTGCCAAATCCTTCTTTGGTAAAAAAAATGCGTAAACAAGTAAACGAAGAGGTACTGCAAGCACTAGGAACCCCATTTCATATTGAAGACACCTATGATGCACCAACAGGAGATGTGGTCTACAATAGATACAATAATATTTTCTACAACTTGGAGGCCTTACAATCATATGATGTTCAGTTGTTTGAAGCTACTCCTGAAGAATGTGATGGTGTCCTTAAATTTGTGCTAAAGCTTGATGAGTGTCAAATTGGTATAAGGAGAGAAAGTTAGAAAGGGTTACCATCACACTGATGAATAGGGCACTTGATACATCTATTCTAAAAGATGATCCTAGATGGTTTAGTGTTCAATCTGAAAACAATATATTGTCGTTAGGATCGTTTGAGGTAAAATTTATTAGACTTGGATATGTTTGTGAAAAAAGAATTCCATATAGAAAACACTAATGGGTGTTGCATTCCTATGTTTCTTATGTATTGCAGATAGAATCAGAGAATTTTGATGTTCTACATTGGGTCTTTCATAAGACATCGATACCCGAGATCATCAGCGCAAGCAGAGAAATGGTAAAATCTTGGATGTGGAAGACATGGGACAATATAAGGTGGAGTGGCATATGGCGGGTGATCTTAAAACTCTGAAATGTATGCACAATGTGTTAAAGGGTGCCAATTCAAAATGTAAGCTCCCTGTCCCCACGGCGCAACAAATTGAGGGGTGCTAGCAGCGGAAGTAGCACTTCTTACATGGGGCAGGGTCCCACACTCGGGGCCTCGCCCACGGATATCCAGACAAGAGACTAATCCATCGATTTTTCCAAAACCGCACTCGAAAAAACTTCCTTTGCTCGAAAAGCACGAGCGATTCCACCACGATAACTTTTTCCTAACGTAGTCAAAAGCCTTAACTAACTGAGCTCATCTGACCGAACCCGTAAGTCCCATAGTCAGATGAGGGAAAAAGACTGTACTTGGATCATAGAGACCAACGTTTTTTTGCTCATTGAGAGGCATAACCGTTGATTCTTTTCCATAGAACAATTTTTGTCCGGAATTTACTTCATCTATCAAACTAAACAGAAATTGAGTCTCAATTTATGGGGATCCATCAGTCCCCATCCAGTCCCATGGGTTAGCCAACCGTCCAACCATTGTAGTGATGGGATCCAATTAGGAATTTGGTTAGGTTTTGTCCCGGGTACGAGGGAAAAGAGTTCCCAGGTCCTCTAGCCAGATGTTCATGCAAACATAAAACTAGTCACACCACTTACACACCCAATATGAAATTGCCTTTTTCTCAGCATCAGCTATCTTTTAAACAATCCTTTAATGAAACCATTGTGTCAATGATCACAATCCTCAAAATCTCTGGTTGAATCCTTATTTCCAATCATCCCTTCATCGGTGTACTTATGGCATCATTGGCAACCAGAACCCTCACCACTTGTTCACTCAGGGGCCTTTTCGATAGTTCCTAGCTCATAGTAACCGGCAATATATTCACATAACAAAATGGAATCTCAGTGGAAGATCAGCAAGATCAACCAACAGATCCATATAAAAGAGTCATGGACTCATCCGTTTTGAGGACCAGCAAGGTTAATCAACCAGATCCACACCCGAATTCAGAAAACAACTCTTACTCCTTGATCCAATATCTTCCCCGACGTACTTGTGGGTATCTTCGGCGACCGAGCACCGTATGGTCAGTACCCTCTAGGATCCTTCGTCGCAGGTCACCTAGCGCTTCACTCATAGGCCGCTTCCTTGGTCCCTCATCCACTATACTGGAAGCTCACCATTTTAATCAAACCAAGGCTGGTCAAGACCTCAGCCGACCTTACTACGCGAGACGTCCTCCATTGACTCTCCATCAGCAGTTGCAACTTTATCAGGTAGGTCTCCACGACCATATTCTTAAAACAGTCAAAATGCTTCCCAACATTCTTGACATAAAACAATCATTTACAAATAGTTCATACAATTATAGTTTCTATAATGAACTCTCGTCTTTCCACATTGCTCCACATCAATCCATATTACTTAACCCAATTCCAAATCATATGCGTATCCATTCTTAACCAAATACAGTAATTTCCATCCCATCACATCAGATTCACTCACTTCACATAACATCCATTCTTATCTTTCTTAAATTACATTACATCTCATCACATCCATTTCTCATTACATCTCATTCATTCACATCTTATATTATTCATTCACATTCTGATTCACATGACATCTCACTTCACATAACATCCATTCTTATCTTTCTTAAATTACATTACATCTCATCACATCCATTTCTCATTACATCTCATTCATTCACATCTTATATTATTCATTCACATTCTGATTCACATGACATCTCATCTCATCCATTCGCTCATATCGACGTCATATCCATTCACATACATATTCGCATTCATTAATCCACATACACATTCACATTCATACATCCACATTGATATCCACATCCATACATCCACTTCCACATCCGCATCCATACATCCACATTCATACATCCATACATCCATATCCACATCCATACATCTATATCATACAGTCACATCCGCGTTCACATTCATACATCCACATCCATACATCCATATCCACATCCATATTCACATTCACACATCCACATCCACATTCACATTCACATACATCCACATTCCATTTCCATATCCACATCCACGTCCACATCTACATCCACATCCATACATCCATATCCACATCTATATCCTTATCCACATTCCACATTTATACATCCACATCCACATTCCATATCTACATCCATACATCCATTTTCACATCCACATTCATACATCCACACATCCACATTCACATTCATACATCCATATCCACATCCACATCCATACATCCATATCCACATTCCACATCCATACATCCATATCCACATTCCACATTCATACATCCGTTTCCACACCCATACATCCATCTACATCAATCTACATCATTCACATATCAAACCACATCATCCATCTTCATTAATCCACATCAAACCACATCATCCATTCATCCATCTTCATTAATCCACATCATTCACGCATCAAACCACATCATCCATACATCCATCCACATTAATCTACATCATTCACACATCAAACCACATCATCCATTCACATCTGATTCACATGCCGTCATTCATTCACATCCCTTATCATTCATTCATATCATGATTCACATGCCATCACATTCCTTCACATCCGATACCATTCATTCACATCCTAATTCACAGGACATCACATTCATTCATCCATTTACATTTATTTGATTTATATTTCTGATTCCTATCCATCCATTTAGATCTATCTGATTCCTATCACATCTCATTACATCTATTTATAGAATGTAAGAGAATTCTAAATTTTTTGATATCAAGATTCTTTACGCATCTAATTAGGCATAAAGATAACTTTAGTAGGAATAACACTTTTATAAAAATCCTTTTATGCATCTATTTATGCATCCTTTTATGCATCCTTTTATGCATCTATTTATGCATAAATTCAATTTTAAGGAAAATAACACTTTCGAATTAAAAATAAACCTTTTAGGCATTTTACTATGCATAAATTCCATTTTAATGAGAATAACACTTTCAAAATAAAAATAAATCTTTTATGCATCTATCTATGCATAAATTCAATTTGAATGAAAATATAACTTTCGAAATAAAAATAAATCTTTTATGCATCTTTCTATGCATAAAATCAAAATTGATAAGAATAACTCTTTTGGAATAAAAATAAAATTCTTTATGCATCTATTTATGCATAAAATCAAAACAGATGAAAATAACTCTCTTGAATTAAAAAAAAATTCTTTATGCATCTATTTATGCATAAAATCAAAATTGATGAGAATAACACTTTGGATTAAAATAAATTCTTTATGCATCTTTCCATGCATAAATCCAATTTAGTAGGAATTACACTTTTAGAATAAAAGAAATTCTCTTATGCATCTTCCCATGCATAAAAACTAAATCCAATGAAAAATAACTCTTTTAAAATAAAAACTTTATTTTATGCATAAACTCTTTTAAAATAAAAACTTTCTTTTATGCATAAACTCAATTCTGATGAAAGTCACACTTTTATAACAAAACAATTTCTTTTATGCATCTAATTTATGCATAAATTCCATTTATGATGAAAATCACACTTTTAAAATAAAAAAAATCTTTTATGCATATGTTTATGCATACAAATCATTTATGATAAAAATCACACTTTTAATATAAAAAAAATCTTTTATGCATAAGTTTATGCATACAAATCATTTATGATGAAAATCTCTCTTTTAATATAAAAGAATTTCTTTTATGCATCCATTTATGCATAAAAATCATTTATGATAAAAATCACACTTTTAATATAAAAAAACCTTTTATGCATATAATTATGCATACAAATCATTTATGATGAAAATCACACTTTTAAAATAAAAACTTTCTTTTATGCATAAACTCAATTCTGATGAAAGTCACACTTTTATAATAAAACAATTTCTTTTATGCATCTAATTTATGTATAAATTTCATTTATGATGAAAATCACACTTTTAAAATAAAAAAAATCTTTTATACATATGTTTATGCATACAAATCATTTATGATGAAAATCACACTTTTAATATATAAAAAAATCTTTTATGCATACAAATCATTTATGATGAAAATCTCTCTTTTAATATAAAAGAATTTCTTTTATGCATCCATTTATGCATAAAAATCATTTATGATGAAAATCACACTTTTAATATAAAAAAAATCTTTTATGCATATGTTTATGCATACAAATCATTTATGATAAAAATCACACTTTTAATATATAAAAAAATCTTTTATGCATAAGTTTATGCATACAAATCATTTATGATGAAAATCACACTTTTAATATATAAAAAAATCTTTTATGCATAAGTTTATGCATACAAATCATTTATAATGAAAATATCTCTTTTAATATAAAAGAATTTCTTTTATGCATCCATTTATGCATAAAAATCATTTATGATGAAAATCACACTTTTAATATATAAAAAAACTTTTATGCATATGTTTATGCATACAAATCATTTATGATGAACCTCGAGGATTTCCCTGATTTTGGCAGATAGAACCCTGATTACTCTGGACGAAAGGGGCTAGAGTCTCGAATCTTGATCCCTGATTTTCGTGCCCTGAAAACCTTGATCTAAAAGGAGTTGGGCAATCCATGCTGCGATGTCCAAACCCTTGACAGTTATAGCATTTCTCTCTCTTGTTCAAGGGTGGAACTTCTGAAGTTGAAATCCAGGGGATTGAGTTTCGAGAAAAGAACATTTATTCCATTCTGGAACTTCCCATATTCTAGGTTTGACCCTGATATCTCTTAGGCGGAGGAAGGTTGGAATCTTCTAGGAATAAAAACCTTTTGAAAGGTGATGGTTCTAGTTTTGGTGGGACTTTGACATCAAAGGCTTTGGCGAAATCCTTCGCCATCCAAACTGCTTCGGCCATGGAAACTGGCTTGGCATTCTTCACCAGGATATTCAAAGGTTCGTTCAGTCCCCGAATGAACCTGGCCATCAGCTGTTCTTCATCTAGCGCAGGCGAGTATCTGAGGAGGAGGGCGAATGCTCCGGAAGCTCACCATTTTAATCAAACACCGAGGCTGGTCAAGATCTCGACCGACCTTGCTACACAAGATGTCCTCTATTGACTCTCCGTCCAGCAGTTGTAACTTTATCAGGTAGGTCTCCTCGACTATATTCTCAAAACAATCCAAATGCTTCCCCAGCATTCTTGACATAACACAGTCATTTACAAACATTTCACAATTACATTTTCTATAATGAACTCTCGTCTTTCCACATTGTTCCACATCAATCCATATTACTTAACCCAATTCCAAATCATATTCATATCCATTCTTAACCAGATACAACAATTTCCATCCCATCACATCAGATTCGCTCACTTCACATAACATCCATTCTTATCTTTCTTAAATTACATTACATCTCATCACATCCATTTCTCATTACATCTCATTCATTCACATCTTATATTATTCATTCACATTCTGATTCACATGACATCTCATCTCATACATTCGCTCATATCGACGTCATATCCATTCACATACATATTCGCATTCATTAATCCACATACACATCCACATTCGTACATCCACATCGATATCCACATCCATACATCCACATCCACATCCGCATCCATACATCCACATTCACATCCATACATCCATATATCCATACATCCATACATCCATATCCACATCCATACATCTATATCATACAGTCACATCCGTGTTCACATTCATACATCCACATCCATACATCCATATCCACATCCATATTCACATTCACACATCCACATCCACATTCACATTCACATACATCCACATTCCATTTCCATATCCACAACCACATCCACATCTATATCCACATCCATACATCCATATCCACATCCATATCCTTATCCACATTTCACATTCATACATCCACATCCACATTCCATATCTACATCCATACATCCATTTCCACATCCACATTCATACATCCACACATCCACATTCCATATCTACATCCATACATCCATTTCCACATCCACATTCATACATCCACACATCCACATTCACATTCATACATCCATATCCACATCCACATCCATACATCCATATCCACATTCCACATTCATACATCCATTTCCACATCCACATCCACATCCACATCCATACATCAATCTACATCATTCACACATCAAACCATATCCTCCATTCATCCATCTTCATTAATCCACATCATTCACACATCAAACCACATCATCCATACATCCATCCACATTAATCTACATCATTCACACATCAAAACACATCATCCATTCACATCCGATTCACATGCCGTCATTCATTCACATCCCTTATCATTCATTCATATCACGATTCGCATGCTCGGGCTCTGGGTCGCCTACGATACCCACACGTGCATCGAGGAAGATATTGGAACAAGGAGTAAGAGTTGTTTTCTGAAACCGGGCATGGATCTGGTTGATTGACCTTGCTGGTCTTCAATGGATGAGTCCATGGCTCTTTTTATGGATCTGTTGGTTGATCTTGCTGATCTTCAACGAGAGTCCATCTTGATTTTTATAAGTGATTATATTGGCGAGTATTATGGGCTAGGAACTATTGAAAAGGCCCCTGAGTGGACAGGTGGTGAGCGTTCTAGTTGCCAATGATGCCATATAGATACTCTGATGAAGGAATGATGGAAAATTAAGAATCAACCGGATAATTTGGAAGATTGTGATCAGTGGTACTATGGTTTCATTAAAGAATTGTTTTAAAGTTAGCTGATGCTAAGAAAAAGGCAATTTCATATTGGGTGTGTAAGTGGTGTGGCTAGTTTTATGTTTGCATGAACTTCCGGCTAGGGGGCCTTGGAACTCTTTTCCTTGGTACCCGGGACAAAACCTAACCAAATTCCAAATTGGATCCCATCACTACAGTGGTTGGGCGGTTGGATAACCCATGGGATCGGATGGGGTTAGGCTGGACTGATGGATCCGTAAATCGAGACTCAATTTCTATTATTACGATAGATGAAGAAATCCCGGATAGTAATTGTTCTATGGATAGGAATCAACGGCTGTGCCTCTTGATGGGGAAAAAAGCGTTGATTCCAATGATCCAAGTGCAAGTTTCTTCCTTGATATGATCGAGTACCTTTGTAGGTGCAGTCGGATCAGTTTGATCAGTAATGGTTTTGACTACGTTAGAGTAAAAAGTTATCCTGGTGGAATCGTCCGTGCTTTCTGGATAACGGAAGTTTTTTTCGGGTTCGGTTTTGGAAAAACCGACCGATTAGTCTCTTGTTCGGATATTCGTGGACGAGGCTCCGAATGTGGGATCCCTGTTCCGCGCGAGAAGTGCTACTTCCGCTGCTAGTACCCCGAATCCGTTGCTCGGTGGGAATAGGGATCTCACATTGCTAGAAAGACAATTGATTGAAATATCAATATAAAGCTATATCTACATGTCTGTGAGTAGATAGATAGGTAGATATATATATATATATATATATATATATATATAGAGAGAGAGAGAGAGAGAGAGAGAGAATATACCAAAAATGTAAAAGAGAACACCAAGCTTCGATTTCAATCCTCCTTGATTGATTTCTATCTTGTTTGATAATGTTTATACAATCAATTTTGTGTGTGTGTGTGTGTGTGTGTGTGTGTGAGAGAGAGAGAGAGAGAGAGAGAGAGAGAGAGTGAGAGGCATAAGCAAGATGGAGATCCAAGAGACAAAGAGAGAGGAGAGGACACAATAGAATTTTTGAAAATTAAAGCTATTATTTGTGTCGCTCCTCATGTTACACAATCCCTAGTTTACTTTTTAAATATCTAATTTACTTTTGATATGTAAACATTCCCACGATTACCTTCATAGTTTACTATAAATGTATACCTTATCTTTTTCACCCTATTATTTTAGAAAAACTAGTTTATCATGAGAGCTTAGTTTACTTTGAGTGGAAATTTCCTAGTTTACTTTAAATGCCATTCCTAGTTTACATTCCATCCTTAGTTTACTTTTATCCCTAGCTTACTTTCATTCCTAGTTTACATTCTACCCCTAGTTTACTTTCAAATGCCATTCCTAGTTTATATTCCATCCTTAGTTTACATTCATGTAAATGTTACCATTTAGTCCCAATCTACTATATGATTTCTATATGTGCTAAAGTACTATATCATATAACATTTACATTCATGTAAATGTTACCATTTGGTCCCAATCTACTATATGATTTCTACATGTGCTAAAGTACTATATCATATAACCTCACAATAGTCTTCTCTTAATTCTAGTATTCTTTAAAAAGCGAGCTCTTGATTTGTAATCTACTTAATAGGGTGTTAGACTAGAAGGAATATGTATGGGCTTGGAAGTGCTTTTTGTAAAGGTATAAGTTTGTAGATATTATTATGAATATACATTATTGTTACAAAAAAATCTAAGTTTACTAAATACAATCTTAATCTACTTTACTGCTACTCCTAGTTTCCTTTTAAATCAGTTGGTTTTCAAGGGTGGCAGGACGTTTTATCGCAGGAGAGGAGACCCCACATTGATAGCCACCCAGTAGAGATCACAGTAGATCCTCAGCTCTAAAAGGCACGGTGAATTGACTAACTCCTCAGCATGGGATCAACGGTATGAAGGGGCTGGGAGAATTGGGGTGTCCACATAGTAAACTAAGGCTTCATAAAGTAAACTCACCCTCTTTCTTGACGTGGTAGAAATTGGCATCCAGTTGGGCAAAATTAAGCCAAAAAGATAAAAAAGTTGCAACCAAGCAAGCCAGCTTGGCAATGTCACGACACAAATTCGTTAGACGGAAAGGGGCTGGGATGCGCATAGCCATGATTTGGAGGGACGTGGGGAGAGATTTGAATTTGAATCAACCATATCATCTCTCTCTCTCTCTCTCTCTCTCTCTCTCTCTACTGCTTTTGTTGATGGCTACTGTGAATGCCAACGATGTGTTTATCCCCATTTTGAATGAGATATGCATGGTCAAATGAGAAATCTTTGAGACCCTTATGTTTCCCTATGGTCAAATGAATACAAGAAAGGTCTCTTCGTCCCCAATTTGAATGAGGTATGCATGCTCAAAAGAGAAGATCGTGCATCTATCATGTTGGGATAATAATCTAGCTTTGCTTTGTAGATTCATTGGACTCAAGCAAACGCTATGGACTTGCCAATGGCTACAATGAATGCTAGCAATGTTTACATCCCCAATCTCAATGAGGTATGCACGGTCAAATGAGAAAGCTTTGAGACCATGCAACTATCATGATGGGATAGTAATGTGGCTTTGCTTTATAGGCTCATTGGAATGCCACATTTGATGCAAAAGAATTCAACTTGGAGGTTTTTCCAGATAGTACATTGAGCGGTGACACATTAAGCAATGGCATGGACATCGATGAGTTCATTCAAGATGAGAAAGCGGTACATCCCTTGGCATGTGATGATTATCATAGTGTAAGGGATGTGCTTGACCCACATTTCTACATCTCTAGCACCTTTTTCTCTTTTGACTAGGAGAGCTACAAGTTGATGGAAGCAGATCTTCGAGGGGAAATTCTGGTGACCCTTAGTACATTAAAGGCCCATGTACAAGGTGTGCTGAATTTGAAGAGGTGGAAGAAGATGAAAGAGGCCTTCTCTCTTACTCCTAGCAATGATAGCCGTCAATGCATTTGCTTGAAATCACCACCCAACTTAAAGATTGCAGCAATTGAAGATTGGAAGCACATTGTGAGGGTAGCCCATTTCCATCCGGATGATGGAAAACACCTAGGAGAAAAGGACACCATTAGTTCAATCAAAACCCAATGGTGCACAAATCGTCAAAGCCATGGAATCCCAATCAGCTATATCAAAGTTTGGATCATTGCTTTGTGGATGCCAATTGCATGATAGACATCAACAAGAAGTTGTTTCGGTACGCGCAAGTGGGAAACAAAGAAAAACCTCACCTATAATTATACTCACAAAAATTTCTCGTGTTCAAGAAGACTTGATTGACATCATTATCAAGGACAAGGTAAGGCTTGGGTTGCTTTGCTCTACTGGGCACATTGGGTCTTCCAAGTGGGTGAAGGAGTACATATGTCATCGAGGGCAAAGGACCCATCCAAGTGGTGATGATAAGCGAAGATTGAGAAAGTCTAAGCGGTGTGGTTGCCCTTTCAAGGTTATCTTGGAGTATGCTAATGACGTAGACAATGTCAACATCTTTATACACGGTGTCCCCATGATGGACATGTTCCAGGCTCTCGGGGTGACCTTTAGTATTTGTCTGTCCACCCTTCTGTCATAGCATGTTGCATGGATGACTTGTTTGACATTGGAATATGCTGTCATGTAGCCAAGATGTCTAGAACAAAAGAGAGATTCCATCTACAAAGATCCTCCCCCCTAGATCGTGTGGTCTTTAGCTTCTTCATGATCCCCAAGGAGGTTCAGATGCTCGCCTACCAAATGCATGCTCAAGGTAACATGCTTGATAATTATGACGCGTTTGGGAGTCGCGGGGCCTCGGGGTATTGTGCTTATTATTGGTTATACATGTTGTTTGCAGGGAAAAGTTCACCTGATGATTGGGCAGCAATGTATAGTGAGGCCCTCCATTTAATGGGAGAAAAACAAGGTAGCTTATGCACTGCAAATTTGACCAACACTATCTATGTTAGAAGTATGCTCTTATGTGGCTTGGACTTGTTGTAGGTCCTTTATGTTCAGCCATATAATCCACTAGTGGGAGACGAGGAAAAAAGGCCTTTTGTCCTTATCATTCAAGACAATTGGATGTTGGAGATGGCAATGCATTTTTCACAGCATATTTCTTGGGCTGTGGGACAGCACATTTAAGATAAATGTTTTTGCTCTACCTCTCTATCTAGCTGTTTTGCCCAATAAAAATGGTGTTGGTCTTCCGATTTGGTTGATGATGTGCAGGACTGATGTTGTAGTAATCAGGAGAGCATAGCTTTGGAGCTTACTTTCAAGATCATCTTTTCAAGAATGTGTGAAACTCGCCCTGCTGCTAAACCTAGTGGAGTTGCAAGCCATTCAAAAGGTTGTTGATGCGGATCCTTATTGCTATGCTCATGAGACCAACGAGGAAAATGTCAACAAATTGCTTGTCATGTCCTTTTATGTTGGTTTCATGCCAGGAAGGCATGGGTAGAAAACCTTTTGCCACAGGTGTGTTTATGGCCATGTCCATTTTGTTTGTATGTTATGATGTTGGCCATAACGTTGCATTGCTTTGATTGCATTGTAGGTTCCAAAAGACAAGCAAGATGATGTTTATAATGTCTTATCAAATCTCATGCAAGCACATACTCAGCAGAGCAGGCATTTGAAGAGAGATTTCAGGCATTCTTGCAGGAATACTCATCACATGTGAATGTATGTCACTATGTCTCTAATGGATGGTGTGGGCAAACATGTGTGTGGGGAAGTGTTGGCCTTGGTTTGGACATCTTTTTCCACATGGAAATGTTGATACAAAAAATCTAGTAGAGAGGTTATGGCAGTACATTAAGTACACTCTCTTGGATGCAGAAATCAACAGTTCAGAAGTGGTCATATTGCATGATCTTGTAGGCGACTCTCAAACTAGCACACACATGGGAGGGACCTTATTGGAGTTCTGAATAGGATGCACACGTTTGTGATCTATCCAAGCAAAGACTTTGCCCTCACACAAAACTTTGGAAACAGCAGCTCATCATACATCACATTGCCATTCAAAGAGTGAGACAATATGTCTGCAACATGCCGATAAAGACATTTGGTATTAGCAAAATGAAGAATTACGATATTGCAAACTAGAATACGTGTGCCCATGTAGAGACCCCTAATTCCCCAAAGACCACACATCTTGTAAACGTCATTTATCTCCTCGATAGGAAAGTAACAGCCCCCATTTTATCATTATGAGAGAAAACAATAATAAAATCCTAGAGAAGACATCACTATCCTTGGAAAACAACATTTGTTAAGCAGTCTCACAACCGCGCCCGCTGCTTCATAAAGTTTTTTGCATGTACATTAATGATGATAAACAAGTGATGACCTAGGATGTGAGTTCTACACACAGAGCATGTATGGAAAAAAAACCTCATGATCTCCATGTGAAATATTGGTACACTAATTAATTGCATGTACATTACAATTGGAACCTCCAAAATGGACTAGCAATGATCATATTCACTTTGTGTCAAGGGTCATACAAAGCTAGAGCTACTGCTATAAATTGGCAAAGTCACTACATCCAAAATGGAACAACACATCTGAGCATAATGTCATAACCATCCAAAATGGAGCAACACATCTAAGTTAGTGTCGTAGCTGGGGAAAAGTCACTACATCCAAAATGGAACACATCCGAGAGCAAAATGACATGACAAAATGATCCACGTCATAGCATTTCCAAGCAGCTTATGCACCATGCATGTAGCTCCGACCTAAGTCTACTCACGTCTTCATGTTGAAACCATTGCTTTGTGAGCTGCATACAAGAAAAGAGGTAATCATAATTGACTTGCAAACAAGCATACAAACACTACAAGGGATCGGGCTCATACTCGCGCTCCTAGCCGCTAAAAATGACTTGTGAAAAAAAGTAGCGGGCCCGTATATCAGCGAGTGTATAATCGCGGCCAGAGACATGCGTGTAAGAGCGCGTGTATAGGACTGCTCAGACGCGCTCATACACGGGCATATACATGCGTTCTGTCAGTTCATATGAATTTAGACGCGTTGATACAAGCGTCTATACACGCATTTTGTTACTTTAGATGCGCTTATACACGCGTATTTCTCAGATTTGACGCGTTTATACACGCGTGATTTACAGATTTTCCGCGTATATACACGCGACTTTTAGCAGTTCTGACGTGTTTATACACGCGAACAGAGAGCAAAAAAAAAATCCAGAGAGTGCTATTTGGTGCCTGAATGCTGTTCCAGCATTCTAGCACCCAATAACACTCTCTGGATTTTTTTTTTGGTGCATTAGACCATCCACGAAGAACATATCCACGAGGAAGATTAAGACAAGAACGACATGAATGCATACATTGTCAATACACGATTCAAGACAGACATGAATGTAATACTATCGATTCACGATTCAATATTACTATCAAAATTTCACACATATATACAAGGGAGTCCATATCTCGAAGTAGCCCATGGCTTCAGTTTACAAAAAAATATATACAACCACATCCTCAATATGGAATGTGATACTATAAGTCTGAGTACTACTCAGACCCAGATGATGACTCGGTGCTCCCTCCATGCTTAGATGAGCTCACATCGGTCAGAATGTCCGATGAGTAGTGCTCACGTTGTGTGAAGTTTTTGGAGAACCTCAGACTCAACTTGTACATGTGTACATGAGTGATGTTCGTGTTGTGATAAGGTCATGGGAGCACCCATTGACTCAGTGTGGGCGTTGTGGATGCGGCAGTCAGGCATAGGGTCTTGATGGAAGTGTGTGCAGGGACAATGTTGGGATTCTGGATGCACAGGCTCGTCCGGAACGTAGCTGCTGAAGGCAGTATCAGTTGTTCGATGGCTCGTATGTGTGCGGCCGTTTGGTATGTGTGGGCGTGTCAAAAATATAATGGGCACCCAAGGTCGCATTGAAGGTATGTGGAAGTAAGGGCAATAAAGATAAGGGGGTGATGTGCCACGGGCATTTGGTGTGAAAAAGAGAACATAGTGGCCATCTTCAAAACTTAATAAATAAAATAAGAAAAACGTAGCCAGCTGGTGGCCAGCTACGTGGAAATTGGAATGGCCGCCAGCGAAGTTCTTCCAGAAGCTGGCGAAGTCGACGAGGAGAGGAAAGAGGAAGGATCGCTGTGCAGGGTTCTGGGGGGACTCTCGGAGGCGCAAGTGCTATACGTAGCAGTGGAGAGGACGTCACTGGGGTTGCTGCGCAGGAGACAAGCAGAGAGCTGGGAGACTCTCTGGGAGGGCGCAAGACAGGGGGAGCGCCGCTTGTGAAGAACGGCGGGGAGCCGACGGGGAAGAAAGCCCCGTGTGTTCTGGTGTGAGGGCTGCAGAGAAGAGCAGCGGGGGAGAAGAGCGCGAGGACAGAGAGGCTCGTGTGTTTTCTGGGTGGCTAGTGTAGCCACAGGACAGAGGGAGCTGCAAGCGCTGGGACGTGTGCAGCTGGGCGCAGAGAAGCAGGTGATTCTGCAGAGGAGCTGGGCGAGAGGTTGAGTTGGTGTGGCTTTTGGAGCGTGCCAGCGATGAGGGCTGGAAGGTCGCAGAAGAGTAGCGGCTAGAAGAGCCGTGATTGAGGACAGAAGCGGAGCTGTTGGTCGATGGTGACGGGCTGCAAGTGTGGAGCGCAGCTGCACTCGGCAGCGCATGAGGCGCCAAAGTTGGTAAACGGGCTGACGAGCTGACAACGCAAGTCAAGGTGCAAGGTGTACGTGGGGCGAAGCCGTATGAGGAGGTGATTTGGTGAGCAAAGTCGGTAAGTGGGCTGACGGGCTGCAACAGAGTGGCTGGTGAAGTGCTGAAGAAGCCGACGGGCTGGCGAGGAGCAAAGAAGGGAAGACTGTGGTCGTGGAGCCATACGTGTGTGTGAGGGTTAGCATTGCAGAGGCAAAACAGGCTGGCGCAGCTTTATCTTTGTGTGTTCGTAGCTGCAGATAGAGAGAGCCGTGAAGGAAAGTGTGGGGAGCCGCCAAAGAAGGGCACAGGTTGAGAGCAGTGGTGGCTGGGTTTTGGTTTTGCCTTGAGGGCTGGCAGTGAGTTGATGGTGTAGCAGAGAGGACTTCAGCTGAGGAGCAGTGCAGAGAACGAGAAGGTCGGCTGCAGAGAAGCAAGGAGCAAAGGGATTTGGGAGCGACCAGGAGCAGGAGAGGGCTGATTGCGAGCGGGTGCTTGCTGAAGCTGCTGGTGTCTGGGATATCTTGGGATATCTATCTCTGTAAAGGTCAAGGTTCGTTTTGAAATATAAGTCTTGTTCATGCTCTTTGGTCTGGTGTTCTGGTGTGTTTGCATGCGTGTGTGGAAGTGTGGCATGCTATAAGGGCGTAGACAGCTTTACCGCTTCCGTGCCATCACTTTTTGGTGCCTCCACAGAGGAGCAGATTTCCTCTGGATTGTGAAAGAAGACAGGGCTGTGTGAAGAAAGATTTGGGAAATGGCTCAGGATTTTCCGGAGTATTGGGGATTGCCACAGGAGAATGCAACCAGGTTTCTGGAGAAGATGGAGTTTACAGCTTTGATGAAAGACAGGGCAACCCCGGAGATCCTTTCTCGGATTTTGACTTATTGCTTGCAGGGTGATGCAAAAGTATGGCTACAGATGTTTGTGACTGCACACAGGAATGTTCATCGATATCGACAGGATCCTGAGTACCGTGTAGTCAGAGCTGCCTTTTTGGCACAGTTTGTCCATGTGAAGAGTCCGAATGAAGTGTGGAAGGAATTGTGTAAAATTCAGCAGAAGGATGGTCAGGATGTGGATCAGTATCTGATAGAGTTTGGTAGACTGTGGAGTCTATGGTGTGAGGCTCTGATTCCTGAAGTTACCCCACAGATGACTAAGAGAGAGCGATTTGTGGCTGGTCTGGAGCCAACGATCCGTCTGAAGGTGGAGCTGAAGAACGTGGATAGCTTTGAGGAGGCTGTCAGAGTTGCTCATGAGAAGGAGTGGAAGGTGAAGTGTCTAAGGCAGATGGGAATGCAGGAAGAGCCAAAGAAGTTTGTGAAGGTGCCAGAGATTGAGAGTATGCATCCTGGAAGAAAAGCTGCTGTTGTTCCTAAACAGGAGGATTCTTTGAAGAGGGAGGTTCATGATGCAGTGGAGCTCATGAAGTCTTTAAGCATGAATTGGATAGAGTCTGCAGGAAGAGGAAGAGGCATAAGTGATATGGGAAGGAAGACTGATGCATCATCTGGTTTTGAAAGGAATTCAGCAGATATTGGAAGAGGGAGAGGGTATCCGAGTGATGTGCAATGCCGGAATTGTGGTGAGTGGGGTCATATTAGTCCGCAATGTGAGAGACCAGCCAAAGCTAATGGTGGCATATATCAATTGTCTATGGGAATGAGTGATAGGGTGAGTGGCCCCAGTATGCAGATGAGAGATGCAATTCAGCCCAGTGTTGGTGAGGTCCATGAGGTCACAGTTGCAGAGCAGGGTATGGGACAGATTAATCTGTTGAGAATGGAGAAAGATGAGGTTTCTGGTATCAGCCCTGAAAAGCCTTCAGAAGGTGAGGAGGAGAAGGATGAGGTTATTGATGGTGCTGTGGATTGTGAAAGTGATGCTAGAGCTGTGGAACCTGATGAGTTTGAGTATGGATATGGCTTGGATGATCTCTTTGATTCAGAGAAGGGTAATGACTTGCAGGTGCCAGTACTTCAGCCAGTCAAGGTAGAGAGTGATGATCAAGGTGTCACTAATGAAGATACTGTGGATGCAGTGTGTATGGATGATCCGGGTGATGAGTTGGATATTGCAGCCTGTGAGAGTGTGGATGGTGAGCTGGACAGTGTACTTGATAGTGCACTGGATGATCTGTTGAAGTTGGCTTCCTTGGAGAAGGAAATAAATACTTGCATGCCAGTTGTGCAGCAGGAAGGGAGTGATGGTGTGACTGATGGTGAGCTGGATGCTCCTTTGGATGATGGTGCGATAGATTTCGCAGGTGCGGATGCTGATCATAAGGTGTGTATTCCTTGTTATGCCCAAGAGAATGAGTCGGTGGTTGTGAGTAATGAGGATGTATGTGAGACTATTGTTGTTGGTCAGGGGGACCAAGATGCTTTGCCTGGGAGTTTGGGGAGCTTGGACTTGGTAGGGATGCCTGTGCAAGATGTGGAGAATCTTGCAGGATCGCCAATGGTCTTGAAGCTGGAGAAACTGCAGGAAAGCGACAATGATGAGTCTACAGTGCACGAGGTTGCTATGTGTGATGTTGATGGGCTGAAAGGAAATGGGTCCATAGTGGACACACCGCATGTGGATGCTCAGCATATGGATGAGCAGTTCGGTTATAGTTCGAGTCTGGCAGGTTGCCCAGAGGAAGGGTTGGAAGCCAATTATGTGGGTGGCAAACTGAGCGACCATGAGATGGGGGTTGATGATGAGATGAGTGTTATTTCGGTATTTGACTATGAGTGGGAGTCAGATGTGTTAGCGGGGAGTGAAGGTGAGGAGTGGTTATCTCCACCACAAAGTTATGTGAGCTGGTCTGATGAAGAAAGTGCAACAGCAGATGGTGATGAGGCCATATATAAAAAGCCAAGGGGGTTGCTGGAAGTAGAAGGTTATGACAGGGTGCATCAATGGTTGTTGGAGGAGAATGCTTGAGGGATTGGAAGGTAGATGCACCGAGATTTCTGTTTGATCCAGGGGGATAAATGGTTTCTGTTTGTGCAGCTGCTGGACATAAATGTCTCAGCAGAAGAAAGGGGGTTGCTAAATATGTGTGAAGTTTTTGGAGAACCTCAGACTCAACTTGTACATGTGTACATGAGTGATGTTCGTGTTGTGATAAGGTCATGGGAGCACCCATTGACTCAGTGTGGGCGTTGTGGATGCGGCAGTCAGGCATAGGGTCTTGATGGAAGTGTGTGCAGGGACAATGTTGGGATTCTGGATGCACAGGCTCGTCCGGAACGTAGTTGCTGAAGGCAGTATCAGTTGTTCGATGGCTCGTATGTGTGCGGCCGTTTGGTATGTGTGGGCATGTCAAAAATATAATGGGCACCCATGTCAAAAATATAATGGGCACCCAAGGTCGCATTGAAGGTATGTGGAAGTAAGGACAATGTTGGGATTCTGGATGCACAGGCTCGTCCGGAACGTAGCTGCTGAAGGCAGTATCAGTTGTTCGATGGCTCGTATGTGTGCGGCCGTTTGGTATGTGTGGGCATGTCAAAAATATAATGGGAAGGTATGTGGAAGTAAGGGCAATAAAGATAAGGGGGTGATGTGCCACGGGCATTTGGTGTGAAAAAGAGAACATAGTGGCCATCTTCAAAACTTAATAAATAAAATAAGAAAAACGTAGCCAGCTGGTGGCCAGCTACGTGGAAATTGGAATGGCCGCCAGCGAAGTTCTTCCAGAAGCTGGCGAAGTCGGCGAGGAGAGGAAAGAGGAAGGATCGCTGTGCAGGGTTCTCGGGGGACTCTCGGAGGCGCAAGTGCTATACGTAGCAGTGGAGAGGACGTCACTGAGGTTGCTGCGCAGGAGACAAGCAGAGAGCTGGGAGACTCTCTGGGAGGGCGCAAGACAAGGGGAGCGCCGCTTGTGAAGAACGGCGGGGAGCCGACGGGGAAGAGAGCCCCGTGTGTTCTGGTGTGAGGGCTGCAGAGAAGAGCAGCGGGGGAGAAGAGCGCGAGGACAGAGAGGCTCGTGTGTTTTCTGGGTGGCTAGTGTAGCCACAGGACAGAGGGAGCTGCAAGCGCTGGGACGTGTGCAGCTGGGCGCAGAGAAGCAGGTGGTTCTGCAGAGGAGCTGGGCGAGAGGTTGAGTTGGTGTGGCTTTTGGAGCGTGCCAGCGATGAGGGCTGGAAGGTCGCAGAAGAGTAGCGGCTAGAAGAGCCGTGATTGAGGACAGAAGCGGAGCTGTTGGTCGATGGTGACGGGCTGCAAGTGTGGAGCGCAGCTGCACTAGGCAGCGCATGAGGCGCCAAAGTTGGTAAACGGGCTGACGAGCTGACAACGCAAGTCAAGGTGCAAGGTGTACGTGGGGCGAAGCCATATGAGGAGGTGATTTGGTGAGCAAAGTCGGTAAGCGGGCTGTGACGGGCTGCAACAAACAGAGTGGCTGGTGAAGTGCTGAAGAAGCCGACGGGCTGGCGAGGAGCAAAGAAGGGAAGACTGTGGTCGTGGAGCCATACGTGTGTGTGAGGGTTAGCATTGCAGAGGCAAAATAGGCTAGCGCAGCTTTATCTTTGTGTGTTCGTAGCTGCAGATAGAGAGAGCCGTGAAGGAAAGTGTGGGGAGCCGCCAAAGAAGGGCAGAGGTTGAGAGCAGTGGCTGGGTTTTGGTTCTGCCTTGAGGGCTGGCAGTGAGTTGATGGTGTAGCAGAGAGGACTTCAGCTGAGGAGCAGTGCAGAGAACGAGAAGGTCGGCTGCAGAGAAGCAAGGAGCAAAGGGATTTGGGAGCGACCAGGAGCTGGAGAGGGCTAATTGCGAGCGGGTGCTTGCTGAAGCTGGTGTCTGGGATATCTTGGGATATCTATCTCTGTAAAGGTCAAGGTTCGTTTTGAAATATAAGTCTTGTTCATGCTCTTTGGTCTGGTGTTTTGGTGTGTTTGCATGCGTGTGTGGAAGTGTGGCATGCTATAAGGGCGTAGACAGCTTTACCGCTTCCGTGCCATCAACGTCCACCCTCTACAGTGGCGGTGGGTGGATCATCACCAGCTTGTGCCTGTTCAAGTAATATATAGTATATAAGTATATATATATGTAATTCAATAAACCAAAATCATTCGTTTTGAGTTTTCAAGTACCTGTCGACCGTATGGTCTCATGGCCATCTCAAACTGCGTGTCCATAATACGTCCCTCGGCTCTGAAGATGGCCCACATGTCACGTCTGCTATGCCGGCGAGCATACGCAGTATCGTGGGTTGTGGGCTTCCTCCCCGTAACCCGTCGCTGTATCATAATCAACACATTCTGCCTCCCATGACTCGACGCCGCCAGATCCGAAATGCGAAGATCCAATGGTCTCCATCTGGATCCGTCGTGCCTCCACATGCTGCCTGCTCTTCACGCCACCCTCTGCTCGTTTCTTTGCCTCCTTCCACTCACGTTTGTGCGCAGTGGCAGGTTTCTCGGCAGGATAGCCACCCGCAGCTATATTTAGCCCATCATCGTACGCGAGTTTTTTAAGGTGAGATCTTTTATTACTTAAGATCTCCCTTATTCGCGTCCTTCCCCATACATCCGAGAATGTAGCATGTGGGGGATTGGGGTACCGACTATGTACAGCCTCTATCACCTCCCCAACTAATCGGCTATTTTGATCTTTAAATTTAATAAAACAATTTCTATACAAGTTTGATACTACCCCACGCATGTACTCCATTACCTCCCTCCCCCTCGCATCCATCACTATCCCGCCCCTATCCGTCACATCATAGCAGATCACTCCCTCCACCTCTTCCGAACTGTCTCCTCTAACTCTTCTCCCTCTATCTCCTCTCTCACCGCGTGCCCTACTACCTCCCCCACCTCCCCCACCAAAGCACCCGCCGCATCCTCCACTCCCACTCTTCCTACTACTCCGGGTGGAGTCACGACTGGGGGATTATCTACGTGACGGTGGCTGTGAGCCTTGACGTGACGGTGGCTCTGAGGGAGCACATGATGGTGGCTGTGAGGGTGTGCGTGAGTGTGTCTGGGAGGAGGTATGTCTCCTCGGTGGACGTGGAAGAGGAGAAGCTGCATGCCGTCTCGTCGGACTCGTAGGCATAGACGGCACTGGAGTGCCCTGGGTGGATACTCGCGGTAGGGGTATAGACACCAGGCATGGAAGGAGGGGGATGGGTACACATGTACTCTGTAAGCTCAACTGGACCAGGATGGCGCCCAAAATGATTTAGCATCTCCATCAGCCAATTGCTGTACGCAAATGGATCGGATGAAGAACCTGGAATATCCATAAAGAATCTGCAAAAATAATCCTCATGTAAATCATGGGATGTCTCTTGACTCACACAAATATCATCATTCAAGTCACCTATCAGCCTGCAAACCATAGAAACAGGAAACGCAGTCTCGTGTATACACCCGTCCAGAAACGCATGTATACACCCGTCAAAAAACGCGTGTATACACCCATCCAGAAACGCGTGTATATCCACGTGAACAGACTGTGCAGATAGGATACACGCGCTTTTACACGCATTGCTACACGCGACCTGCGCAAAAATTTTTTTTGAAAGGGACCGACCTCCGACAATGTGTCCTTATAAAAGGCCCACTGTCACCCCTGTCAGAATCGTTCACCCAAAATCGTGTGCACAAAAGCAAAAGGACGGAGACAAACCCAAAAAGCAAAGAGAAAATAGCATAAACAAATCTGAGGAAGGAGACAAGGCAAAGGACAAACTGACTCACCTCTGAAAAAGTGAGTCTTCTTTCTTGGTCGGCTTCCTCCCATGTGTGCTCCTTCTCTGCTCCCTCCTTGCACTTAGGTTTCGTTTCTGTTGGAAGAGGCGAAAACGAACAAGAACAGATAGTTAGTTCAAAATCTTTATTTGGGGAAGGCGGGCTATTTTTAGTTTAAACAGATCGTCGCGTTTATAAACGCGTGTATATTCGCGTGTATGATAATTTATTTGCGTTTATACACGCGTTTTGCAGGAATTACCCGCGTTAATACACGCGATTTTTAGAAAATAGCCGCGTTAATACACGCAATTTTTAGGAAATAGCCGCGTTAATACACGCGATTTTTATACTTTCATTAAAAACATATGATTTTGTGTTTTCTGGTTTGTACATAGGATGTCATCAACCTCCTCAAGCAGTTCTGGGGAAGATGAGACAATGCGTCATCGTAATCGCGATGTGTGGTTGGGACAACAGATCAAATGTATGTGTAATCAATGTCAAGGATGCATTGTACGAGCACGTCGAATTACCTTGAATCACATCTCCATGTATGGAGAATGGAATCAAACAGGTTTAGAGGTGAGTAGATGTAAATTGATGGTATTCAAATGACTCATGGTATCCAAATTAAATTAATAGAGTTGTAATATATAAACTCTAATTGAAGCAGGATGCAGTACCACACCCTAACATGGTGCCCTACGCGCGACGAGAGCACGCAAAGCGTCGACGAGATGATGCTAGAGCTTCGGGATCTATTGTCAGAGATGAGTGGGAAAGGGATGACAATAGCCTTGCACCCCACGAAGTTGTGGAAGTGGAAGTGTTTGATGATATGGTGCAGAATCTTTTTAAGGATGATCCCAAAGGTATGGACGACGATGATATGGAACAAGATCATCTTTACAAGGCTTCATCGACACCGGTTTTTGAAGGGTGCACATTCTCTATTTTACGTGCTTCACTTGAACTACTCAATATACAAACAGTTTATGGATGGAGCAATGCAAGTCTTGACGCATTATTGAAGTAAGCATTCTAACTTATAAATTTGAATTAGTGGTTTAAGGTTTAGGATTTAAGACTAATTATAATTGATGATATTGGATGCAGGCTATTATCAAACATGCTTCCAAAGGAAAATAGACTACCCACCTCAAGAGACATAGCGAGGCGCATGTGACATCTCTTGGAGGATGGGATTATGATCGCATACATGCATGCGTCAATGATTACATTCTCTTTTACGGGACGCATAAGGAGGCTCGACATTGTCCCACTTGTGGTGAAGCAAGGTATAGAATAGATATGAAGAGTTTTGATGTACCTCGTAAAGTCTTGCGACACTTTCCTATAATTCCTCGCATCAAACACATGTTCAAGTGCAAATCCATAGCAGAGCTCATGTCATGGCATTCCTTACATCGATCGGATGATGGCATGTGGAGAATTCCCGCAGACACTCGTGCTTGGAAGCATATTGAAGATGAGTGGCCCAGCTTTAAAACAGAGCCCAGAAACTTGAGACTTGGCCTAGGTATGGATGGAGTGAATCCATTTGGTTTCAAAAGCACGGCATACAGCGTGTGGCCAGTTGTGTTGGTGAATTACAACCTTCCACCATCAATGGCGATCAAAAAGGGACATCTTATGTTATCCCTTCTAATTCCAGGGAAACATAAAGTCAAGCATATGGATGTTTATCTTGAACCGTTGATTGATGAGTTGGAGGAACTATGGAGAGGTGTTGCGGTGGTGGACATTAGTAGGCCTCCCTCCTCTCGACACTTCGACTTAAAAGCAGTGTTGATGTGGACAATGCATGACTTTCCAGGATACAACGATTGTTCTGATAAGAATTCTAATTACCTCCCTACTCTAATACTATTGGCTATATATATTAATTATAAATATTGACTTTATTATTCTAACTTTTATTTATATTTTAACAGGTTTGAAAACATCGGGTAAACATACATGTCCTGTTTGTGGCCCTTTGTTAGTACATGAGTATGCTGACGGTTTGTGTAAGACCATATTCGATAATCATCATCGATTTCTCCCCTCAGATCATCCTAAATATGTTGCTAGTAAGAGTAACATTCCTCCACAAACACTTCGTGCAAAAGATTGGAAGCGTATTTGGGAGTCTACAAATATTCTTCCTCCAGATGGCATGAACAGGTATAGTAATGTTTTTTCAATCTTGTTTTGTGTAGTCTCTAATTGGATTAAAGGTCACATAGAGCAATCCCTTGTGTAGGTACTCCATTTTTTTTCGGCTACCATATTGGACCCATCTTAAGATCAACCATCTTCTTGATCCCATGCACATCTTCAAGAATGTGGGATCTGGTATTTGGGAACATATTATTGGTAAACGAGACAATATTAGCGTACGTGAGGGCTTGCGGGTCGCAGGACGTATGCGTCAAGCTTGGCCACACGAGAGGTGGGTGGGCACGTTCGTCTTCCGCCTGCACCATGGATTATATCAAAGAAAGAGGAGAAGCAGGTAAAGCAGGCCATCACCACTTTGTGTACTCCCACTGGATGCATGAGATCATTGAAGGGAGCCTTTACAACCACTAAGAAAAGAGGCGTTGAGCAACTATATGGGTTGAAGTCCCATGATTGGCACAAGATGCTTCAAGTAAGTGTTTTCCAAGTCTTGTACGTTGAAATTAAATTTTGTAATGCCATAAACCATACATACATGTGCTCTTATGTGCGCAGTTCATACTACCTACTAGCATCGACCATTGTGCAAATAAGAGTTTGAAAAAATGTATTTATAAGATGGGCGAGCTTGTGAGGTATGTAAAACCCATGTCAGATCACCCTTCATTATACCTTGCAAAATGAACGTGCATGAGGTATAACGTACTATTTATTTATTTTTCAGATATGTTAGTTCCAAAGTAATTGATCCAGCCACGTTGGATGATGCGCGTGTTATGGTAGTGGAGGTGGTTTGTTTGGTAGAGGAGACTTTTCCGCGAACCATTCTCACAAGTCAACTACATTAGTGGACGAAATCGCTTTATGTGGTACTGTGCATGCACGTTGGATGTTCTTCCTAGAGCGCTTCATGAAGACCTTAAAAGACTTTGTGAGGCAAAGTGCAAGGCCTGAAGGAAGCATGGCCGAGGGTTGGTTGATACAAGAGTCTCTTGTATATATTTCAGAATTTCTTGGTCAGGTGGACAGCTCTTTGCCACGACTATGGAGCAATGAAGAGGACTTGAGGATGACCTCTATTGTGCCTCAAGGAAAAGGACAGAGTAAAGTAATTGACAAAACATTGATTGATGATCTCAATTTCACTTGCATCCTTAATAGTGATGTGATGAGCAGATGGGTTACAAGATATGAGGATGCAAAGACAAAAAGGCAAGCAGAAAGAGCTCTCTTTCGGAGGCAACATGGCTCTCGTAAGGCGTACCCTAAGCATCTAGCAACACTTCCGAATGATATCCATGTTGATTGGTTGCATGAGGAAATGGAGAGAGCAGAGAGCGACGAGGGGCTGCATATCACGGCGGAAGAATGGGAGTATGCACGAGGATGCATGTTAAAGGTACATAGAACAAATGTTTTACATTAGTTGTAAGTGATTTGCTTTTAATATTTATTCACATTGCTTACACAAATATTGCTTCTATTTTGGTCCACTGCACTATGTTCAATGCTATATGGTGTGAAGGTAAGCATTTTCGAACACAAATAATTGATGAAAAGAGGAATACACAAGATTGCGGTGTCATTAGTAGCTTTGAGGGAGCTAATGGAAAAATGGATGATTATTGTGGCACAATCCAAGACATATTTAGGCTTGACTTTCGTCGCTTCTTTGTGTATGTTTTGGATGTCAAATGGCAAATGAACGTGGTGGAAAAAGGGCCTGATGCAACGATAAAACGCCATGCAAGTGGCTATGTAACTATTGACTCTACAAAGTTTTGGCAAACAAAGAAAGATAGGCTCGTATTGCCACAACAATGTGAGCAGGTATGCATTTTTTTACTAATGTGTTTCATGTACATATATATCTAAGCTCGCGTACCCCTTGACTTTTGATATGCTAATTAATTACTGTAGTATGTGTATTTGAGTAGGTTATCTATCTACCAATGGTGCATGACATTAAATGGTGGTACGTCATCCCTATTGCACCACGTTCCAAAGTGATGTATAATACATTCACTGATATGGAGCATATGGAGGATGTAACAAGCCGCAATGAAGATGATGCCGAACATGCCAATGAAGATGTTGTGATCAATGATCAAGAAATAAGAGATGATTATGATAATGAGGATGAGCGTGCCATTTCTCATGATCATGAGAATGACCCTACCATTGAGGATGATGGTGATGTTGATGAGGATGATCAGGACATTGATACCATTATCAATGGAGTACAGAATATCGATAGTGGAATAAATTTAATCATAGCCTTATAAATTGATCAAATGGATATTGATGTTGATCGTTTGGCAAGGATGGATCTTATTGAAGATGAGATCGAACCCTAACCAATCCGTCACTGTATCGTTCTAAATTGATGGCATTTCTATTGTATGTGTTGTCTTTTAATTATCATCTCATATGCATGATTTATTTTTGAATATATTTCATTGTTGTAAATGCATGTAGTGGGATTGTGTAATGATATATACTGTAATGTACTATGAGATGGTTTAAAGAAAATAGTTCTTAATTTTGTAAAGGAATTCAGTTTTTCTTTACCAAGCGTGTATTATAGCATGTATAGCAGCGTGTATTGATGCGTGTATTATTGCGTGTATATAAACGCGCTTATACACGTGCTGATAAATGCAAATATACACGCAAATTTAAATGCCAAAATACACGCGCCCGATTCTATTCAAATACATGCGCGACCATACACGCGCTCGTAATTTATCGCGTGTATGAAACGCATGTATGGCAGCATTGTCTTGTAGTGAAAGCTGCATAATTGAGCTGCAAATACTTTCATAAGCCACTTACCCAGTTCTTGCATACACCATGTTGTAGGATGCAATGAGATATCTCATAAATACCATCACAAAAAAGCCACAGTCTGTGCCATTGGGCTGCTGGGGTACCTGTAATTATAACACCCACATTCAACATTAGACTCTAATAGAATATATATAAGAAATTATGCATGTAACAACCAACAAATGAGGGTTTCCTTCACCTCAACAATCTTTAGCTCTAGCTCTCTTGCGGGGTCGAAAAGAGCACACTGAAGGGTGGTATCAGCTACTCGTGGTGCCAAGCATTTAAGAGCACTATAAATTAGGGAAAAACTAGCATAAGATGACGTGTTTGTTCCCATTTTGGACATACCTATACACATGGTCAATTCCAACATTCCTATACACCTATACACATACCTATACACATTCCTATACACCTATACACATACCTATACACATTCCTATACACCTATACACATACCTACACACATGGTCCAAGCACTCTTTCGGATCTATAAGCCCCAATGAGTCCATGTAAAGCAAATAGCTTTTTCTCCCTCGCAAAGTGGGGCACCTTTTTACTCTTATTCACATAGAGTGTAAAAAGGGACCAATGATTTCTAGCACAGGAAATTGATACCAACTAAGGCTTACATATTGTATGTATATATGAAATAATACAACTACACAATTTTCCCATGGACATACCTATGGATAATAGGAAAGAAACACAGCTGAATATTCACCGCATCGAAATGCCCAAAGAAGCAGCCGAGAAAGTTGTCAAGGAGCTATGGCAACATGTAAAACCACATAGCATCAATGACTGCAACCTTTTCAAGAATGGCTAGTGGCAACCTATTCTCCATCCACCTGTGCGCATACAAGGGGTAACACAAGAAATTTAAGACAAATTCCCACTATAATTCCCACTTGGCTGATTATAACAACATCATGAGCAAGTACAAAAAATTGTTAGTTGTTGATGGCACACTGTACATCCCAAACAGGTTCATAGTCTTGGTGAAGCCTTGCCAACAAATATTGCTCTCATAACTTTCTCATCGATGCACACAAAGAGCTTGGTGTGAGAGGAGACAAATTCAATTTTTTCAGCCCTAGAGGTAAGCTTGCAAAGCAAAAGCCCAAGCCCAAGTACAAGCTCAATTTAAAAAAACATGAGAATTAAATAGATGTGTTTCTCATGCTATGCTCATTGTTGTAGATTTACACACCTCGTCCGTGTAACATTGCCTCTTGTTGCAACCAGCCTCCCCTCCCCATTCTGTGTGAGAGTAACTTGCAAGGGAGATATCTCAAAAGTGAGTTGCAACATGTGATGAAAGACAGGTAGAGGGATTGGAGACACACACACAGGAGCAAACCCTAATGTATTAGTCAAACCCTAACCGTAGAGGGAAGCCATGTTCCTTCTCACACAAAGCATAAAGCCATAATCCATAAGCTACAACACACTACATGTGTTGTGTCCACACACAGCTAACCCTAGCTTCTGTCCACACACTATGACCAGCTGGACGCGGTCATTTATGTCACATATGTTACTACCTAACATGCCAGCACATAGTGCAACAAGCACAAGCTGACATCGAGCTTGAATCTCAACAGCCCCTCTCAAGCTCATGATGTACGGCTATAACTCTCTGATAAAAACTCAGAATATAGTCATATAACCAGTCAAAAGAATGGGAACATATCTGTTCTACAAGCCAACTTCCTGTCATACGAGCTACACTACCTGCCCAATCTGCACTCAATCTGCATCTGTGTAGCTGTGTACATCCAAGCCTTTACCATGCTTATAAAGAAGACCATAATGTGCAGTGGTCTTTACATAGCGCATAATGCGTCTCACTGCATCCAAATGAGGTTTTCTGGGGCTTTGCATAAATTGGTTTACTAGCCCCACAGCATAACTGAGATCTGGTTGTGTGATAGTCATGTAAATAAGACTGCCAACCATCTTTCTATACATAGATGGATCATCCATCTCTTCACTAAAATCAGCCCGCAGCTTCACATTCTGCTCCAAAGGTGTACTCATTGGCTTACACCCTGTCATCCCATATTTTGCCAGCATATCCAATGCATATTGGCGTTGCACCAACCATGTCCATGCATGGTATTTGATCACTTCAATCCTAAGAAAATATCTCAATTCACCCAGATCTTTCATATCAAACTGCCCACTCAATGCCTTCTTGACATGCATAACATCTGTAGCATGATCTCCTGTGACAATCAAGCCATCCACATAGATGACAAGCAAGACAATCCCATAATTTGTTTTCTTTACATAAAGTGAAGAATCTGCTGAAGAAACCTGAAATCTAAGGGAGATAAGATATCTACTTATCTTATCACTCCAAGCACGAGGTGCTTGCTTCAAACCATACAATGCTTTCTTTAACCTGCATACATGAGTGGGGTACCTTGGGTGTTAATATCCTTCTGGCTATGCCATATAAACTTCCTGTTGTAAATCACCATTTAGAAATGCATTTTTCACATCCATTTGATGCATTTCCCAACCATTTGTTGCAGCCATGGCAATGACTGCTCTCACTGTTCCCATCTTTGCAACTGGACTAAATGTTTCATCATAGTCCAAGCCTTGGGTTTGTGCATAACCCTTAGCTACTACCAACCACACTTTATGGCGCTTAATGGAACCATCTGATTTGCATTTCACCTTTATAAACCCATTTGCAACCAATGACATTTTTGTCTTGTTGTGGTAAGGCAACCAAATCCCAAGTTTCATTATGGACCAATGCATCCATCTCAACATCCATTGCCTTCTCCCATACATGCTTCCCAATAGCTTCTGTATAGCATGTAGGTTCCACATGCTTCACCAAATAGGTCATATATGCGTAACACATAGCAAAGTCACGATATATCAACTTGTCAACTGGATACCTGACCCTTTCGAATCTCTGCAATGCATGCGGATCACTCTGAACACCTGTCACCCTAGCATGTTTAAGGCACATATCTATCCTGCCTTGCACCTGGTGTGCGTAAAACACTGGTATGCCAAGTTCCTCATCCAAACTTTTTGAACTTGACGACTCATAACTTGTAATGCCAATTCCTTCAAGGCTTCTTTTCCCCTTTATCCAGAGCACTACTCCCAGTGCTCACACTCTCATGTCTCAAGCATCCTGACCATGGATGTATAGTGCTACTCTCAGACTCTGCTGACCTAGACATAGAAATAGAACTTGTTTGTGGCAAGTTCACATGCACATCAGCATCAATGGAATCAATGACACCCTCATCCTTTGCCTTGTACCAACTAGCAAGTTCATCAAACACCACATCTCGTGAGACAACCACTTGCCTAGTATGTGGATTGTAACATTTATATGCCTTGCGATCCTGTGTATACCCAACAAAAATGCACTTTTCTGCCTTAGGATCCAACTTCTTCCTTCTCTCATCTGGCACATGCACATAAGCTATGCTACCAAACACTTTGAGGTGTCCAATGTGTGGCCTTAAACCTGTAAGATGCATATCTGGCGTACTTCCATGTATGGCAGCTGTGGGTGTCTTATTAAGTACATACACCGCTGTGGCACACGCTTCTGCCCAATAATAGTCTGGCATGCTCTTTTCATTGAGCATTGTCCTAGCCACATCACCAATGACTCTATTTTTCCTCTCAACAACACCATTTTGCTGAGGTGTGTACCTGCAAGTTAGCTGCCTTTTCTTATGCCATTCTTTCTCAAGAAGTTCTCAAAAGCATGTGAGGTGTATTCACCACCTCCATTTGTCCTCAAACATTTTACCCAAGAGCCATATTGCTTCTCTGCAAAAGCTTTAAAGTCCATAAACTTTCCCAACACTTCTCTTCTCTTTGAGAAAGTAAATCCAAGCCATTCTGCTGAAATCAGCAATGAATGTCACATAATACAAGCTGCCTTTAATAGAGGGGTTTTGTGCAGGACCCCATACATCACTATGAACAATCTCAAGTGTGTTTACTCGCGTGCCAAAGAGAAGAGAATCATCACTAACATTCTTCATGAACAAAGACAATGAATGTGACAAAACATGAATTGCAAAGACACCGAAAATTCTGCTTCTTCATCAATCCAAAACAAGGCTACATCATCATGAAGGAAAAACAAAACAGAAACTGAAACTTCATCTACTACAAACTGCCAAAACACATGACCAAATACTGAATCTTTCGCTTCCTACAGAACACGCTACATGATAAATAATCCGCCAAATACATAGATCGCCAAAAGGCTAAAAGGCCACAACTCTTCGGATCTCAATCCGGCTTTCACACTTGTCGTCCATTATGCCTTCCAAAATGCCTTCACACTTGTCGTCCATTGTGCCTTCACACTTGTCGTCCATTGTGCCTTCCAAAATGCCTTCAATTTCTTAGCCAACAACTTCTCCATTTTGATTTCAGCCTCCTTTTCATCCGATTTGGATTTCTTTTCTTCCTTCTTCCGCTTCTTCTTGCGGTACTTTTTCTTTGACTCACTGTCTGATTCTTGATCACTGTCATTTTCAGAGTTTTCCTCATCCTCAGATTCATCTGTTTCTGACTCCTCTGAATCATCACCAGAGTCATCATCACTGTCATCACTTTTTGACCTCTTGCTTCTCCTAGACTTCTTCTTTGTATCTCTCCTAGAAGACTTTCTCAAAGAAGCCATTCCAAACCTTTTCTCAGCCCTTGTAGCTGTTTCAATTAAGTCATCCATTCCTCCTGCAATATCTACTCCTGCAACTGCATGTCGCAATTCTTTCCTCAATCCATTCATGAAATATCCAGCCAGCATTTCATCTGTCGGTCTTTCTTGAGCAGTTAACCGATTCAGATACCTGTTGAATTTTTGGGCATAATCCTCGACAAACATCTTCTTTTGCTGAATTTCTTTCAGCTTTGTGAGTACCTCAAAAGGAGTCTTCTCCTTCCGGAATCTATTCAGAAATGCCACTTTCAATGCATTGTAGTCAGCAAAATGTGCTGCTCCATAATTATTCAACCACTGCATAGCCTTGCCTTCCAAGGTGGCTTCAAATTGCATTCTCTTGGTCTGGGCATCGTACACTCCGTCAAATTGACTGGCCTGCCATTTCCTCTCAAATTGAGCTATATGGCAATCAGGGTCTTCTTTAGACGTTCCTGAAAAGGTCTTGAATCTGACTCGGAGGTCTTGCCTTGCCTGAGCTGCCGCCATTCTCGGAGACGCTGGACTTGCTGGTGTTGAAACTGAAGATGACGAATTTGATGACACTTGTGGTGTCACCGAAGATGGTGTTGAGAATGCCAATGGAATGCGCACCCGCAACTGTCTTGGTGCTCCTAAAGGATCAAATTGCAGTCTTCTTCTTGACCGCAAAGCTCCATGGATAAATGCTCCTCCAATAAACTGCCTAATTCGACGATCTTCTCCGTCTGAACCATCATATTCTTCCACATCTTCCAAGTCTTCTACATATGCATTCTGGTCTGCCCCTTCTGTGTCATCACTTGCTGCACCTTGAGCCCAAACATTCCAATATTCCTCTCCATATCTTGATGAATTTGACCTCAAATTGTAAATGCGAGTGGGTTGCTGTGACCTCTCCAGGCTGACTATCTGATTTCACGCTGAATTCTGTTGGAGATACGAAACGTCACCCATGCACAGAAGATGATGAATTCGACCATGGTATCACACCACTATCACCGTGATCGCCAGTGTTTACTCGCGTGCCAAAGAGAAGAGAATCATCACTAACATTCTTCATGAACAAAGACAATGAATGTGACAAAACATGAATTGCAAAGACACCGAAAATTCTGCTTCTTCATCAATCCAAAACAAGGCTACATCATCATGAAGGAAAAACAAAACAGAAACTGAAACTTCATCTACTACAAACTGCCAAAACACATGACAAAATACTGAATCTTTCGCTTCCTACAGAACACGCTGCATGATAAATAATCCGCCAAATACATAGATCGCCAAAAGGCTAAAAGGCCACAACTCTTCGGATCTCAATCCGGCTTTCACACTTGTCGTCCATTGTGCCTTCCAAAATGCCTTCACACTTGTCGTCCATTGTGCCTTCCAAAATGCCTTCTTTGCCTTGCCCCTAACAAAGTGGCCTGCTACTCATGTTGCCATCTTTAGGAAATGGTAACCTTGCTTGCTTTCCAAACTGGCAAGTGTCACAAACATGCATATTCCCATCATACTTGAATCTAGGCAGCCCACCAATAATGCCTCTTGCCTGCATGTTCTTTAACCTTTGTATGTTCACATGTCCAATCCTTTTATGTCACATTTCAATGTCATGTACCACATTTCGGCTTTTAGAGAACATGGCCGATCTCAACTCAGGAATCTCAGCATCCAACTTAAATAACCTGCCTTCTTTCTTGCCTTTGGCAACAATGACTCTACATCCATTGTCGAAATCCTCAACGAAGCAACCATGCTTGTTGAAACGAACCTGTAAACCTTGTTTAACCATTTGACCAACATTAGGAACTCAATGGAGTCTTTTTGGGCCCTTTTATTTGCCATTGCCTAATGGAGGTGATTAAGAAATAGACAAATAGGGAGATTACATGTGGACTGAAACCAATGGTTTGTAAGAGCCTAGAAGGTAGTGGTCAAACTTAGAATAATAGGCTAAATAGGCTCTTTTTTAATTTTTAAAATCACCTAAAACTCAAAAAAATTATACATATATGAATTTTTCCTCTGTTTTTTATAGAAAAGGATAGCTGCAGCCATCATTAACTAAGGTCTCTAAAGTGATAGAGGCCCAAAAACGAGCTCCCATCATTATCTTGCATTCAATGCACATTCCCCTTCACTTTCCACTATCCCTCTCTCCCATCTTCCCTCCAAAACGCTCTCTCTTCCCCCTTTCTCATAGCAAGGCGTTTTTCACTCTCTAGACTACTTCTTTTAGCTATCTACCTCTTGATCTACCTCTCTCTTCACTCACAAACCTAGATCTATAGCTATGGAAGCTTGATCTGCAACCTCCTCTCAGAAGCTATGGAAGTTTGATCCTCACTTACATTTCCTTACTTCATCCTTCTACCTTGTCCAACCTCTTTTTATAGAGTGTAACAGCAGAGCCAAGCTATGGAAGCTTGATCTGCAACCTCCTCTCAGAATCTATGGAAGTTTGAACCTCACTTACACTTCCTTACTTCATCCTTCTACCTTGTCCAACCTCCTTTTACAGAGTGTAACAGCAGAGCCAAGCTATGGAATCTTGAGTTGCAAATGCTTTGGCTCTCATAATCTTACTCATTGTCTCCTCTCACCCCCTCTAATATCCTCTTTCAAAGTGCAGTAATAGCACAGCCAAGCCCTTGGAACTTGCTCTACAACTCCTTCTCTTATGTACATCTCCCTAGTCTAAGTTTTTTCCTCACCATTCTATTTTCCTTTGCCATCAAGGTTTACAATCTCCCTAATATATACATCCGATGTCTTCTTCTAAAGCTCGAACGCCTCTGATCAGTATTCAATCTCTCTCTTGTAGCAGTGGTCAAGATGAGGATGGGCACTGGAACATCAAACAGTACGAGAAGTGGAATTGGATTACGATGCAGCCTAGTACAAGAGGAACCCACAAGGTGTCAAAGCGATACGTTGATATACAAAGTCACCATTGGAAAGGACGGATATTGGAGCTCAAACAAGATCATGATGGAAAAAAGCTAGCCAAGGTCCAACATATTTACAAGGCAATAGAGTTGACACTAGCAGACCATGACCAACGTCAACGATTTCCTGCAAATTGTAAGTTATTGCACCACTTTATATTCTTGTTTTTAAATCAATTGTGTGCTAATAATGGTATACTGAGCACTGCTTTGATTGTTCTTGGGTTCCTCTGCATAGATATTTTTCCCTCAAACTATAGTGAGTGGGAGCCTATGGATGCAATTTCAGGAACCTTTTGAAGCATACCATGTGGAGCTTGGTAGTTTAATCTTTGGAGGGTGTCCAGCTGCACAACTTCTTGCACGAAACATCTTCTTCTATGAGGATACATATGTGGTTCCCACGACAGCAAATGGTACTGGAAAATTAGTTCCAGAACCTACACCAACCCTCACATCTATTGAATGGCCAATTCCAGACAATGCTTCAGTGGCCATGGCTTGTTTGCAGATTGAAAGCAAGGTGCAAAATGCTATGAAGTGCACATATGGATCTCACAAAGCAACCATAACCTGCTTCATACCTCTACACCTCTTTGTGTACCTGTTCCGTACAAGTGACATACATCGCACCCCAACTTTATGGATTGCAAAGGGGGAGAGAGCTCTCACTTGTTTCTTATCACCTGCATGGGATAAAAAAGTTGTTCAACACAATGGAGACACCATCCGATGCGGAGTAATAGTTGAGAAGGTTGGGATGCGCTACCATATTGCCAAGCAACAGTTGTCCATTGCATTTCCTTACAGGCGATGGAAGCTTACAAATGGAGAATGGGAGGTGTTAGACTCCGACACAACCTCTACAGAACAGGGTGTGCTACATATATCCATGCAAGGTGGGGATGTAGAAGATGTTGCTCTGTGAATGATGACTGGTCCCTTGCCAACTTACGTGACTACTTAGTTCTTCGCGATTCTCACTGAGTGGTGATTTTGCTTTGATAATCAATGGAAGAGTAGTGCACAAAAGGCAGGAACGATCTTTTCTTTGTAGAGAGAAATTACTTTCCCTCGCTGTGTAGCTATCAAACAACCACTGGATATGTAATCTTGGATTGAAGTAAATATAATTTCAATTTTTTTGCCTCACTGTCTTATTAAGGTTTTTCAATTGTCTTGTGCAAGTTTTATTTTTTTGTGATAGTGTAAGGTTGGTCACACAAGCATCTGTGGCTTGAGCCACTAGTAAATTAGAAATGACCTTGTGATGGAAGGATACGTTCTTGCTTTCGCATACCATTTTTTTAAAATTTTTTTGTACTTAAAATTTTTAAAAGTTTTTAAAAATTTTATAACAAGGTCGCCCATTTATAAACGATACTTTACTCATTTTCATCAATTGACAATTACCGTTCTCTCCTAACACTTGCTCTCAATTTCGCACACCTTTCTGTATCACACACTCTCTCTTTCTTGCAATCACTCATAGTCATGGCACCTCTACTTGACGCACTTATTGCACAGCTAGGAAAGCTTGATCTACTTCATAGGGTTGATGAGATCGTCCCTATGTTTGAGGGAGCAATTGATGTGCGTGCAACAATGCATCTACACGCGGATGCTTTTACAGATGTCATTGAGTATATGGATCAACACATGAGCACGTACTCCATCATGTTTGAGGGTGATGAGCGCCTTTGGGTTCCGGTTGACCTCATCAAGTACATATTCAGGGAAGACAATAATTTTAGATTCCGCCTATCAAGGTTTTTAAAATCCCTCACAAAAAAGGACTACAGGAATGAGGAGGAAGACTTGCTCTTGGATCTACAAATGGGCAACATCGGCACTTCTTTCGTGAGCTGGGACATGGTTTTGGTCCTTCTGTTACAAGAGGGTGTGGCGAAAGAAGTGGCAAGGAAAAAGAAAAGGGCAAAGCAAAGCTAATGGAGCAGGTCCAAGAGGCCCATGCTGAGGAAGAGAATGTTACAGAACAATGTGAGGCCTCAATGGCATTGGTGGCTCTACAAGAGAATGTCCCCGAGGAGGTTCCGGACCTACTTCTAGAGGGCGATGAAGTACTTGAGGAGGTCCCAGACCTTGTTGTCATGTCTTTGCATCCAATCGTTATTGATGGGAAAGAATTTTTGTTTCTAGATGACATTGCCAAGACACTCGGGTTTCGCGAGGATGAGGCACTATCTATTATTGCCATGAATGTTGGGGGTCAAGACAAAGGGAAAGTGAAAATCTCTTTTGAAGATGACAACCTCACAAAAGCGCTTGCATACGATATTGGTAGCAATTCCTTGTTGGAAGATGTAGTGGCCAAAGCGCTCGTTGAAATAAAGCAAGATGTGTAATTCTATGAGAGCGTAGCTACCTTTGAACCACACATGCCCTTGATTGCGGCGATGCTCAAGACCAAGGAAGCATAAACTCGACAAATGAGCAACTAGTTGCAAGTGACGATGCAACTGAGGTATGTCCTAACTTCTTAGTTGTAAAGCAAATTATTTTTAGTTGTATCATTTCATGCTTCCTAACTTCTATATTGACATGTTGATAGACTGCTTTTGAAGTGGACAAGTTTGCTATGCACGTAGGAGGAACGCGGCCAAAGTCAGAGGGTCGAGATGCATCTCTTTGGCACTACATACCTGCCCTTAGAGCCGACATAGTGCGGGTTTTTCATTTAGACTATTCAGAGATCGCCTATGCCAAGCTCCTAAAATGTAAAGCACTTAGTGCAGTCTTGTCGGAGGACCCCTTAGCCTCAAACATAAATAAATGTATTTTGGTAGCTAGGGAAGCTGCCTTGTATTGCTTTACGGGCAAGCATCCCGGCTCAGTTTTAGGCCATTGTGCCTTTTCTCAGGCTCAAGGAATCAACGAGCCGAGTGATATATTCCAAAGCTTAGGCCAGAAACCAGCCTCTAGAACTCTCTCTCCTGAGCTCTTCCAAGAGCTTATTAAAAAGATGTAATGCAAACTTCTCTTTCAAGTTTAATAAAAAAATTTTGTTGTGCATTGTAACTTGTGATTTTTCCTGGCGTACTTGTGATATACCATTTCAAGCCTCACAATTTCATGCTTTTGTTCATGTGTTAATAGAAAATATTGTTTAGGATTCATTTTAAATGTGATCATGATTAAAAAAAGTATTCGGGATTGGGTTAGAGCGGTACGAAAAAATGTTGTATTTATAGATGTATACACACTCACATATATGTATATATATGTACATATATGTATATATATATATACATATATATATGTGTGTGTGTGTGTGTGTGTGTGTGCATATATATATATATATATGTGTGTGTGTGTGTGTGCGCGCATATATATATATGTGTGTGTGTGTGTGTGTGTGTGTGTACCTATATATATATATAAGATTTTGGGACTATTAAAAGAGAGATATATATATATATATATATATATATAAGATATATATATATATATAAGATATATATATATATATAAGATATATAGGATATATATATATATATATATATATAAGATATATAGGATATATATATATATATATATATATATATATATATAAGACATAAGATATTATAAGATTTTGGGGCTATTAGGGCACCTAAAGGGCCCTATAGGCATCCCAAGACCAAAAAAGAAATCAAAAAATATTAAAAAATGGCCATGTGCGCTACGGCGCGGAAATCTGCATTTTGACCTGGTCAAATAGGCAATTAACGCGCCATAGCGCACATGGAATTTTTTTATTTTATTTTTTGATTTTTTTGGTCTTGTGAGACTCATAAGGCCCTCAATAAGGGTTTCTAGGTGACTTTATAGACTCTACCTTTTTTGTATATGTGTGTGTGTGTGTGTGTGTGTGTGTGTGTGTGTGTGTGTATATGTGTGTGTATATATATATATATGTGTGTGTGTGTATATATATGTGTGTGTGTGTATGTGTATGTGTGTGTGTGTGTGTGTATGTGTGTGTGTTTGTGTGTGTTTTTTCCTGTGTGTATAGTGCTTTTATATTTTTTTTAATGAAATGTTCATTGGCACTGAGCATACAAAAAAAATTGGACTCAACAAAGAATTTAACACAACTCAAAAAGCTTCCATTAATGTTTGAAAATGCTATAAAGGATATTGGGAACATTACAAAAGTTTGTAGGGAGAATTACAAAGTGGGTTAGCCTATTGAGGTAGAAGGCTATGCTCTAAACGTAGGCGTAGGGCTAGGGCCATATCTACAGGCTTCAAAGTGACTCTCTTGGCATGTACCATACACAGCACTGAGTCTTCAAAAACGGAAACTACAATATCTTCAGTAGCTTCTTGATGAAGAGCTTTAAGAGCTGTGCTTAGTATGCGGTCAACCCTGTCAGTAAATTTTTCCATTGTTTCTCTCACCAATCGAGAGAATGGTGCCTTGGGGATGAGAAGATCTGTGCTTTTCTGATATTTCCTAATCTCTCGTAGCACGACTGTCCCTGGCCTCCATTTTCTCTTCTTCTTTGTAACCGGTGGAGGCGGTGGTGGTCTTTGATTCTCCCACGGTGGTCGTTCAGACCTGAACTTCTTTTTCTTTTGTGCACGCTCTTCCTCTTCTAGCTGGTCTCGAAACTTGCCCTCCATTCTTTTGCCACATGTCTTGACTGGACGTCTGGATGTTGTGGCTGCTTGTGGCTGTGCTTGGCTTGCCCTCCTTGCGTCCTCTTTGGGCTGCTGTCTCTTTTGCATTTCTTTCTCCCAAGCCGCCCTCACAAGAGCAAACTCTTTGTCAATGGTATCTTTCGTGATGCCATAGGACAAGAGCTCGACCTCCCTGTTCTGTAAGATAACCTCTAGCTGCTCTAGGGTGTCCGCCTCACAATAACAATCTCGGGTGGTTGTTCTTGACCTTCCTCGGCTTCTTTTCGATGCCGCTCTTCTTCCGCTTCTCTACTAGGATCTGCTTCTTCAGCTTCCTTCCTGCGCTGCGCTTCTTCGGCCTCCTTCCTGTGCGCTTCTTGTCTCATCTCCTTTGCCTCTTGCTCTATTACTATAGGTAGATTTGTCCTTTTTACTGTAGTAGCAGGTAGTGGGCCGAGTTGATATAAAAACCGCTCATCTTGCTCCTGTTCTTCTGGCATGGCCTAGGTATGTACGTGTGCGAGAGATAGTGGGAGGGCAAGAGAGAGTAGAGCACAAAGAAGAAATTGAAATGTGGTGGTTATAAATGAAAAATGACTTAAATATGTCTATAAATATATTTTTTTAAAACTTTTAGAAAATTTAAAAACACAAAAAGATTATAATCAGAGAGTTTAAGCCCATGAGGAACCACATCGACGCTTGCTTGCTACCCACTGCCATAGTCTCTCCCTAGCATTTGATCGGTTGTATCCTTCAGTTCTTCTTGCATTAACAGTTTTCATTATTTGACGCCTAAGAGACAAATTACCGCGAGATTTCTGTCTTTTTTTGCCAACCAGAACGCGATAGAACCAGTTAAACATTTCATGGAGCGCAGTACTCTTGACTTTGCCACCACCATGGTGAGTGCCCTTAAAATACATGGCCTTTGCTTGGTAATGTGATTTCTCCATGCCTTGATTGCTCCAAAGTGCTAAAGAGCCATATCTATTGAGAAAGTATGGCCCATGTGCATACAATACATGCTGCATAGAAAATTACAAAAAGTCAACAAACAGTATGAAGAACATACTACAAGGACACAAGAAATATAACATTACCATGTAGTGAGTAATGTGTGTTTCTCCCCATGTCTCGACCATTTCTTCTGTAAATATACAAGTGGCTTGTTTAAGTGCCTCAATACCATGGTCATCCAGGTGAGGTCGCTCTAGAAGATTGACCATTTTATCACACACCTCCCATACACGTGCACGTTTTAGGCCAAGCCTGGCATCATTTCCTCGATATGTTGTAACATCACATATCTTCTTCCAAATTTCAAAGTTAGCGTGGCTATGAGAACCCAAGTGGTTTGATAGCAAGTATCTTCCCTTTGATCCACCCATGCAAATTTTATTAGGGTTGTCTTGTGTAGGGTTTGATTTTATGTCCTTTGTCAAGACCACTGCTCCAGCATGTAGTCCAATAGAGGAAAGTACACCCTCTAGTGCACGTATTGACTCTTCTCGTCAATCTTCGGGCTCCATGTTCCAGACATAGTTTATGTGGAGCATCAATAGCTTATCCAAAATCCTGAGTCTTGCATGTAATGTGCACACATGCACTTGACATAGTGGAATGTCCAAGATTGGGTTCCAAGCATTGTCCTCCTGGTCACGAGACTAGGTGGCTTGCTCTGGTCACAACTTAATATGCCATTATGCCATACCTTTGATCCTTTCCTCTGTTCAGCATAAAAAATGATTGCTTTTTTTGCACCCACTTGTTTTTGACTTTTGCCTTTGCTAGGTTGTTTCCCTTTTACTTATGAGTCTACTGCTATCTTGAAATGACAATAGTAAACACATGAGAATATAGTATTTGCACCTGTTTTACAACCCAATATACACTTTAAGGTTTTTAGATCGCCACCCAAGTTCCATTCAACGTTAAAGCAGCCTATCCCGGGAACATCAAGCTTTTGACCATTGACCTGACAAGAGATGACATGTTGAATGCCAGACCGTTCAAAATACCACCTCAAGGTATCATGGTTCTCTTTTGGGAGGACCCATGCTGCTTGCCACCAGATGTTCTTCTCTGATTGAATGCCGTAGTAGTCTTGCTTATGTCCTTGACCCCTATTATTACTGTCTTGACTTGCATCCAACTCTTGGGTCTCTAAAGGATTTCCTCTAAGTGCTCGGCTCATCAAGGTTAAACTAACACGCTCCAGTCTTTGACCTTTAACCACTTGACATTCATCCAGCTTCAAGACAAACACGGCATTTCCACCTATCTATTCAAGTGTGAGGCCATAGTATTGAATCATTGCTTTTTGTAGCACTTCCATGTCAATGTAGACATTGTTATATGCATTGTATTCAAAGGGTTTGTTTGTTGGCATTGGCATAATATCCTCCACCCACTTGTACCCATTAAACATGGATGCAATATCACCATTAGCACACTTCTTTGCCATCTGTAAGCTATAAAGTGTTGGAAGCAAGGATTGCGTAACTCCCTTTGCTTGTAACCCTAAAGTGATTGACCTGTACATTGCTATGTAACCTTTCGGGCTAATACCTGCTGAGTCACATATATTAAGCATCTCTTTGGGTGTGACAATTTCTTTGATTTCCTTCAAGAAATGTCGACGAAGGGTCTCCCGCAGCTTATCATTACCAGAACCTATTATCATTTCCATGATATCCTTCTCCTGGAAGGACATGCTGAAGAAGGGAGACATTAACATTGTCCTCAGCGTTGTTACATCCTAGTATAGCTGTTGCACATGCCCTACAATCGCAAGAGTCACCCTGGATGAGAGATGCTTTATTCATTAATTGCTTCTCAAAGTTGCTATAATTCCTACAAAAGTTTTTACTTGGTTGTTTGAATACGCCTCTTGCATGCGCCTGCTATCTTAGAAAGTAACCCAACAGCTTTACGTTTTCTTTGCCTTGCATGATATCCAATGGGAAGGTGAGTGAAATGGTGAACACGACGCCGAAGATTACGAGTGGAGTGTTGAAGACGAACATAATTATTGGTAAATTGATTTATTGAGTCACCTAGGTGGCCACATCTAAGAATATCTCCTTTTTTTCATTTTTCTTATTTTTTGTGAAAAATCAAATATATGCTTTTAGGACTAGGCCCCTAGGCTTGGTCAAAGATGGATTAGCATTTTAACCATTTCACTAAACGTCCAAATTAAAGGGCCCAAGAAGACTCCATTGAGTTCCTAATGTTGTCAAGGAGCTATGGCAACATGTAAAACCACATAGCATCAATGACTGCAACCTTTTCAAGAATGGCTAGTGGTAACCTATTCTCCATCCACCTGTGCGCATACAAGGGGTAACACGAGAAATTTAAGACAAATTACCACTATAATTCCCACTTGGCTGATCATGACAACATGATGAGCAAGTACAAAAAATTGTTAGTTGTTGATGGCACACTGTACATCCCAAACAGGTTCATAGTCTTGGTGAAGCCTTGCCTACAAATATTGCTCTCATAACTTCCTCATCGATGCACACAAAGAGCTTGGTGTGAGAGGAGACAAACTCAAATTTTTCAGGCCCAGAGGTAAGCTTGCAAAGCAAAAGCCCAAGTACAAGTACAAGCTCAATTTAAAAAAACATGAGAAGTAAATAGATGTGTTTCTCATGCTATGCTCATTGTTGTAGATTTACACACCTCGTCCGTGTAACATTGCCTCTTGTTGCAACTAACCTCCCCTCCCCATTCTGTGTGAGAGTAACTTGCAAGGGAGATATCTCAAAAGTGAGTTGCAACATGCGATGAAAGATAGGTAGAGGGATTGGAGACACACACACAGGAGAAAACCCTAATGTATTAGTCAAACCCTAACCATAGAGGGAAGCCATGTTTCTTCTCACACAAAGCATAAAGCCATAATCCATAAGCTACAACACACTACATGTGTTGTGTCCACACACAGCTAACACCAGCTATACTGTCCACACACTATGACCAGCTGGACGCGATCATTTATGTCACATATGTTACTACCTAACATGCCAGCACATAGTGCAACAAGCACAAGCTGACATCGAGCTTGAATCTCAACAGCCCCTCTCAAGCTCATGATGTACTTCCATAGATGAAGATGTAGATGAGCTTGGGCTATCAAAGCTCTCAACACTCCCCCTCAAGCTCATCCCATGTACTCGCAACATAGTACGGAAGTACTCAAACTTCTCCCTACTAAGTGGATTTGTAAAGATGTCGGCCACCTGCTCTTCAGTCTTCACATATTGCAAATCCATTGTACCATGTCTCCGACAAAATGATAATGGACCTCTATATGTTTGGTCCACACATGAAAAACTGGATTCTTGATGCTGCTCATGTTTTGTCACAATGAATGACAACCTTGCGCCATCAATAGGCTCACCCAAATCAGCTAAGAGACTCTTTAACCATATTCCTTCACATGTAGCTATGGCTGCACCCTTCTTTTCAGCTTCTGTACTAGATAAAGCAACAATAGGTTGCTTCTTACTACTCCAACTCACCACTGCACTTCCAAATGTAAAGGCATAGCCATTAGTAGACCTCCTGTCATACGAGCTACACTACCTGCCCAATATGCATTTGTGTAGCTGTGTACATCCAAGCCTTTACCATGCTCATAAAGAAGACCATAATGTGCAGTGGTCTTTACATAGCGCATAATGCGTCTCACTGCATCGAAATGAGGTTTTCTGGGGCTTTGCATAAATTGGTTTACTAGCCCCACAGCATAACTGAGGTCTGGTTGTGTGATAGTCATATAAATAAGACGGCCAACCATCTTTCTATACACAGATGGATCATCCAGCTCTTCACTAAAATTAGCCCGCAGCTTCACATTCTGCTCCAAAGGTGTACTCATTGGCTTACACCCTGTCATCCCATATTTTGCCAGCATATCCAATGCATATTGGCGTTGCACCAACCATGTCCATGCATGGTATTTGATCACTTCAATCCAAGAAAATATCTCAATTCACCCAGATCTTTCATATCAAACTGCCCACTCAATGCCTTCTTGACATGCATAACATCTGTAGCATGATCTCCTGTGACAATCAAGTCATCCACATAGATGACAAGCAAGACAATCCCATAATTTGTTTTCTTCACATAAAGTGAAGAATCTGCTGAAGAAACCTGAAATCTAAGGGAGATAAGATATCTACTTATCTTATCACTCCAAGCATGAGGTGCTTGCTTCAAACCATACAATGCTTTCTTTAACCTACATACATGAGTGGGGTACCTTGGGTGTACATATCCTTCTGGCTATGCCATATAAACTTCCTGTTGTAAATCACCATTTAGAAATGCATTTTTCACATCCATTTGATGCATTTCCCAACCATTTATTGCAGCCATGGCAATGACTGCTCTCACTGTTCCCATCTTTGCAACTGGACTAAATGTTTCATCATAGTCCAAGCCTTGGGTTTGTGCATAACCCTTAGCTACTACCAACCACAATTTATGGTGCTTAATGGAACCATCTGATTTGCATTTCACCTTTATAAACCCATTTGCAACAACCAATGATATTTTTGTCTTGTTGTGGTAAGGCAACCAAATCCCAAGTTTCATTATGGACCAATGCATCCATCTCAACATCCATTGCCTTCTCCCATACATACTTCCCAATAGCTTCTCTATAGCATGTAGGTTCCACATGCTTCACCAAATAGGTCATATATGCGTAACGCATAGCAAAGTCACGATATATCAACCTGTCAACTGGATACCTGACCCTTTCGGATCTCTACAATGCATGCGGATCACTCTGAACACTTGTCACTCTAGCATGTTGAGGCACATATCTATCCTGCCTTGCACTTGGTGTGCGTAAAACTGGTATGCTAAGTTCCTCATCCAAACTTTTTGAGCTTGACGACTCATAACTTGTAATGCCAATTCCTTCAAGGCTTCTTTTTCCCTTTATCCACAGCACTACTCCCAGTGCTCACACTCTCATGTCTCAAGCATCCTAACCATGGATGTATAGTGCTACTCTCAGACTCTGCTGACCTAGACATAGAAATAGAACTTGTTTGTGGCAAGTTCACATGCACATCAGCATCAATGGAATCAATGACACCCTCATCCTTTGCCTTGTACCAACTAGCAAGTTCATCAAACACCACATCTCGTGAGACAACCACTTGCCTAGTATGTGGATTGTAACATTTATATGCCTTGTGATCCTGTGTATACCCAACAAAAATGCACTTTTCTGTCTTAGGATCCAACTTCTTCCTTCTCTCATCTGGCACATGCACATAAGCTATGCTACCAACAAACACTTTGAGGTGTCCAATGTCTGGCCTTAAACGTGTAAGATGCATATCTGGTGTACTTCCATGTATGGCAGCTGTGGGTGTCTTATTAAGTACATACACCGCTGTGGCACACGCTTCTGCCCAATAATAGTCTGGCATGCTCTTTTCATTGAGCATTGTCCTAGCCACATCACCAATGACTCTATTTTTCCTCTCAACAACACCATTTTGCTGAGGTGTGTACCTATAAGTTAGCTGCCTTTTCTTATGCCATTCTTTCTCAAGAAGTTCTCAAAAGCATGTGAGGTGTATTCACCACCTCCATTTGTCCTCAAACATTTTACCCAAGAGCCATATTGCTTCTCTGCAAAATCTTTAAAGTCCATAAACTTTCCCAACACTTTTCTCTTCTCTTTGAGAAAGTAAATCCAAGTCATTCTGCTGAAATCATCAATGAATGTCACATAATACAAGCTGTCTTTAATGGATGGGTTTTGTGCAGGACCCCATACATTACTATGAACAATCTCAAGTGGCCTGCTACTCATGTTGCCGTCTTTAAGAAATGGCAACCTTGCTTGCTTTCCAAACTGGCAAGCGTCACAAACATGCATATTCCCATCACACTTGAATCTAGGCAGCCCACCAATAATGCCTCTTGCCTGCATGTTCTTTAACCTTTGTATGTTCACATGTCCAATCGTTTTATGCCACATTTCAATGTCATGTACCACATTTCGGCTTTTAGAGAACATGGTCCATTTCAACTCAGGAATCTCAGCATCCAACTTAAATAACCTGCCTTTGGCAGCAACAATGACTCTACATCCATTTTCGAAATCCTCAACGAAGCAACCATGCTCGTGCAAATGAACCTGTAAACCTTGTTTAACCATTTGACCAACTGAGGCCAAACTTTTTGTAATAGAAGGCACATACAAGACATCTGCCACCATAGACTTTGTTTCACCATTGTGCATCACCAATGGTACACTCCCAACATGAGTGATAGCATTCTGGGAATCATCACCTGTCTCCACATAGCCTTTCACATCCATTGGCTTCATATGTTTTAACCATTCGCCATGACAAGTCATATGGTTTGATGCTCCGGAGTCCATATACCAAGTGTCATCACTGTCACCACGTGTCATCATAGATCCCACGACATGTTTCATGGCAAACAAGTGATTTGCACTACCATCATGACTGCTTGATGCAAAATTTTCACCATGTTGTGCAAAATTTCCACCATGTTGTGCTCTACCCCCTCTGAAATCATTTTGTTTGCGGTAACAATCACATGCCATATGACCAAGCTTTCCACAATAATGGCACTCCACATTTTGCATAGATTCTTGTTGGCCTTGCCAACGTCCTCTTCCACAAGGATTACCTTTGCCTCTCTAAGGTGTATATCCACGACCACCTCGAGCACCATATGAAGGCTGAAAATTCTGTTGTGGTGACCTATCCTGCCATCCATGACCATTACCACGACCTCGTGATGCAAATCCTCCCTGCCTCTAGAAATTCTCATTCCTACCATTACCATCATGGCTAGTAGATGCATCATGAAAAGAGTCACTAAGTTTGATTTCCTCAACAAGCAACTCATCAAAATCTAGTAAACCTGTACTCAAAACAGAGATAGATGTATCAAAAGATTTGTACTCCTTGCCAAGACCATGCAAGGCAATGTCTACCAAATCATCATCAGGCATGGGGGCATTGATAGTTGCCAATGCATCTACATACTTCTTTATCTCTTGTACATAATCATGAATACTCCTTCCTTTCCGAGTCACATTATGAATCTGTTGTCTCAACTGAGACTTACGAGCACTAGTATCTGTATCAAACAGCTTTACCAAAGTATCCCATGCATCCTTACAAACTGACTCACCTCTGAAAAAGTGAGTCTTCTTTTTGGCTGGTTTTCTTCACCCGTGTCTGCTCCTTGCACTTAGGTTTAGTGCTCTGTTGGAAGAGGCGGCGACGAAGGAGAGGAAATCATAGTTTGAAAATGTTTTTTGGAGAAGGCAACGGGTTATTTTAGGTATAAACAGGTCGTCGCGTGTAACAGCGCGTGTATTTTCGCGTGTAAAATAAAGCAGCCACATTTATACACGTGATTTTAAGGATGTAGACGCGCTCATACACGCAATTTTAAGGATATAGACACGCTGTTACACGTGATTTATAAAAAATTTTATACTTTCATTAAAAGCTCATTATGATTTTGTGTTTGCTCTTTTGTACATAGGATGTCATTCATCAACCTCCTCAAGCAGTTCTGGTGAGGATGAGATAATACGTCATCGTAATCACGATGTGTGGTTGGGACAAAGGATCAAGTGTATGTGTAATCGATGTCAAGGATGCATTGTACGAGCGCGTCGAATTACCTTGAATCACATCTCCATGTATGGAGAATGGAATCAAATAGGTTTAGAGGTGAGTAGATGTAAATTGATAGTATTCAAATGACTCATGGTATCCAAATTAAATTAATGGAGTTGTAATATATATACTCTAATTGAAGCAGGATGCAGTACCACACCCTAACATGGTGCCCTACGCGCGGCGAGAGCATGCAAAGCATCGACGAGATGATGCTGGAGCTTTGGGATCTATTGTCAGAGATGAGTGGGAAAGGGATGACAATAGCCCTGCACCCCATGAAGTTGTGGAAGAGGAAGTGTTTGATGATATGGTGCAGTATCTTTTTAGGGATGATCTGTTGGAGGAACTATGGAGAGGTGTTGCGGTGGTGGACATTAGTAGGCCTCTCGACACTTGCAGTGTTGATGTGGACAATGCATGACTTTCCAGGATACAGCGATTGTTCTGGTAAGAATTCTAATTACCTCCCTACTCTAATACTATTGGCTATATTAATTATAAATTTATAACTATTGACTTTATTATTCTAACTTATATTTATATTTTAACAGGTTTGAAAACATCGGGTAAACATGCATGTCCTGTTTGTGGCCCTTCGTTAGTATATGAGTATTTAGATGCCAATTTACACGCGCCAGATACTACTCATTTACATGCGCGACCATACACGCGCCCGTAACTTATCGCGTGTATTGAACGCGTGTATGGCAGCAATGTCTTGTAGTGATTATATCTCTCTCGTTCAGATCTTATATTATTCATTCTGATTCTGATTCACATGACATCTCATCTCATCCATTCGCTCATATCGACTTCATATCCATTCACATTCATATTTGCATTCATTATTCCACATACACATCCACATTCACATCTACATCCATACATCCATTTTCACATCCACATTCATATGTGCTGGCATGTTAGGTAGTAACATGTGTGAGACATAAATGACCACGTCCAACTGGTCATAGTGTGTGGACAGTAGCTAGGGTTAGCTGTGTGTGGACACAACACATGTAGTGTGTTGTAGCTTATGGATTATGGCTTTATGCATTGTGTGAGAAGGGACATGGCTTCCCTCTATGGTTAGGGTTTGCTCCTGTGTGTATGTCTCCACTCCCTCTACCTATTTTTCATCATGGTATCAGAGCCTGGTGCTCTCTATTAGGGTTTATGAGTGAGTGAGAGAAGAGGGAGAAGAAGTTGAGCGATTGAGATCTTGAGTTTACGTCAAGGTTCTGGACTACATTCTTTGAAGCAGTGGGAACTTTCTTAGATCTTAGTACAACCTTTCACCAAGAGACAGCTGGCCAAACAGAATGAGTGAACAAAGTAATAGAAGATATCGTTCGGCTACTTACATCTAGTTGAGTTTGCTTATAATGCCTCTTATCACCGAAGTATCGGGATGAGCCCTTTCAAAGCTCTGTGCACGGACAAGATTGCCTCACACCATTAACTTGGTCTAACCCATTGATCAAGTTCAAGATGTCCAAGCATATGCTAGATGATATGGAGTAGCAAATGTAGTCAATCCGCAAAGATATTAAGGCTGCCCAGGATAGACAAAAGCAGTATGCTGATAAGAGGAGAACGGAGAGAGTGTTTGAAGAATCAGATATGGTCTTCATTCGAGTACGACCCAAAAGAAGTTCTTTATCTCTAGGGAAGTATAAAAAGCTATCTCCGCAATACTGTGGATCGTATACCGTACAAAGAAAGTAGGAAATCTAGCCTATGAACTTCTTCTACCTCCCCATCTGAAGGTACATAATGTGTTTCATGTCAGTTTGCTTAAAAAGTATATACCCAGCCTGAGTTATGTGCTAGACGATGAGCAGTTGACTTTTCTGACTCAAGGTTAGATGGAACTCCAACCCGAAGAAATCCTAGATGTTCAAGAGGAGGCTCTCAGGAACAAAGTCCTTAGAGAATTTTTGGTGAAGTGGAAGTTCTACCCTTTAGAGGATGCCACTTGGGAAAAAGAAGATCAACTAGTAAAGGATTACCCCCACTTTGCGAGATGAGGACATCTCACGTTTTTCAAGTGGAAGAGGATGTAAGGTTCCTCCTTAGCCCCTTAAGATATATAAGTTCTCCTTTCAGTCCCCTATAATCATCCCCTTTTTCAGAATACAAAAAGGATTGTTTTTCCTTGTTTTTGGCTTAGAGAGAAAATATTCTAGAGAGAGGTAATACAGTTTTAAGATATTTTTGGACACAAACTTATGCTTTAAATTTAAGATGAATTCCCTTCAAACAGAAGTTTAAAAAGAGTTTTCCAATATGCATTAGAAATTAATTGAATATGTACATTGGACACCTTAGCCTAGGGGTACCTGTTTTCAAAAAATTATGGATTAAGGTCCAAAGAGTGTTCTAATGGGCCAATGGGGTTAATCCAAGTGTTTGAATAGAAAAATGCAAGAATAAAAGAAAATCGACTAGAAATGAGTATATTCTCACATAAGATGAAGAGTTGACTAGTACTAGTACTTAATAGTGTAAAAATAGGAATTTTGACACCTTAGGAGGGTGAGTGGAGCTCATGAAGGAGGCTCGTAGAGTCCTCATAATTTTCCCATTTTTTAATTTAAAAAAAAGATATTTCATCTCTCCTCTTCCTCTTCCAAAATAGATCAAAAATGTGGGCCTAACTAGTCTAAAACTTGTCCAAATTGGATCAAACTGAAGCAAGAAACCTCTAGATCCCAGTTGGACTTGGTTGGTGGCCTCCCTCTCCTATAAATAGAACTCCATTCCTTTGTATTTTCATCTTAGTGTATTTACATGATGCTAGTGTAATCTTCATTTTAGTGTAATTCCATTATCCCTCTCCCTTGCCTCTCCATTATGAAGCTTTGGAGCTTCACTAAACCTCTTCTTCTCTTTAAGAATACCCTCTTCTCTTGGTAGCCAAGCCTCTTCCTTGAGTACTATACATCTCTTACAAGCTAAAGAATTCAGCACACCAAAAGGTAAGCCTAAACAAATGATGTTTATTCTCTTCTTTAAATGTTAATCTTCTTCCCAACCTCTCTACATGCTTGGGAAGCATTTTATTTCATGGTTTCTTCTTAAAACCATACCCTTTTTGATTTACGATGAAGTAATGTTAATCTCCTATGCTTAAATGTATTGTTTTTTATTTGTAAAAACTATTTTTGAAAGAATACTCACTTTTATGGTTAAATCCTTCTTGGAAGGTTAAACCTCAACTCTAATCTCATTTTCTTACCCAAAACTCTAAGCCTAACAAGCTAGAGATGGAGATTAAATATTTTTATGTTTATTAACCTACTTGGAATGAGGTTAATTCATTTGAGCTTGTTTTTATGATAAGAAATCTTATATTTATTCATTTTATAATGAAAGAGAGCTGATGATAACATTCATATATTTATTTTCATATGGAAGTTATATTTGAATATTTTTCAAAATAAACAAGATGCAATTATGCTTATATTTATGCATAAAGAAATTTTATATTAAAAGAGAAAGTCCCATTATAATTTTATGTAATTATGTTTATGCATAAATTTAATAATGCTAAAAGAGGAATTTTCATGATATTCTATGCATAAACATTGTAAATGCTAAAAGAAGATTTTTCGTTACATTTTTTAATATACATTCATACAATGTGTATGCATAAATATCTAGATGTCAAAAAAGAGAAAATTTTAATATATTTTTATAATTATATTCATACATGTATATGCATGATTATTTAGATGACAAATGAGGTCATGTGAATATATTATTATGTATATTCATGGTATGCTTATGCCTAGACAATTAAAAAATTACAAGTAGATGTGTGAAAATATTTTAAATGTGTATATTCATGGTATGTATATACTCAAACATTTTTGTTTATCAAAAGAAGAATTTTTATCAAATCTTTAAATAGGAATATGCATAATTAATTTTAATATCAAAAAGAGAATGTTTCATCATATTTCTATGTAGATAATTATGGCATGTTTATGCGTAGGTTCAAATGGAAAGGATAATATTTAAGAATATTTCCATGTTAATATTTTAATAAAATGATGCTCGCATATTTATTGACGGATAATTTAGAAAAAGAGATATCCTTGTTTAAATTCCATTATACTTGAGTAGAATTATTTATAGTTCTTTTATATCCAAAGTAGAATGAATTTTCATATTATTGGATGTTTATCCATACGATTAGAAATCACAGTTATTTAATGAGATAAACAGAGAAATGTCTATAAGAAATAAATCTACGAATAAATTCAAGAAATTCGGTGCTAGACCATAACCACTTGAGAAAGGTGGGTCAGTAAGATGCCTTCCCATCTTGAATTGTAAATTAAGCCAAAACTTTTGACCATTCCCATGTCTTCAATAGGAAGAAGGGATAACCATCTGAGTTAGAGAATTTTCCCTAAGACCCGAAATCGTCTAGAAATAAGTTAGAAATTCGTTTGATTGTAATTGATGGATGGAATCCCCGAGATATGAGATTCGTGATTTTCATTGAGGAAGTATGGGTTTTGAAAAAAGGGTCTTGTGAAATCAATACTAGAGATTTTTTCTCGTGAAATGGCTTTTCGTGAGAGGAAATCAAACTCAATGGGAAAATGCTACTTGCATAGAAACTTTGTTTTTGTAAAGGACTATCTTACGCCAGAATATTGGAGGAAGCATTTAGTTTATTGTTTAATCTAAGGAGAGTTTACGTTGCAACAGCCAGGCGGTGGGGAGTCATCGAAGGGATGTCTCTCGGTGGCAAAGCTTGCCAAGGTCTTAACCAGCCTCGGTACGGTTAAAAATGGTGTGCTTTTGGTACGATGGGCGAGGGCTGACGAAGCGGTCCCTGAGTGAAGTGCTAGGACACCTAAGGAGGATCCTAGAGATTTCTGACCAAGTGATGCACGGGCTTGCGGTTGCAAGGACACCCATGCGTATGTCGAGGGAGATCTTCACGCATTGGCAAGAAATTTATTTAAGTAAACTGGAAACTATGAAATTGGATCTCATTGGTTGACTAGCAGGTCTTCGACGGAGAATCCGGATGACACTTGAGTGTAAAACAATGGAACTGGAATACTGAGGATTATGATGGAAACACTATGGTTTTATTGCAATTCTATTTTGAAAATAGTTAAATTTGAGAAAAGGCAATTTCATATTGGGTGCGCAAATGTTGTGTCTATTTAATATTTTTGCATGAGTGTCGGCTAGGGGGCCTAGGAACTCTTTTCCCTAGTACCTGGTACAAAACATAACCAAATTTTTATAAAGAGGGATCCCACCAATACAGTGGCTGGGTGGTTGGCTAACCCATGGGTGGTTGGGTGGTTGGCTAACCCATGGGCTGGTTGGGGTTAGGATGGATTGGTGGATTCCTACAAGAAAGTTCAGTTATGTTCAAGTTACGATAGTTAAAGTAAGTCACAGGGTACTTCTTGTTCTTTGGGAAAGAATCAACGGTTGTGCCTCACTTGAGTGGAAAAAAGCGATGATCTCTATGAACCAAGTGCAAGTCCCTCCTTGATTCGGCCATGTGACCCGCGGGTTCGGTCGGAATACAAAGGATAGTTAAGGCTCTTGACCCCGTTAGATAAATTCTCGTAGAAGATTATCCTGGAGGAATCACTTGTGCTTTCTGGGTGCGAGGAAAGTTATTCCGATTTCGGTTTTGGAAGAACTGCCGGACTAGTCCCTTGTCCGGATATTCATGGGAAAGGCTCCAAGTGGGAAGCACTGCCCTACTCAAGAGGTTGCTACTTCCGCTGCTAGCACTCCAGAATAATTTCATTCAGATTAAGCTTCATTGATGAAGACTTTCAGAAGGAGTTTTCCATGTCCAAATTGTAATGGAAATCTTACCAGCAGGTGCAGTTTTGGGAAGATGATTTTGAACAAAGACTGATGTATGAACTGCTTTAGTCCAAAAGTTCTTGGATAATCTAGAATGAATAAGCATACATCTTATAGCATTAAGAATAGTTTGATTCTTACACTTTGCAATGCCATTTTGTTGATGAATTCCTTGTTCAATACAATAGTCATCAAAGAGATTTCAAATATATTCTCCACCATTGTCACTATGGAGAGTCTTGATAGAGCAACCACTATGAAGTTCACCTGTTTCTGATATTTCTTGAATATGGATAAGGCTTTAGACTTATGTCTCAAGAGAAAAACATATGTGAAACGAGAGAAATCATCAATGAAGGTAATGAAATAACGATATTGAGATTTAGAGGGAGGAAAAAGTCCACAAATATCCGTATGAAATGAGATCTAAAAGGGCATGTGAATGTGTAGAGGTAGAGATATGAAAAGGTTGTCGATGATGCTTGCCAAGAGCACAATACTCACAGAGATGCCCATATAAGGATGAGCTTTAAGATCCATACCTCTGACGAGATCATGACGATGAATATCAAGAAGCTTTGCAAAGTCCGAATGGACAAATCGATGATGCCATAACTTGCAATCAAGATCTCCTGGACCAATAACAACATTTTCAACATCATAATTCAAAGAGAGCTCAAATAGATTGCCATGACGGGGAGCTACTACTATGATAGTATGCCCATGCTTCTCAATTCGACACTTTGTATGATCAAAACCAACAAAAAGACCAAGATCAATAAGCCGGGCAACAGAAAGAGATTCCTTTGAAGATCTAGAACATGCAAAAGTCCTAGCAATATTTTGGTAGAGAAAAGGGTGCCAGATATAGATCACCAACACCCATGACTTGACAAGTAGTGTCATCAGCAAGATACACCGATTTCTATGTCTTTGAAGGATTCAATATGCGAAGTCATAGGAGTACCAATTTCGTAATTTAAATTGTTCAGGAGATTACGAAGATAAAGAATTTCTGTAATAGATTTCTTCTCAAAAGTAGTAAGAAGATACTGTCATATATTATGAGAAGTAGGAAGATTGAATACATACAACATAAGAGAATCATGAAGAGCAGATAAGATATACCGAACGAGCAGCTTTATCATGAAAGATCCAATTCGAGTAATGAGTTTGCCATTGCTCAAAAATAGGACCAACAATAATAAGAGCATTATCCTGTTCTGCATCAACAGGTTGAGACGGACATACAAGATTGCCCAAAACAATATCAGAAAGATCGTCACCTTCAAGTATCAACATAATCTTGGCCTTCCATCCGGGAAATCCTTGGCCCTTGAAACAGGGGAATAGATCGTTGACTAGATGGAAAACCATTAATGAGAATAGAAGCTACCATCTCGGATTGAGAGAATATGTATAGAAAGAGATCACAGACTTTGCAGACCATGAAACGAGAATATAAACAAGGAGGATCCTGAAAGTTATATGACTCATACGTGCACAAAAAGCAAGTGGCAATGAACTCGTCAAATATAGACCGTGATTTACAAGTTACAAAAAGCAAGCAACAATGAAAAATAGTACCATAAGAGAGTAACTCCCAAAACCATTGAAGTACTGTTATTTTGAGGCATGGGGATGAGCCAAAAAATTGGTTGTTTTTGGATTAAAACATGAAAAGCGTGTAGCACACGAAAGATGAGAAAAAGTCTATTGCACGAAAAACACCATAACTTTCAATTCTGAACTCCGATGAAGCCGAGAAAATACTCATAATTTACCGCATGAGCTGCACATTGCCTATTTTCCTATTTTAAGTGTTGTTTACTTGAAATGACATAACTTTTGATATAGGAATGTCAGATTGACAAACCAATTGACTCTATAGAAATCTTCTGACATCATGCACACAACAAATTGCGTTTCTATAATACAATTCCAATTGGGAGAAGATAGGGTGGTCCAAATCGACCATCCAAGGACCTGCATAAGCTTGTTAACAACGATTAATCATGGGAATTCTACCAAAACATGAATAAGAGATTGAATAAAACATAGAACATGCACATTAATGGAATTAACACAATTGACACTTCCTTTCTCTTCTCTTCATAACAGAAAGATCGATGATGCTCTGATTGGAGATCTCTTAATTAGGGAAAAAGAAGAAGGGAAAATACTCGTATTGGTTAAGCTTCAGTAAGAAGGGAAAAAGTGAAAAAGAAAAACTTAAAAGAGATGAAAGAGAAAGGAAATACTCATAAGAAAGCTTTCATGGAAAGCTTGTTTGCATTGGATGTTGGAAATACACGAACACAAAGAGATAAGAGAGAGAAGAAGGAAGAGAGTTACACCATATATGCTCCCAAAAGACTAGATCATATTGATTATGAGTTTGTATATATAGGTGAGATCTAGGTCAAGTTAGGGTGTGATATATATAGCTCCAACACGAGTATGAACAACACCTACTATAGCAACCTCATCAACCACATGAACAAGTAGGTGCTATTGAATGGTCACGAAATTTGTTGGAAATAATTTCTCCGCCATTGTAACTTCTTCAATGGAGTTTAGACGAGTTGCTTCCAACGTATTTTTTCTAATCTCCTTCTTTGATATCCACCATACCACTACACTAATCTTGTATATTGTCACTCTTATGTCTTCACCGAGGAAATCCTTAAAGGCTATTAGCAGCACAAATTATAAGATTTTGTCTGAGTCATGAGACTTCAAGCCACTAAGCTCTTCATCAATTGTGAATGCTCCCTTTAAGAAATGTATACAACTAGTGGGAGTTTGAAACTCACTAATGCACTTCTTTACACGCCGCTGCTCTTCTGTGGTTCAGACCCAAGGTGCTCTAGGGTGAATCACCTTCCCATCAGGTCTTCTCCGTACCCATAAGTGCTGCATGCGATCTGCCTCTTGTAGAATCATCCCTTTGTGCCTTGCTCTTTTTACATTAGGCAAAATATGGACTCTCATTTTTGCCCCTTAAGAATTTCCACACCTCCTCTCTCTAGAGAAATAGGCTCATGGTGAAATTTTTACAAATCAACTCAAAAGTGAGCGGAGTTTGGACATTTGGAATCTACTCTTCGCCGTCGAGACCTTTCCAATGATATATAGCATGTAAGTAATTTTTAATATTCAAGAAGTCCCTGAATTGATGATGATGTGGCATGTTACATGCCACATCATCACCAATTTGGGGACATCTTGAATATTCAAAATTACTTATCATGCTATATATGGTTGGAAAGGTCTCGAAGAGTAGATTCCAAATGTCCAAACTATGCTCACTTTTGAGTTTCATGCCACATCATCCCCAATTTGGAAACTTCTTGAATATTCAAAGTTGTTTATCATGCTATATATCATTGGAAAGGTCTCGAAGAGTAGAGTCCAAATGTCCAAACTCCGCTCACTTTTGAGTTGGTTTGTAAAAATTTCACCATAAGCCCATTTCTCTAGAGAGAGAGGAGCTGTGGAAATCCTTAGGGAAAAAAATGAGAGTCCATATTTCACCTAATGGCACCTCCAGGGATTTCACTGACGTAAACAAGAACATGTGAACATGTTAATAACATATGTTAATAACACAAAAAATCTTGTGATCACATGTTATATTCACAAAGCTTTCACAAGGGCCTAAAAAAATTATCTTTGTCGGGCATAAAAAATCTTCTTAGGTGGCCACTGACCTGCTATTATGTGAAGATGGTAACATGAGAACATGTGAATAGCTTATTCCCATGTGTAGCCAAGCTTTTAAGGGGTTCCCAAATGGCAAGTGACCTGCTATTTTGTGAACGGTAACATGAGAACATGTGAATAACTTGTACACATGTGTTATTATCACAAAAAATCTTGTGATCACTTGAATATTAAATCCCTGGGCACCTCTGATGGTTTTCCAGAGCATATCGGCTATGTTCTTAAAAAGGTGCATAGGGTCAAGAAGATGATTGACTAGAAGGTCACTCGAGTATGGGAGTAGATGGAAGATGGATAGCCCTTTCATTCCGGGGGGGATAAACAACTTGGATCCACTTCCCATGCCCTACTCCAATCACTTGGCTGTAGCACACGAGGAGGCCTCCCTAGAAATCTCTCTCCTAACTCATGGTTGTCGGGATATACTTTTTGTGGCCCTCGTAGACAACCTTCCTCAAAGTTGTTGAGTACCAGGCCTCTAATGTAGGCCCACATATAGGGCATGCATTATAACCAAATATTGAAATTCCTACCAAATATGCTAATCATTGTGATGAGATATGCAAATAATACAAAAATATTAAAATCATAAAATTAAATTAGATTAATAAATCTTAGAATAATTAACTAACTAGAGCACTCTCCATAGCCCGTCCAATCATGCATGGTCCAAGTATTCCTCGCAAAATTACAACCCTTTCTCCATTTAACCACTAAGACACATCATGAGCTTGGATACCATCCCATAATGTGTGTAGCTCTTCAACTAATGTATCCAAGTAGACGTTCATGTTCTTAACTTTGTACTTCCTTGGAAAGTAAAAGGTGCCCTTCTTTATTGCTAAACCATGGTGGTAGGTTATAATTCACTAGCTGGCAATGGGCCATATACTCCATGATGAACTTTGTTGAGATATCCAGTTCAACTAGTGCTACGGTGGACATTGATCACCCACCTAGGGGTGATAGCTTCCGCATCTACAGCACTGGCATGGTTGGTGAGATTATGGGTGATATGCGGCTTGTGGGATGACATGCTGTGTGACAGCCATTTTGGATTACTAGAGACTAGCATAGTTATAGCGCCAGCTCATTTAGTCCGTTCACATTATGGACCGACCCTTGTATTTTGTAGTAGTTGAGTACTAACCCATATAGTGTGTACTCTTATCTTTATATTATATTGGTTGAGTAAAGAAGAAGAAGATAGAAGAAAATTCAGCTATCCATCTCTCTCTTGTGTCTTGCTCTCTCTTGTGTGTATGTGTTTGCTTACTAGGGTTTGAAGCTCTCCCTCTCCCCCACATTCTCTTTATGGTATGAGAGCCTAGTTCATGTGAGAGCTAAGGAGGCAAGCAAGAGGCAAGAATAAGCAAGGAAGGAAGTGGTACTACATGGGTAAGAGCACCATCATCTTTTTCCCCTTGGTTAAGGTACAACACCCCCTCAATAGCTCTAGGAGCTACACATCTCTAATTGAGGAGCTATCTTCGCCAGGAGCAGAGCTACAGGGCAAGTATATTGTTCTATTGGATTACATTTTTTGGGCCAGACTCGCGTTTCGGGTGCGTTACGGGCCATAAAGAACTATTTCTGCTTGAAATCTAGTTAGTACAGTGCATTTTGGAAGTGCAGATAGGGTTTGCACATGTATTATTGATACTGGGTGTATGTACATGTACTCTGGTCACATTTGGTGACACACAAGCTGTGCTGAAGTACCGCTGCTGAGCAGCAGTTTACAGGAGAAACTACTGTATTACAGGTTCCATACAGAAGTTGCTTGTTTGCAGGTTATTTAATTACTGCAAGAAAACATGTCTGACGGAATTAATCATATTGTTAGTGAGAAGCTAGATAAGAATAACTTCCATGCTTGGAAGTTCAGAATGACCAATTTCCTAATGGGTAAAGGATTTTGGGATTATGTAGAAGGAGACAATGAGGAGCCTCGAGAGTTATCTGAGGAGAATGCCACTCCTATAGATATAAAGGCATTCAAGGATTGGAATCATGGTGCAAGAAAAGTCATGTATTGGCTTTCAACAATTAGTGTCACAGACACTATGATAGGACACATACAGGATGCAAACACTCCAACAGTTGCATGGCAGAATTTAGTTTAGACGTTCCAGACTAACACAAAGGCAAGAAAGTTGCAGTTAAAGCAAGATTTGCATACTGTGGAAAAGAAAAGCATGTCCATCAATGAATATGCCTTAAAGATCAAGGGCATTGTTGAATCCCTTAGGTCTATCAATTTATCAATGGAGGATGATGATTTGGTGATGGTCTATCTGAATGGGCTTGGCAAAGAGTACAAGCCATTTAAGACCTCCATTACAGTTAGAGAGAATATTCCCAGCTTTTGGGACTTGATATCTATGCTGATCATAGAACAAAAGGTTTTAGGTGAGGATTCTTCTTCACAAAGCAAGAACACATAAGAACAGGCCTTCTACTCTAATTCAAGTAGAGGCAGAGGTAGAGGCCGTGGTCATGGCCGACAAGGAAATTAGAATTTTGGACAACAATAGTCCAATGATTCACAGCACAACAATCATACATAGGTGGAAGAGGCCAGTCTAGAGGTAGGAGGAGACAAAGAGGCCGAGGTGGTTGGCAAAGAAATCAAAATGCAAATAGCATAGAGTGATATTACTATGGCAAACCAGGACACATGGCAAAGGACTACTACAAAAAGCAGAATGACATTAAAAGTGGGAAGTTGCAGCAAGGCAACTATGCATCATCTAGCAAACATGGAGGTGATGAACAGAAGTGACCAGCTGTTTGTGATGCAGCACATGCTTAATTCCATAACAAGGGATGTGTCAGGATCTCAAGATATATGGTATGTGGATTCTGTCGCCTCTAACCACATGACTAGTCATGCTGAGTGGTTTAGAGATATGCAAAAAAATAGAAAAACTAGGTTATGTAGAAACAAGTGATGGTACTGCGCATGTTGGTAAAGTGCCATTGTCTATGCAAGATGGAAAAATGAAGTACTTGGCTATGTACTTCATGTTCTGAATATTATAAAGAACCTGGTTTCTGTTGAACATATGGTTGAGGAGGGTCTATAAGTGAGGTTTAATCCTCAAGGATGTTTTGTGGAAGACTTCAAAAATAAGTGTTGCTTGGTTGTAAAGGGTAACAGAAATGGCAGGAAGTTTACTTTGGATGTGAACATGCCTGAGAAAAAGGCAACCATGTTGCGTATAGAATAGGTGTCATTGTAGATATTGACATATGGCACAAGCGCATTGGTCATGTGAATGTACAGAAACTCAAGTCTATGCAAGCCCAAAATATTATTTTGCACGTTTGCCAATGTTTAAGGTTGACGGTATGTATAAGGTATGTGAATCATGCCAATTTGGTAAGCAGTCCAATGCTTTCCCACATGAAAGGCATATCAGTGCAAGGCCATTGGATGTCATACATTCAAATGTATGGGGACCGACCAAGATTGCAACAATTGCAGATAGCACGTTGCAACAGGTACTATGTAACATTCATTGATGACCACACTAGGAAAGTGTGGGTTTATTTCATGAAGGAGAAAAGTGAGGTGTTTGCTCACTTTCAGAGATTTAAATCCTTGGTCGAGAAGGAAAAAGGCATGCAAATAAAATGCTTAAGATCAGATGTGGAGGAGAATATTTCTCCAGTGAGTTCAGTGATTTTTGGAGAAAGCAGGGAATCAAGAGGCAGTTTACGTGGTGCAGGTACACTCCGCAACAGAATGGTGTTATAGAAAGGAAAAACATGTACATTGCAGAAGTAGTACGTGCCTTAAAGGCTGAAAAGAATATGCCACATTAATTTTGGACATAATCAGTACCAATAGCTATGTAAACTTGAAAGTGTTTGGGTGTATTGCATATGTACATGTTCGTAAAATGAAGTGAGAACAAAGTTGGATCCAAAGGCACAGATATGCATCTACATTGGTTATGTTATGGATAAAAAAGGTTATAGATGCTATAACCCTACCACTCGTGAGATGCGAGTAAGTAGAGATGTTATCTTCGATGAGATGAGTAGCTGGTATATGTACCAGTAGTGAAGGCAACAAAAGATGCAGATGTAAGAAGTGCTGCTGTTGCACCACATGTAGAGCAGCAAATCACAGGTGTTAAGTGGACTTGGGGAGTCCTCAAGCAGTGGATCCAATGTTAGCCCATGGTTAGGGAGGTTGAGGAATGATGCAGGTACACATGTATCACAGAAAGGGAAGGAAAAGGTAGATCAACCTTTTGTGCTTGATCTGTCAGCAGCAGGTCACTCATATGTGGATGGTGACTCTAGTGGCTCTGTGCAGAGCCTTGATGAGGAGCTTGGCATTCCGTCTGTGGTTACTCCTAGCATAAGGAGAACCAAGGCTATTTTGAGGACACTTGGCAGTGATCTAGGTGTATGTAGGTCTACGAGGGTTAGATACCCTCTTGACAGGTTGAGATATTCTGGTTATACATCCCATCATTATTTTTACATGGTAAAAGCGATACATGAGGTTGAGCCCACTTTTTGAGCAGGCAATTGGAAATAAGAAATGGGAAGATGCCATGGATGAGGAGATGACAGCATTGGATACAAATGCAACATGGGAGTTAGTGCCTCTGCCTAAGAAAAAGAAGGAAATTGGATGTAAGTGGGTGTATAAAGTCAAGCACAATGTTGATGGTTCAGTGAGAGGAGGTACAAGGCAAGATTGGTTGCCAAAGGCTATGCGAAGACTTATGGCATAGACTATGAGGAGACATTCAGCCCGGTTGTAAGAATGGCAACTGTGAGAGCTGTCATTGCTATAGCTGCAGTGAAGGGTTGGTCTTTACATCAAATGGATGTAAAGAATGCTTTCTTGCATATGGTGATTTGCAACAACAAAGAAGAAGTATACATGATGCAGCCACCAGGTTATGAGAGTGATGCACATCCAGATTTTGTGTGCAGGTTACGTAAAGCCTTGTATGGCTTGAAGCAGGCACCCAGAGCATGGTCAAACAAGATCGGAGAGTATCTTGTTACCATTGGATTTTAGATATCCAATGTAATTTTTTTACTATATGTGAAAAAGACAAATAGAAGGATCATGCTATTAGTCATCTATATGGATGACTTGATTATCACTGGTGATGGTGATGTAGACATACATGATGTCAGGATGATTTTGAAGCAGAAGTTTGAGATGAAGGATTTGGGTCAGCTGCGTTATTTCTTGGGCATAGAGGTGGTGAGATCACCTCATGGCATTTTGCTATTACAGAGGTAGTATGGCTTGGACATGTTGTCCAAGTATGGTATAACAGGCTGTAAACCTATTTCAGTGCCATTGGAGCAGAACACAAAGCTTTCCGTAGATACAAGTGAGCTTTTGGAGGACCCCACTACATACAAGCTCATAGTGGGTAGTTTGATCTACGTGACCATTACAAGGCCAGAATTAAGCTATCCTTTTGGACTTGTGAGTCAGTTTATGTAGGCTCCTAGGAAGCCACACTGGGATGCTGCTAGATGGATCCTCAGGTACATAAAGTCCACAGTTGATTATGTACTTTTCTATGAGGCTGGTACCATAGAGATACACATATGCTGATTAGGCTGGTAGTATTATACAGAGATAGGAGATCTACCAGTGGTTTTATGTTCTCATTTGGGGGAGTGGTGATATGAGTTGGAGCAGTAAGAAGCAGCCAACAGTTGCCTTGTCGAGTATAGAGGCAAAGTACAAGGGTGCTGCTATGGCAGCTTGTGAGGTAGCTTAGTTTCAGAAGCTACCTGGTGTCATGGGAGAGCCCGTGGATATGACAATTGTCATATATTGTGACAACATGAGAGCAGAATACAGTTTGCTAGTAACCCAATATATCATGCTAGAACGAAGCACATTGAGGTGCATTATCACTTTGTGAGGGAGAAGGTTGTAGATCTGGTATATGTCAGCACAAAGGATCAGGTGGCTGATATCTTCACGAAGGCATTGGGCATAGAGAAGCTTCACATGTTTAGGAGCTTACTTGAAGTGTAGTGTGTGGAGTTGAGCTCGAGGGGGAGTGTTGAGATATCAAGCTCAACAGTGCTATGGCGGACATTGATGACCCTCCTGGTGGGTGATAGCTTCCGCATCTACACCACTGGCATGGTTGGTGAGATTATGGGTGATATGCGGCCAGTGGGATGACAGGCTGTGTGATAGCCATTTTTGATTACTAGGAGACTGGCGGCATAGTTATAGCGCCAGATCATTTAGTCGGGTTCACATTATGGGGACCGACCCTTGTATGTTGTAGTAGTTGGAGTACTAACCCATATATTGTGTACTCTTATCTTTATGTTATATTGGTTGAGTAGAGAAGAAGAAGATAGAAGGAAATTCAGCTATCCATCTCTCTCTTGTGTCTTGCTCTCTTTTGTGTGTATGTGTTTACTTGCTAGGGTTTGAAGCTCTCCCTCTCCCCCACATTCTCTTTAAACTTCATAAGCCAAATGGATTGACTCCCGAGACTAATATGATGAGTCCCCAAAGTCCACCCACTTCTCTTCGGTATACCTCCATGCTGGAGAATCAATGGGCACATGCATAACTATGATCCATGGATTTGGTGTTTTGATGCCAAGTCATTAAAGATGTAATGGATTTGCATATGAACATTGTTTGAATACGTGGAATGATGGGGAAGTGTCGTAAGACTTTAGTAGGGGCCCTTTGTCCTTGAACATCTTGCTTATATCTCCATGAACCACACTGAGGACACTCGTGAAGAGTGGGGTACTCATGCCAAAGAGAATATAATTATTCGGACAAGCATGGTGTTTGTTATAGTCCATCCCTATGGAGTGCAACATTTCTTTTGCTCGTGCACACGGTTAGAAGGCATCTCATTATCTTCTGGTAGAATTTGATCCTTCAATAACTTGTTACATATAACAGAACAGATAGTAAAGAACAAAGAAAAGACATTCATGGCAAGCATGTGAAACATAGAGAGAGGAAGGGACACATACCCCATAATTTTTGAAACGCTCGTATCAGACCACCGTATATTGATTTTGCAAGTTCAATATGAAGAGCCAAATGCAGAGAACTAAAACATGTGCTGCACGGTAAAGTGGTAGATGAGCAAGCCTATGTACCTCTTTCTGCTCTCGAGAAGCATGCAGCTTCAAGCTTATGCAAGGTCCTTTGTTTCCTTTTCCTTCCCAAGCTCTTTTAAAGGTATGATTTTCTTGTTTGTTTGCTTGTGTTGTGTGTATTTGCAGGTTTACCTATCTTCACACAATCTCTTTACTTCCAGGTATGGACCATCATTAGGAACTCAATGGAGTCTTCTTGGGCCCTTTTATTTGGCAGTTTAAGGGAGTCAAACCTTTTCTCTTAAGAAGAAACGTTTTCTAATTTGAAGCTTCAAAACGGCTACTTTATTCGAATTTGAATTTTGGGGGAAAAATGGAATTTAAAATCTAGCGGATAAAACCATATCATGTAACATATCTATGGAAAGCTCTTGATGCGTAGATCACGGATCTGTAATCTCCGCTCAAATCGGAGCTTGTATGTAGAAGTTATGGAGGTTCGAAAATTGTAAAATTGCCCCCTCCCCTTTTTGGGAGAAAAAGTGCACCCTTTGACCACTCTTACACCTCTCTTACAAACCATTGGTTTTTGCTTACATGGCCGACTCCTATTTGTCAAAAAGTTAAACGTTTCCATAACCTCATGGCAAATTAAAGGGCCCAAAAAGACTCCATTGAGTTCCTAATGAAACTGTTGCTCATTTTATTGTTTTCTTTCTTTTTTTACTTGTATAAAAGAGGCCCCAAGATGGAGAGGTAGGTAGAGAAATCATGTTGTATAGGCTTCTTTCCTAGTAATATAGAGTTTATGCAAGAAGCTCATGCGTAGAGCTTACGTAAGTTTAAGCACAATGGTGTGATGGCCTTGGTCTTGTCACAATGAGGTCTTTCTTGGAAAGAATTATTTAAGCTTCACAAGGAATTGCCATGCTAGTAATAGTTGGATGCAACCATCCTATAAGTGTATTGAATAAAGCTTCTGCATGCATGGTGCAATGTTCATAGAAAATTTGTAAACAGCAAAAAACTCGCAAATAATTGGAGCTCACTTACAAAAGTAAAATTTACAATTTCTGAAAGATTACATAATTTGGGAAATAAAGTTAATTTACCTTATACCGACCTTGCTCATGCATCCCCTAGCATACTCCCATTCTTCCATTGTGATATGCATCCCCTCGTCTTTCTCTGCTTTCTCCATTTTGTCAAGTAGCCAATCCACATGAATATCCTTTGGAAGTGCTCTTAGATACTGAGGGTATGGCACATGAGGCCCGCTAGTTTTTCTTCATGTAAAGTTTTGGTTTATGCATTTATGTTTTTTTTAAAGCCTCATGTGGCTACCATCATGTATGGACAACTTCTTGGATATAAGATGAAATTTTTCATCTTCTTTATGTATCTATGTTTTATTTAAGTCTTATGTGACTACGATCATGTATGGATAAATTTTTGAATATAAAATGTATTTTCTCATCTTCTTTAATCAATATTCGAAGTGTGTTCACAAATCTTTTTATGCATATCTATCTTTAATTTAAGTTTTGATGTTGATATCTTTGCTGATCTTGATTCGTATATGTACAAATAAGCAAAACCTTAAGCCAGAGAGTTGCATGTGCAGAAAATGCAGCTGTATATCTGCACAGGTAGCTCTCTGGATTTTTTTTTAAATTTCAGAGCGCGTCTGTATGCACGTCTATAACATAGGCTATAAGGACGTCTATATGTGCATCTATATCAGTATAGACACGCTTATAGACGCACTTATAAACGCGCATATAGATGCCTATCGATAGACGTGATTTTAGACGCGCTTATAAACGCGCGCGTAACATTTTAAACCATGTTGTCAAAATGCGTCTATAAACGCGCCTCTATGGTCGCTTTTCCTTGTAGTGTTAGAGAAATCTATAGTGTGTATATCAGGTATCCAAAGAAGGAGAAGGGTTCCCGAGAAGAAGATACACTCTGAGAGATAAGTGATGATGAGGGAGAAACTAGTGAAGGAGGAGCCAAACTAGTGAAGAAAAATTCATGGCTGAATTGTAGACCCTCCATTTTGGGAAGGCCAAGCAACAGCTTCTCTAATTATCGAACTGTTAGAGAGCATTGGTGTTTTACTGTATATATACAAACTTTCTTTTTATGTAGCTTTTGTGTTTTGTTTGATTAATTTATATTTTTATTGAAACATTCATTTGTAACAGGGAATATCTTCACTTTTTAGAACCCACATTATTGTTGGGTTTGTATGGTCGAGACAGTTACGACGACGAGAGCTTTGGGCTCCGAGGAATTTACGATCTACGATTGTGGAAGGTTGCAGATCAGCTTTATGTATGCGTAATGTTTGTGGATTATGATACAATTTTTAGGCTTTCACTCTTCCTCTCTCTCCCCTTGTGCTAGGCTACTTTGGCCTTTATGCTGCTTTGGTATTATAGCTACTTTGGCTATGAATTTCAGCTTGAGTGCATTATATGGCCTCAGAGGCTGATTACATCTCACTTTTTGTAGAGACAAGAGGGGTGAAAAGTACAATGGTTCTTTCTCTAGAAGAGCATGTCTTCAGCTGGGGCAGCTTTGGCCTCGATGTAGTTTGCTTGCTTCCTTTTTTTTTTATAGCAATCTTCTTCTAGGTGACCAATTTTTCCACAATAGTCACAAACAAGCTTTGGTTTATCTTTATTGTGACATTTATTCTTGGTAGTATGACCAAGTTAGCTGTCACTCTAAACCCATATACAGAGACATAGAGTCGTCAACTTTACAGCTGTCACTCTAAACCCATATACAATTGTCAACTTTTTACAGTTGTTACTCGAAACCTATCACACTTCACTCAAACAAAAGATAAGTGTTCACAAGAAATATGGTACCCTAGCTATAAGCCAACCACAAGCCACGAATCGGTAGTGTACCCTTTGGGAGTCCATTCTTCCATGAACTCTTTCTTAGTCTAGATCTTCACATCAAGTCTCATGCCAATAAGATTCTCTACCAAGGCCATAAAGGTATGAACTGATTGCTTCTCCTTCTTCAGATACAATCTTTGAGTCTTAGGCCCAAACTTTGGCAAGCTTTCCTTCAAGCCAAGTTTTTTTGACATTACTAAATGTACGCATGAAGGTTTTACATGGTGTAAATATTTGACAAGAAGGTTTGAAAGGTTAAGTTATCTAGGTATAAAGGTTATACATGGTAGAAACATTTGACAAGAAGGTTTTCTAAGGTTTACTCCACCTCTTTAAGAGTTGTAGTGGGGACCCTAATAGGAGAAGGAAAAGTGTAAGGTTAGGTGCACATTACCACTATATAATAATATACACCTTGGATACCATATTATTATATTACTCTTGCAGCTTTAAAAATTAGAAGTTGTAAATTCATGACGTGTAAGTTGTAATGTTTATGAGTAAGTGGTGACTCCTCCTCTTTTTTAAATGGTGAGACATTTCTTTGGGGGGTTCACCTAGAAATATGTATGTATACCACATGAGTTCAAATGAATAGATTTTTTAATTCAAAATTTGAGGTAAATTTATAGAAATACATTTACAAAAGGGTTTTTTTAAAAACCTATAAGTCCATAGAGCAAAAGGGGTCATTTTATTCATGAAAAATTCACAAGTAAGGGGTTTTTTAAATACTCCTTGAATGCACGTGATACATCTGGTTTCTTGGTAGTGCACCCCTTGGGGCATTACCCTCTTTCTCTTGACTCGTGCTCACACTACAACACCCCTCCCCTTAGCAAGGGCTTGAAATGATGGATTTTTACAAATACACCATTTACGTTGTGAGGAGCAAAATGAACCCCTCCTAAGCATGGTGTATAGGTATGGGAAATGTGTATATGATGATATGTGGTGAATCCAAGGTGTGGCGGCCAAGCATAGGTGCGTGAGAAAAAAATGGAAAGCATATGCTATATCCAAAGGAAGCGGGCTACACAACAATCTAGAAAGAAATGAAGGTGGCATCGCAGGTTCAAGGGGAAAAGAGAAGCGTTTTTAGATACAAATGCAAGAGTGGTGGCATAGAGAAACAACCAAAGAGTTGAGTAGAGTGGATTACAGAAAAGTGAGTTTTTGCAGCTATTAAAGGATTGTGGACAGAAGGTGAAAATAAAATGAGAAGGTTTGTTTGAGCCTGAGTGGAGGGAGAGCAGAAGACGAAGAGGACCCGCTAGGAGGGGAGTCCCCTAGGGTCTCCCTAGGGTCTCCGTGTAGCACCTTCATTAGATACTTGGCACAATTCAAATCTTGCTCATTTGCACCTATTGTCAGTAAGTCAAATGCTGGTTTGTTTACGATTGGAGATGATGCAATAGAGAGATGTCATTGAGGTCTACTTGTGGAAGATCCCTTAAAGTTTTCCATCATTATCTTCTTTTTTCTTGGAGCCTCGTGTCTTAGGGATGTTGAGACGTTGTAGTGTTTGATCCATATGGAGTAGAAAATGAGTTTGGGTTGTGTTTGTGAGGAATTAATGCTAAGTTTGTTGATTTGCTATTTGTTGTGATATGTGAGTTGTTTTCATCGAGTTTATGGAGGTTGAACCCCTAAGAATGTTAGTCTGATAATGAGGAAGTTGTTTCTGAGTCAACATCTGTTGGGAAGGTTTAGTGTCAACTGGCCTTTAGTATAGTCAGTTGAAGATGTAGAAGATTGGTTTTCGTTTGTCTAAGTTGAAGGGAGATGATCCTAAGTCACAGCAGCTAATTTTGTCAAAGGTCAAAAATCAGCAGTAGTGAGAACTAGTTGAGAAAGTATAGAGAAGGTTCTACATCAGCAGACCTTTAGTATCATCAGGATGAAGGTATAGGGACCTTGGGATGGCTAACCTGAGTAGGTAAGAAGTGCTTATGAGATTGGTCTAACAGTTTGGGCTGTTAACAGTTGGGATACATAAAGACTAGTGGGTTGGAAGTGTGTATGGGATACATAAAGACTAGTGGGTTGGAAGTGTGTATGGCACCAAGTTGTGAGCTATCAGTTGAGCTGAGGGCTCGCTGTGTTGGATCTTTGTGAGATCTAAGGTGTCTAAAGGTTTAGAGGTGTTAAAGGACATGGGGAGAAGATTTCTCGATCAATTCTGAGTCAGCAGTCAGCTAGATCTAGTCCATGTCTAAAAGATGTTAGAAGAGGGTAGTTGGCTGGTTCAGAGTGGCTCGAAGGGTCAGAGCTTGGGCCTAAATGATGTTTAAGGAAATGCCTAGAGAATGTTTGTTGGATTGGGAACAAAGGTCAAAATTCGAAGTCAGATTTCAAACAACTGCGGGTTAACTGGTGTGTATCCAGGTGAGAAGGTCAACAGGGAGTCAGCAAAGGAGAGTTGATAAGCTAGGTGGAGCCCTAGAGTAAGGTTTTGAGGCTAGCTGACGTTGGAAGACACTCTCTGGGTCAGGCAGACAATTTTGTATCTGGGGACATCTGGAGGCATTCAAAGGTAGAATCACATAATTCTGCATCAACTGGAGGTGGATTTGGTCAGGTGGATGTGAAATGTGGTCAGGAGAGGCTATAAGGAATATGTTCAGAGGTGTTGGATGTCCGAGCTGACTTGGGAGGATAGTTGAAAGAGGTAGCAAAGACCTGAAGGAAGGTTGGGAGGGTGTTGAGGTATCTGGAGTGATCAGCTAAAGGGTTGAGGACAGGGGTCGAGCTGATTGGTGCCTTGGAGCTGAGATTTGAGTGCCCCTAGTTCTATTCCTCTTACATTCTCTTCTTGTTTGCCTATTGGTGGTGTATAGAGGCCATCACCCAACCACCACACATGATTTTGGTGCCCCACTGAGGATCAACAAGGTTTTGATCTAGGTAATCCATCTCAGGTTTGACTCAAGAATTAGTGAGGATGGAAAGTGTGGTATTTTCATGGTGATGGACATGAGAATGTCCATGATTTTGTTCAATATGTTGACAAACAGATGTAGCTCAGAAGATGATAGGAGGAAAGCACTCTTCCTTACACAAGGTTTGAAGGAGTATGCCCTCTTGTGGTGGCAAGACTTACATGCCAAGATCAAATGCACCTAGAGGCTTCTATCCGAATCTCTCATATGTATGTTTGAAGTTAGTGATGAGATCAGTATGTAGCATGGTTGGATGCCCTTGATGCTGAGGAGAATAAAAATGTGTCTGAAAGCATGATGTTGAATATTGTGAGTTAAGAGGAGGTGCTGACAAGGATGGAGAAGTAGGGGAAGGGTTGAAAAGAAAGTTCATATGTATGGTGCAACCATTTAACAAGGGCAGAACCTTGCTATTGGTTGAAGATAGTGTGCATTGTTTTGATCAATGTGGCTGGATTAGGTTAGCCTATTGGCTGTGGAAGATGATGATATATCCCTTTGATCCAAGGGGATGACGACAGATGGATGATGCCTTTGCTATAAATTAAACTGTATACAGTGGTTTTTAAGAGCAAAGGAGTTTTGAACACAAGGGATGCAGTGAAACACATTCCTGGGGGGGTCGGCTTTATATGAGGAGAAAAATGAACCCCTCCTAAGCATGGTGTATAGATATGGGAAATATGTATATGATGATATGTGTTGAATCCAAGGTGTTAAGAGACACATGGAGGCTAGGGAAAAAAGCACAGGTGCCTAAGATCGAAATGGAAAGCATATGGTAGATCCAAAGGAAGTGCGCTACACAACAATCTAGAAAGAAATGAAGGCAACGACGTGGGTTCAAGGGGGAAAGAGAAGAGTTTTTTGATAGAGATGCAAAAGCGATGGCGGAGAGCAACCACTAGAGAGTTGAGTAGAGTGGATTGTAGAAAAGTGAGTTCCTACAGCTGTTAAAGGATTGTAGATGGAAGGTCAAAACAAAATGATAAGGTTTGTTTGAGACTGAGCAGAAGACGGAGAGGAGCTTCTAGGAGGTGAGTTCCCTAGGGTCTCCGTGCAGCGCCTTCATTAGATACATCTGCATCTGTTGTCAGTTAGTCAAAAGGTGTTTTCCTTGTTTCTACGGAGAAGGTATGGATCCCTCCTAGTGGAGAGGATCATGCACTTGCCAACGCAAAAGATAGGATGGTGTCACTTCTATTATTGAGGAAATTAGGGTAATTTGGCCAAGGATTGCAAGAAAAAAGTTCAAGCCATGGCACAGGCATGCATGTGACATTCACTTCTTCTAAACTTGATGACAGGATGGATAGTCTATCATCCTTCCTCCCTGGACGACTAATTGACTTTGAAATGCCTCTACTGACTTTGAAATGCCTCTACTGACTTTGACCTTCCACTTCTTCTAAACTTGATGATAGGATGGATAGTCTATCATCCTTCCTCCCTGGACTACTAATTGACTTTGAAATGCCTCTACTGACTTTGACCTTCCACTTTACTCACTTTGTCTTTAATTGATATTATTGTCGGAACACATGCACTCCTGATCTCCACTTCCAAGTCTTCCTGAAGAACTTAACATATGTTCGACTGTTGTCTCCATGCCTACTTTCCCTTAATGTTGCATGCGTAGAAGCCTTGTTGTACTGACCCATAGCCCTAAGATTGATTTTAAGAACATTGATTCTAAATAAACATGATTAAGAAAGAGGAGAGAGATTTGGTGTTAGGGTTTTCTTTTATTCATATGATAAAGAAAGGTTGCTTTGATGCTTGTACATGACTTAGGCCTATGGTCAACCCCATAGGGTTGACCCTGGCCCCTTTGTAAATAACTTAGACTGATGCTAATGATGATTCAATGAATGAACACTTGATGGAATGAATCATGATTATATATATACTGAGAGGTACAGGTTGGCCTGTCTACTGGACATAAACATGATTAAGAAACAGGAGAGAGATTGGGTGTTAGGGTTTTCTTTTATTCATATGATAGAAAAAGGTTGCTTTGATGCTTGTACATGACTTAGGCCTATGGTCAACCCCATAGGATTGATGACCCTGGCCACTTTCTACATGACTTAGACTGATGCTAATGATGATTAAGTGAATGTACACTTGATAGAATGCTAAATTCTAAATTATGCTTATATATGCTGAGAGGTATGGGTCGGCCAGTAGACAGTTATCGGCTTGCCTGCTAGACATGAAATAGTCTCATAAATCCCTTTAATCAATGTGCTTCATGGTACACGTTGTCCCATTAATTCACACCTGCCAAGGCTTAGTTGCCTGCTACCTAGGGCCCCCCTTGATGGAATGCTAAATTATGAATTATGCTTATATATATGCTAAGAGGTATAGGTCCTCTTCGTCTTTTGGCCAATACACAACTGTCGACCTGCCTACTGGACATCCATCAGCCTAGCCTAACCCCATCCCATCCCATGGGTTAGCCAACCGCCCTAGCCAACCGCCCAACCACTGTAGTGATAGGATCCATTTAGAAATTTGGTTATGTTTTGCCCCGGGTACCAGGGAAGAGAGTTCCCTAGTTCCCTAGCCGACGCTTCAAGCAAACCTCAAGATAGTCACACCACTTACACACCGAATATAAAATTGCTTGTTTCACGACTCAGCTGTCTTTAAAACAATCTTTTAATGAAACCATAGTATCATTGATCATAATCCTCAAAAATATCCAGCTTGAATTCTAATTTCTAATCATTCCTTCATTGGTGTACCTATGACATCATTGGCAACCAAAATGCTCACCACCTGTTCACTCAGGGGTCTTTTCAATAGTTCCTAGCTCATAGTACCCGGCAATATGATCACATAAGAAAATGTAGATGGACTCTCCATTGAAGATCAACAAGATCAACCAACAGATCCATATAAAAGAGCCATGGACTCATCCGTTGAGGACCAGTAAGGACAATCAACCAGATCCATGCTCAAGTTCAAAAAATAACTCTAACACCTTGTTTCATTTTTCTTCCCCGACACACACGTGGGTATCTTCAACGACCCAGAGCCCGAGCACCGTATGGTCTGCACCCTCTAGGCTCCTTCGCAGGTCACCTAGCGCTTCACTCATAGGCTGCTTCCTTGGTCCCTCATCCACCGTACCAGAAGCTCACCATTTGAATCGAACCGAGACCTCGACAAAACCTTGCTACGCGAGACATCCTCCATTGACTCTCCGTCAGCTGTTTGTAACTTTATCATATAGTTCTCCCCACGACCTCATTCACAAGATGGTCAAAATGCTTCCCCAGCATTCTTGACATAAAACAATCATTGAAAAACAGGTTTCATAAATATAGTTTCTAAAACGAGCTGTCATCTTTCCACATTGTTCCACATCATTTCTCGTTATTCCACATTCTTCTACATCAATTCACATTGGTTATTTTACATCCAATCATATGTATTCCCATTTTTCTTCATCCATTCTCAGCCAGTCACATCATATTACATCTCATCACATCACATCACAACATATCCACATTGCATCTCATCCATTCATATCTAACCAGATCCACATCACATCACATCCATTCACATCTCATTACATCACATTCACATCTCACCACATCTCACCTCATCCACTCACATCTCATCACATCCATCACACCCATTCACATCCCACATTCATTAACATGCATATCTATCACATCACATCTCATTCTCATCCATTTACATCACGTCCCATCCTTTAACATATCATCACATCTCATTCTCATCCATTTACATCACATCACATCCTTTCACATATCATTACATCTTATTCACATCTCATCACATGCACATTCACATCCATTTACATCACATCTACATCCACATCCCTAAGCTTGATTAAGAACGAGATGTTGATAAACACATGATTAAGATAGAAGAAATAAAATAAGAGAGAGATTGGGTGTTAGGTTTTCCTGTATTTAAGATGGTACAAAAAGGTTACATGATGCTTGTACATGACTTAGGGTTATGATCAACCCCATAATAGGGGTGACCCTAGCCCTTCTACATATGTTCTACTCATGATATGGAATAATGAATGTTGGAGATGACTTGCTCAATGCTGAAATCTTAATTATGCTTACATATATGTTGGAGGATTCAATTGGCTAACACAAGTTGACACGCTGGACAATAAATTCGATAAAATACTAATAAGTCATGTGCTTTTGTTTTTTTCCTTACCACAATTACTACCCATGAATTGAACACGTAAACGGGTGCTGTATAGAGGCCTGCTGTGCCAGCCCCGATAGCCCTTCTTTACTCCTCATGATGCTGAAGATGATGACTATGATACTACTGCTAACTGCACTAATCAGGGATTAAGACACTTCATATCAAAGATTAGCCATGGCACAGGTGTGCATGTGATAGACTTGGCACCTAGTTGAGGCTTTCTAGTGGATCCTGAGGGGCACTCCAATCCGCTATCGTGGTGAGCATTCAAAAGACGCTTTTGTACTAGAGTTCTACAAGGCTCTCGTTATCCGGTCGAGTGGTTGTGGAAAACCGGGTGCTTCTTGCCACCATATCGTACATTACTTCCTATTGAGCCTTCTCCCGAGCATGCATTGGCCAGGTAAAGTGGTTGATCTAGAACTTCTTATGGGTCGACAGTGATGGGAGGCCTTCTTGGGCCAAGGTGGCATGGAGAGTGATCATTCAGCCAACGGTGCAGAGGGGGCCTAGGCATCGTTGAACTCGCTATTCATAGCCACACTCTGATGACCAAGCTAATTGTTATAGGACTCCTTCTCGAGAGTGAGCCTTGGAATGACTTCTTCTTGGCCCAAATTTCAGCCCGTACCCCGAGCCTAGGGGACCCCTGGCCATAGAGTACCAGATTGATCTTCACACAGATATGAGTCTACAGATTTATCCCAGCTTTTGAGGATAAATTTGTAGCTAGATTACTCCGAGCTTGGGAGAACCTTAGGCCAGCCCTTAGGCAATTAGCTCCAGTAGCCTGAGAGGAGCGTCTTTGATATTTGTTGCATGCACAGAAGCCTTCTTGTACTAATCCACAATCCTAAGCCTGATTAAGAACATTGATGTTGAACAAATATGATTAAGATAGAGGAGAGAGAAGAAGAGAGAGTCTGGGTGTCAGGGTTTTCTTTTATTCATATGGTACAAAATGGCTACATGAATTCTCTCGTTTTGTTGCTATTATGGATAGCTTCTTTATGCAGCTTTGTTGCTCTAAGTTGAAAGTTTTTATGCCCCTACTACTATTTTGGTGTGCAACTACTATGGAAAGCAAACACTTCTTTTGGCAATATAAAAAAACTTGTTGCTATTATGGAAAGCAAAGAGTCATCATCAAGATATGTTTACAATGGTACTAGCATGATATAGTGCCTACGTTCTTGTTGTTCTTTTTTCATATATCTTGGTACTTTATGATGTAGTCTTGTTGAACATGTTTTCTCTATCCATCCATCCAAAATAAATTGCATGGATGTTTCTTACAAATGTATTAACCCCAAGAGAATCAAATAAGGAAAAATATTATTTTTGCTCTTGTGCAATGTAAAACAATATGTTGGTTTTCTAGGTATAAATGTAAGTGTTGAGAAAACCTTCTTCTTTTTTAAATAGAAAGATAGTTGTCCTAGTACCTATCCCATGCCTTTAAATTTCTTAATGCAAAATTTTAAGTTTAATACTTTTGGAAGTTCCAATTATTCATAGCTTATAAATTTTCGTTGAGAAGTTGAAATTAGTTGATACTTCTAGTGTCTATATTTTGTCATATGTTTATATTATGTGATGATTTAAATGTTTCGATTTCTTTTTCTTTGAGATGATGATTTTGGAAGTTTATTCTTTGCAAAATTTTGGGATTTTTTCTCTAATTTGAAAACTGCAATTTATTTGGCCTAAATTATTTAGGATTTTCGGCGGCGAACACTGGCGTGGTGTAGTGCTTCTTCTCGCGATGGATGCATCGATGGTAAATTGTTCTAGTAGGTCACAAAGAAACTAAAAAAGTTGATGCATAGATATAAGAAGCTGCTAGCTCGTCAATACAACCAGTGGTAATGTGAGTGAGGGTTGGCCACAGTACTATCAATCCACGGCCGCCGGTGGTAGTATGAGCTTGTTGAGACTTAAAACGGTACAAAGCTTGCCATTTTGAAGAAAGAACACAATTAACACGAGTCTAGCTATTAATATAGAAAGTGTCAAGGAGAATCATTGGGGGTAAGCTCAGCGATGCCGAGGTGAGCTCCGTCCTTCTTTAGAAACTAGAAGCCATCTGGGCCGCTACGAAGTCGAGCAGTAGTGCGCGTAATTTGTCGCAGGAGACCTCACGATGGGCATCCAATACCTGATCAGATGGAAAATTGAGAGATCTGCAGTCAATAGACATGAAAGACATATGCTATTCATAGCTCATTACTGGTACCTTGGCGTAAATGGAGTGGACACAGAAATCCGAAGTAGTGGAGAGGGTGACGTTTTGCACGTCGAGTTGGAGGTTCTCCTGCAGCACACAAAGAAGGTCCGGCCAGAGCCCTCTTTTTTTGGGGCAGTTGAGGGTGATGAAGATGTCGGCGCGTCCCCAAAACCGCACCGTTACCTGCATGTGCGACGGAAACGGCAAGATAGGCCCCATGCTGCGCTGCGGCTGTCCTCCGTCGCCATTGTCGTTGTCGTTCAAGCAGCTGACGTATGAAGGCCCTTGAATGTGCATTTGCGTCCTAGTCCTTTCAGGTACAGACTCTAGCTTCACCTTCGTCTTGGCCAGCTGCTGCAGTTTTTCCTCTAAATGATGCACGTACTTTATCACGTAGCTTAGTATAGTGCACCTGTCCGACTGCATGCAGGCCACGATCCGTTAACTATATAGCAGGCACGAAATTCTAAAATATAGTAACAATTCGGAAAGTCGCCCATCAAAAAAGCGGGGAAATTGCTTCTTTACAAAGGGCTTCATACCCATTGTAAAGCATTTTTGGCCATTTATTTTGCCGAGGTAAAACGGGCATTATTACTACTAAATTACGTCAAAAATCATCCTTGCTTTAGACTGCCCTTCATGTTTCAAAAATCATCCTTGCTTAAGACTGCCCTGACAAGACTTCACTTAGAATTAGTTATATCACGAACAGCTTTCAAATCCTTCTCACCATGGCTTAAAGAGCAAAATCGTAATTTTAAACAAACAGCCTAAGAGGCACATCATACACATCATATATTTCTCCCCAAAAAAGCATCTTTCCTTCTCTCATCAATTTCAAGTGGATTTTTCTAAAATTTAATTGTCCCTAGTGAATGTGAAGTGGGATTTTTATCCAGTGCCTTGAGGGTATGCTAGCCCGCCCAAGGTGAGGTTCCGTGGGTGCCGAATGCCCCGGGGGTTGCCCTCCCCGCCTTGCAACTCCTCCCATATAGAGGCAAACTATTGGGGGCGGCAAGCTACCATACCCTCAAGGCACCAAGTCCCTTCGGATAGAAATCCCACCTCACAGTGAACCTTTCTTTTCACTATCCTTGAGTCATGGCGCAACGACACCCATACCACAATAACCCTAACCTTGAGTCGTGCATCCTTTGTAAGCGACACCCATATCATATTAAGGGTGGTAAAGAGACCAGAGCTATGATGGGTGTTTTTTCATCTTGAGACAAGAGGGACACGGCATAAGCGTACACCCTTTGTAAGCAACACCCATATCATATTAAGGGTGGTAAAGAGACCAGGGCTATGATGGGTGTTTTTTAATCTTGAGACAAGAGAGACACGGCATGCTTCTTCTTCTAAATTTGCCTCGTTTACTTCCGCTACCATAACCACCACTGCCATCGCTGCATGCACCACTTCAACATGTGAACCACTGGAGAAAGTAGTGCATCCTTCTTACTAGTAAAGAAGGTGTTTACACACTTTTTGAACACCCACCTTCTCTACTGACACTTCACCTTTTCTTTCATGAACAGGGACGTTGGCAACCCACCTTCTCAGCTCAACTGGGTTTTCGTCCCCCACTCATCTTTCATGAACCCCTAGGGACATACCTTCTCAGCTAAACTGGTTTTTTTTTTCCTTTTTTTTAAGGGGAGCAAGTGTGTAAAGAGTATAAGAGCGCATTTCTTAGCTTCACATCACAAAACAAGACTTCACCGGACTGCTCATTCATCTTATATACATTCGACTGAGCTTGTGATTATCAGAAATTAGCTCTTTCCTAAATAATACTTCGCTAAATATTATAAAATGGATTTTACGCTTGCTCTTAGGAAAAGTCACATGACAAAAGCACAAGCATGATGCATCTTACTAAGCCATGGCACCTCACTTTAGCACATACATCATAACTGGTAGAACCAACTGTTTGTGACTGATGAAAAGTATGTGCATCCTCATAAGCTTCAGGACTTTGCAGGTAATCACCACAAATAATTTTGAAGGTCCCAATTATGAACGCTTCTGGCCACGGCCACTTAAGCTCGTGCATCTAGTAATGGGCGTGTATAGAGGACGACTTCGACAGCAAACATTTCCATAAATCTCCTATGAAAGATGGAGAAGGTACCATTCACTTAAGCATTTGCACCCTAATTGTGAAGTTATTTGTGTTTACATCCCGATTTCGAGTGGTTTATCGTGAACAACTTGTGATTGTAAGAAGCAAGAACACTACCAAAGCAGGTGCATGGATGCTCCCACTAACAAGCAGTACTTCACCAATTAGGTGTTTTTCATGAGCTTGTGACTATACATCACCTCTACATTATAAGCTTGTGGTTTTGAGAAGGCGTCATATGACCACTAACGTACTGTATATTTACTTACCTTGAAGTCTGGCATGGGAAGAAGCGACCTCAGCGTTGCGAACAGGCTGCTCATGCCCCGTCGTCTCTGCCGCTCAGAGTTTATGTGAGCTTCTCTGTAAGACGGGGTTCCTTTCCTCATGGGCGGCCTAATTATGTGAAGGCCATCATGAGTGGGGGGATCAGCTACTGGTGGCCGAGGAGGCAACTCTTGAAACTTCAGTTCACTCTCATCAATTTTACAAGCGCCATTGATGGCGTGTGGGATAAAAGGAAGCAATGACTCTAACGCTGAGTAATCCACGTTGGGCGACATGAACACATCATCGTGAAGGGGAATCTCGCTCAAATCACGACAAGAATTAAGGGAAGCATAATGAACTACGTCTAGTGGATAGACGATGTCGGAACCCTCAACAGCCTTTGTTCTAGGCTCGCTCGTGAGCAGCATGTCTAAAGTGGTGGTGGGCTCATAAAAAATCAACTGGCCGCCAGCTTCTGTAGCCATGGCTTGCAATATATCAACGAGACAAAGGCCGACTATGCTAACCGGAGACTGTAGACAGTGAGAGAATTAGCAAGGAAGAGCATTAGCACTGCTTTACCAGGGGGGGGGCTGGTTATAACAAGCAGCAGCTTAGAACTGGATCGCTGCAATAATGAGACGCTGAAATAGTCTGGGATACGTAACCAGGGTGAAGGACCTCGAGAAGCCCGGCGATTAAATGACGCCTGCCTATTTGATCAAATCATTGTAATATAAATTTTGAAGGGCAAGGGTGCCCCCCTCAAAAATCAAGTCTGATTGTGATATGCGAGTCGCCTCTTTAAAGAGAGTTAGCACGTTGAAATGGACTGATTCCAGAATCTTGCATTTCAAAAAATGTTTCAAATACACAACAAATCACAAAACTCAGAGCCTTCCCTAGAATTTCTACGACTTAAATTTTGCCAACTTTTCAAAATTGAGAAAATAAAACTTACATGTAAAATGTCTCCAAGGCTACTAGTAGCCTAGTGTGGATAAGACTTCGAACTTTCTACATGAGGCTCCGGGTTCAAATCCTCTTGTGGGAGGGTCTTTCGAATCGAGAGCGTGCAATAATCTTGGAAAGAATAAAACAATTCTGAACACGAACTAGATATGGAGCCTCATTGAACCTTTTCACCTCAAAGAACGACAAGTTTTTGGGACTAAAGTCTCCTGATTAGCATAACTTCTTGCAAGTTAAGCACAATGAAGCACTAACTCAAACCTACATTTCTCATTTCCTTGTGTGTGCTAGTCTAACTATCACTCACTTAATACTTTATTTTACAACATGTTCTACCATTGGTTATTCAAGGCTTCTTAACTCCTATCGGTAAGAAATATGTCTTTGAATCTTGTCTTATATTATTTGACATATTTATGATACTGTCAATTATTACAGGTTTGTTGTTTCCAAAGAGATTAACCCTATTGATCTCTATAGAAGATAAAAGAAGAAATTATGATGGTTTTGTGTCTTATGGAAAAGGAACTACCTTGAGCCTTCTTCGATATACAAGCACGTGTCGTCATCCACCTCATCCATGAAATGTCGCTTTTGCAGGTGTCACCAGTATGGCCGATGGATGTTTTTTTTTTAGTTGTTCATGAGGTGGTTAAATTTTTTCTTCGTTTTTAAAAAGAATAACCGGAGGGCTCCATGATAGAGGGTTGGCTTGTTCTCAACAAACACCATTTACATAATGGAGGATCCTATTGCACCTAGATTATGGACATAAGAACAATCTGATAAACTTATGGGAAAGGTGCTATCTACAAAAGGTGTTGAAATGAGTGATGCTAGAGTGCCAAGTCAGCTAGCCAAGTTAACCCACATGAGCTATCATAGCTTTGTTGCATACCATCATTTTCAATCAATGGAAACAAGTAAGCTCTCAAGCCTCTTTATGAGTATAAGTCTTGTCTTATAACCTAATTATGCTTGAGTCTAAAGCTTAATTAGCTTAGTTCATTTATCATGATTGTTATTAGATATCACCCACTCTAGCTTAGCTCAGCACTAATCACATGTTAATTAGCATAGAATTAAGTCTTTATTATCATCACTATCTCCATGGGAGCTTGGATCCACAAGCTTCAACATGGTATCAGAGCCAACTTCTTGCTCCTTATAGCTTAGCATTCATCTCCTTCAATTCACAATGCACTAATCTTAGGCTATTAGTCATTTGCACTCACTTAATCTCAAGCTTATCCTTCTTTCCCTTCTGTAGCTCAAATTGAAAAGCTTGGCCTTACCGATCCTCTCTACCATTTCCAAATTCTTTATAGAGCAACACATTGGCCTCACCTAGCTGCTGGCGCTTATCTCCACGAAAGAAATTAGGCGATTTTACTCTCTGTTGTGCCCGAAAATCATGAATATGCGTTGAGTGGTCTTTTGCTTCATACGTTGTGTGTGGAACAAATTAGGAAAAACCCCATTAGTTTTGTGTTAAAACCTTAAAAGGCCCTCTAGACTCCCATTTCCCCTAATGAGGTGCTCTAGGGAGAATCACCTTCCATCAGGTCTACTCCATGCCCATAAGTGTTGCATGTGATCCACCTCTTGTACATCATCTGCATAGGGTGAAGAAGATGATTGGCTAGAAGATCACTCCAGTATGGGAGTAGATGGAAAATGGGTAGCCACTTTATTCTGAGGGGTGAACAACTTGGATCCACTTCCCATGCCCTCTTCCAATCACTTGTCTTTTAGCACACAAGGAGGCCTTTCTAGAAATCTCTCTCGCAACTCATGGTTGTCGGGGAGATACTTTTGTGGCCCTCATAGAAAACTTTCCTCAAAGCTGTTGAGTATCATGCCTCTAATCCAGGCCCACATATAGGGCATGCATTATAATCAGATATTGAAAGCCATGCTAAACATTCTAATCATTGTGATGAGATATGGAAATAATATAAAAATATTAAAATTGTGAAATTAAATCAGATCAAGAAATCTTAGAATATTTAACTTACCACCGCACTCTCCATAGCTCGGCCAATCAGGCATGGTCCACATAAGTATTCCTCATAGTGTTGCATCCGTTTCTCCATAACCGCTTAGATGCATCATGAACTTGGATACCATACCATAATGTGTGTAGATTGTTAACTAATGGAGCCAAGTAGGCGTCCATGTTCTTAACCTTGTACTTTCCTAGAACTATCAAGGAAAGTAAAAGGTGCCCCTTCTTTATTGCTAAGCATGGTGGCAGGTTATAGTTCACTAGGCAAACGGACCATGTACTCAATGATGAACTTTGTAAAGCAAAATGGATTGACTCCATCCATTGCTAGTCCAAGATGAATATGATTTTTTTTTTGGAATGCTCGTTTTGCAAATTCTTCGACGTCGGCGGCGGGTGACCTGGTACTTGCAACGACGACTGCAGGGGACACTATTTTCTCCTCTAAATTGATGAAATTTGAAAGGTTCATAGCACGGGCTCCATGTATGTTGAATACACATAGGAATTTGGGTTTAAATGAGGTGGAGGTGGAGCTTCTTTTATAGTTCATGCATGGCCTAGTTGGTATATTTTAATTTTTCATGGAAAGATGTCGGGCCGCCAAAAAAAATCAAAATTTGAATGAGATTTTTCATGAAAAAGTAAACTTAAACGGCCATCAAAATACGCATTGAACTAACTATCGTAAACTAAAATAGAGTTGCAACGTGTTTTTCGATGCTTTTATCGATGCGTATTTTGATGCATATTCTGACACGTATTTAGATGCTTATTTCAACTTTGGAAAATTTTTAATAGAACTGCAGCGCCTCACTTATAGTGTTTTTGAAAATTATACAAAGGTTCGTCTCTCTCACAAATTTTTGTAGGTTCTCTCCTCTCACCTCCCCCATCCCTAAACCTTAAACCTAAGCCCTTCCCTCAACTCTCTCTTGCTTTGGATTTTGTGTATGAGTGTGGGTCTTTCTTCATTGCTAACATGATGTGTTTTTTGTTTGTTTTACAAGCTTCTAATTGGTGTCATGATGCAAACCCCAAACCTTTGAGATTCCAGGTAGCCCATCTCCTTTTCCCTTACTTTTGATTTATTTGCCCTTACTTTTGATTAAATGCTTGTGGTGTGGGGTGTGTGTGGTCTTTCAAAATTAGCTAACATGTTGTATTTTGTTTATTTTGTAAGCTCATGAAAGCCCTAAATCTTTGAGATTCTAGATACTGGTCTCTTTGCCTTTGCTTTTGTTTATATTTGTGTGTGGTGTCGGGTGTGTGTGTGTGTGATTTCATTGTTTTGCTAATATGTCTTGCTTGTGTTTGTTTTGTAGGTTTTCAGTCATTTTCTCTTGAGGCACAAGCTCTCTCTTGGTCTCTCTTACTCAAACCCTTCCTTAAGACTCCAATTAACAAACAATCTCGACAGTAAGTGCACTTATTGGCCATGTCTTCGGTTTTATTTTAAATCATCTTCTTGATTTTGAACATGCTCATTCTCCTCTCCTTATTAGAGCCATGGCATAAGCATAGGCATGTTGTTGGGAAAACCCATAAATATGGATAGGTTGTGATGGTATGTGTAGACCATGGATCGTACACTAGGCGAGATACCCACATATAGCCCCAATATCTCTACCATGCCTACACCACAAGCACTGTCCCCCCTGAGCTAGTTTCATCATTTCATCTCGCAAATGATACCCATGCAAAGGGCTATGGCTCAAGCCTAGTTTGGGGGAAGTGATGGCACTTCTACTACTACACAGTCATCATATCCCAGCAGCACACAAGCCACGCGCTCCTCAGACACTCCACGGCATGTCACACAAACCCCACCCACACGACTTGCTCCACTATTTCCAGTGTTGCAAGATGGTATCACTTTGATGGGTTGTTACCGTCATGGTGGATCCATAGAAGCTTCTTCCCCTTAGCGCCATGAGCACCCACCCATTTCCAATTCTGAGGGGACACCATGCTCGCGCTCATCCCACTACTTCGGCACAAACCCCTCTACCCCAATCCGGCTCGTTTTCCCAATACCAAGTAGTGGGTGAAAATGTGGTCTTGGATGATGTTGGCAATGAGATGAAGTCTCAAATCTGGGAGTTATGCCATATAGCGTTTTTCCACAACTACATGACTACATCATATAAACTTGATAGCGCAAAGAAGGAACAAGTCATCAATCAAATCAAGAGTGATTTTATGCAAGAACCAAGTAGTGAAGAGGTCCATCAAAGATGGATTAAAGATCACATGGTGAACATGATGAAGTACTGGTAGAACGACATCACCCAACACAAAGGTAAAGATAGGGTGACAAAAGCCTTTGCATTGTACACAAGAGATTTAGAAAGAGGAGTGCAGAAAGAACAATGCAAATCCCCGTAGGTAAAAGCAGCAAGAGGAGGCCGCAATGAAGCGAATGGAGAGTGTAGGGAGCTCCCATCTTGGAAGCAATGGTTGGGATGCTTTCCACATGTACTTTGTAAGTATTAATAGTACCATCACTCACTTTTTTGGCATAAGGGGTATTTCATTTTTGTTAATAAGTATTCATGCTTCATGCTTCCAGCAAAGAGTGGTTGGTCATGGAGCGAGTGATGTGGAGGAAAGGTACGCCGCCTAATGCACGGCACATATACCCTCCTTGAGCAACATGAGCGAGAGGGCATCAACGTGAACTGGAAGGATGTGGTGAAAATGGTAAAGCTCTACATTTTTCACCCATCAAATAGTTTTTTCCTCACTTGTCATTTCTAATTTTTTACCTTATGGACTAGTGCCAAACCTTAAGGGCAGCGATGATGATTAGGTTCAGCCTTGCATCCAAGGCACTATGTACAGGAGTCGGGCATCTAAATACATTTTTGTTGGCTCTATGTATAAGCATATTTTGGTGTACATATTCTTATCGGCTCCATGAGTATGTAACTTCTTCTACTTAATAAAAAAATAAGTTTTGTGACCTTTGAGTATAGAATAGGCACTACAAGGAAAAGTGATTATAGGCATGTTTATAGACGCGTTTTGACAACGTGCTTTAAATTGTTACGGGCGCATCTATAATCACATCTATAGACATGCATCTATATACGTGTCTATTTAGGCGTCTATAGGTGCATCTATACCTATATAGACGTGCATATAGACTCTAATATAGATGCCTAAATAGATGCATATATAGATGCTCAAATAGACACACATATAGATGCCTAAATAGATGCACTTATAGACTTTGTTATAGGCGCACCTATAGAAGCACTCTGGAATTAAAAACAAATTCTAGAGAGTTGTCTGTGCGGATGTACAGCTGCATTTTCTACAGATACAGCTGCATTTTCTGCACAGGCAGCTCTCTAGTTTAAGGTTTTGCTTACTAGTACATAGGCGAATCAAGGAAATCATCCACTAGGCTCTTCCTTTGCTTCTTAAAATGTATAAAGCAGTCTTTATAGTGTGCAAAAACTACTTGGCGCAAGTAGTTTACCACCTCCTTTCCACGAGAGTCATCAACTATGCCGCCCACATCTGTGATATCATAATATGATATATCACCATGATGTGGTGGTGACTCTGAAGAACTATCCCCACCCCCAAAGCATTGCCCTAGGCATTCTCTATCTCCTCTACCTTCACTCTCACTGCTAGTGCAGCGTGAGGTACGATGGCCACTATCTCCACGACTACCTTCCCCTACGATGATGGCTACCACTCTCATGAGAGCCATGATGAGTGTGAGGTGTCACATCTCTTGAAGGTGCAGGTGTAGGAGATGTTGTAGCACTAACTGGGGCTGACGGATAAGGGGTGAATGTAAAGGCAGGTGAAGTGCCTAGCAAGGGTAAAGTTCCTGGCAAGGGACTCTGTTGGGCTGTGGGCGGTGGGGCTGTGGTGGACGGCGGATCTGATGGTAAAGGGGTGCCTGCTACATAGGCTGCCAACTGCTTGAGGGTGGGAGTATATCCAAAGATTCCCTCTACCTCTCTAGCAAACCGTCGTTGAGACTCGATGAGAGCCTCAACCTGTGGGTCTGTGGGACAAGAGGACGAGGACCTAGGCCACATCTATATAAACAAAGAAAAAGCTTTTATGATTAAGCTATGCTAAAGCTTATGCATAAAGCATGCATGAGGCCTTATACATAAAGCTTTAACACTAGTTCTGTAATTGGACTCTAAAGTGTCCTGAGGACACTTTAGTGTCCTGTTTCTCACCAAAACTTTGGAATATTTTGGGGAACCTAGAAACAACATTTCTACACCTTGTTTCAACCATAGGTCGGTTAAAAGTCAAAAAATAAAGGGGATTTTTCATGATGTCAACACACAAGCTATATTAGAAATTTAACAAAAAAACTCTAACTTGAAATTTTCATTGAAATTTGAAGCTGTTTTGTCAAAAATCCCATAAAATGCCTATAACTTCTTGAATAAATCATGTTTTTCATGTTTGTAAAAGTCAATTGGTAGAACTTAGGGTTTCAAAACAACACATTCCTTTAGGTCCTAGTTCCTAAGCTACTTGTGAACTATAACAAAAATCTCATAATTACCAAGATGCTAAAAAAGAGGAAAATTTTGGCCTTCCAAAGGTACTTCCATAAAACTAGGGTTATGTTAGTGCAAATTGGCAATCGAAAATGATTATATAGTTCAAAACCAAGTTAATACATATTTTTTGGGGTCCCAAGCTCAAGTAAATCTTGCTACTTGAGCGCTATCTTAGTTTTTCAATCGTGCTACATTTTTTAAAATTTCTAAATTCTCTCTCAACAACCATGAAACAAAGGTTTTAGGTGCCCAAATTATGTTTGTACAATGTACCTTAGCAAAATTATTCTATACAAACAAAATGTTGCAAGTTTACTAAGGAATGTAATGCGTATGACTCAAGAATCTAAATCCAGAATTTTTGTTGTGTGCAGTTTTGACATTTTGAAACAATTAATATTTGTAGCTTACTAAGGGGCTTTTACATATAACTTTAAGATCTCAATGGATAGAGTAAGCATTGTATCACCTTAAAAAACTTACAAACACATTAAAACCATGTATTGGTTTGGATACAAATGGATGCTAAAAAGTGGTGTATCAAACACACACAACTTCCTACTATTTTAGACACTCTCAATTGAATTTTATTTCATGTGAAACTTGGCAAAATCTTTGACACAAATATGAAATAATTACTTGGAATTTTTCACAGGGCTTAGTGATTTTTTTCTCTAAGATTATAAGGCGGTTTTCTCAAACCTGAGTTGCAGTCTCATGCAAGTCCTATTTATGGGTGTAATTCCTTATCGTGCCAGCATCCAAATTGCAAGGTTACATTTTTTAAAGACACACTAGATCACATATTCAAACTCCTCAAGAGAGATTTGAATATGTCTTTCCGCGCGCAAGTAGCATTTTATTTGCATCGTCCGAAAAGGACACTTAAGTGTCCTTTTTTGGTACCAAACTAGTGTTAAGCATAATGCTTTATGCATGAGGCCTTATGCATAAGGCCTTAAGCATGAGGCCTTAAGCATAAAACTATGCATGAGGCCTCATGCATAAAGCATGCATGAGGCCTTATGCATAAAGTCTATGCATAAAGCTATGCATGAGGCCTCATGCATAAAGCTATGCATGAGGCCTTATGCATAAAGCTATACATAATCCTTATGCATAAAGCACTATGCATGAGGCCTTAAGCATAAAACTATGCATGAGGCCTTATGCATAAATCATGCATGAGTTATGCATAAAGCTATGCATGAGGCCTTATGCATAAAGCACTATGCATGAGGCCTTAAACATAAAACTATGCATGAGGCCTTATGCATAAAGCATGCATGAGGCCTTATGCATAAAGCCTATGCATAAAGCTATGCATAAAGCACTATACATGAGGCCTTAAGCATAAAACTATGCATGAGGCCTTATGTATAAATCATGCATGAGGCCTTATGCATAAAGCCTATGCATAAAGCTATGCATGAAGCCTTATGCATAAAGCATGCATAAAGATTATGCGCAAACCTACAAAACAAATCCCCAGCACCCAAGGGTGTAATAATAATAGAAGAAAGAAAGAAAAGATATGAAAGCACTTACCTCTTTTTCGTGATGTTGAAAGAGAGGATTAGAGGTCCACTCTAGCCTCCTACAACCTTCAATTAAAAAAAGCCAACCTGTAGGACCTCTCCATTGTAGCTGCTCTCCGTTTGTGGTGGTCTCTCTAGCCACACACTCGAAAAATGCCCCAATTCTCCTTCTTCAACCCCGTCACTACCTTGATTTCTTTGAGAGCGTTGCACTTCCCATCTTCCTCATTCGCCGATGATGTTACCTTTTTCATTTAGCACCTGCGCGAATACACTTGGCTTCCATGCCACTTTATTGGATTCAATTCACACTTTCATGTATACATTAAATCTATCTACACATGATGTTTGGATTTGGCTCATGATTCTCCTCACATATTGCCCACCCCCCTAGGTGAAACACTTTCAAGTGTTTTATGACATCCTTTGTGCTTTAAACTCCCCTCTTCCACACACCACTCTCTATACAACTTTATTAACAGCTACAAAAGGCATCATCCAGCTCTTCAACACCCTCCTAGATCAAAAGGGTATAGCTCCATCCTTCAAAACGATGCGGTTGAATGGATCCATCCACCTGGATCAAAAACCTGCAAACAATTTTCAAACAACCTCAGTGTCCTTCCCCTATGAAATGGCTGCATCACCCATGTAAACCTACTATCCAACCTCCCTCCAATTTCTTCATCCTTATCAGTCTTGAGTTCTTCACACAACTCAGAACATTTTGCAACTCTATGTTCCTCCATTAAACCTTCATTCCATTTCCCTAATACATCCTTATCATCACAAAGAAACGTCTCAACAACATTTTGAATACCATCATGCACAAAGCCCAAATAAATAATCTATTGCATGTTCTGGTCAACATCCTCAGCTTCCTCATTCCACAGTTTGTTCACAGCATCTAAAACCTCATTATCATTGACACACACTTCAGCACTCACATGGGCATCAATTGTTCAACATCATCTGGATCCACAAATTCATCAAACATAGCAAAGACACCCTCCAAGGCATCATCCAAAAAAGCATCCTTATCCACACCACTATCCATATTTTCATGCACTCCTGACCGCTAATTCATGCTAGCATCATGATATGTTGTGTCATCATAGAAAGACAATTCTGACAAACCCTCTACCTCTCACACTTTGACACCTCAAAAGATAAACATGTAGACTCTATCCATACTAGCATTGCCCGATGAAGCAATCCACAACTCAAGTATGTGTGGTATCTCCAACACTCTAGGGATCACCTGTCCCTCCATAGTAGACTCACCAACCACTAAGCAAACCTTCATCCCTTCATCGGCATATACTACCTCCAATTTTTGGGTCCTCAGCTATACATCTTAGCTATACATCTTGCACTCTCTCTAACATCACAAACACACTGATCCATTTCCTTTGCATCCACTAACACATCACTAACAGAGTGATCCATATCATGTGCATTGCTACTAGCACGACACACATCAAGAAAATCAAAAGTATCAACTCTATCTTGCTTAGTGGATGGCCTACTTAAACCGGCTTTCCATCTCATCTTCCTCTCTTAGTACACGACAATGTTCACAATTTTTGCAAATGTGGTTGGGCCTTTCACCTCCACCTTCTCTTTGATTCTTCTAAGACGTGCTCCAATAAACTTGTCCTTCTTTTTAGAAATTCAGGAGGAACCTAGTTCTCCCCCAAGGTCTTGAAAATCTTCCTCCACGTAGCATCAAACCTATCCACAAAATTTGACACTTCCTCATACTGTCCTTGGTTCAACCTGTCTAGCTCTCTCAACAAGTCCTTAGGACTAGCTGCCTTTGCATACCTTACCTTTAGGGCTTCTTTCAATCTTTCCTAACTTCCTCTCTCAGCATCTGTAGCTTCATACTCAAACCACTCCCTGGCTGCATCCTCTAGCAACAAACTCGCCATTTTCAACTTGTAGGCATCCTCATCTCTATTATTGCTTGAAGCCACCAATTCAATCCTTCTCAAAAACCTGAGTGACATCCTCACCCTTCTAACCTCTAAACACATCATTTCAAAATCCAACCACATTGGTCCTGAGTTGATCCGACAAGTAGGTTCCAATGTGTTGACCAAAGCCCTAAATAAGAAATTTCTTATCCTCAATGGGGGCACTAAATCATGTGAGGTTGTTGTTGGGTGATGGCCTCTATAACACCACCAACAAACACACAAGAAGAAAACGTAAAGGGATAAGATCTGGGAGACACTAAGATCCCAGCTCCAAGAGAACTAATCAACTCTCCACCTATCCTCAGCCCTCCAGCTGACACAATCAGACATTTCCACACCTTTCAATCTAGACTCAGTTGACTCTCCTAGCTGTCCTCCCATGTCATTAACGTTAGAATTTTGTGGTGCTCATGCTAGGTCAAATATGTGGAGGAGAGAGACTCACAAAATACAAGAAAAGATCTTGCTTATTAAGTTGCTCAAAATACAACTAAGCTTCATGCTCATAAAATGCCTTCTAGCTCCACCTTTAAATAGGTGAGCTAGTGGACCATAAGTCCATTCACACACACACACCCTTCTCCTCCCCTTTTACATAACCTTAGTCTCTTAATACCCCCCCTCGATAACAACTATGAAAAAATTGGAATAGGTGGTATTGGACATATATCTTCAGCCTTAGTTCGATCAATAACCTTAGTACCGGAGATGAATGGCCAAAAACCTTTGGACATCATCTTGTACTTGTTGACAAGGACTTGCCAAGTGTGGAAGCCCTCTCCTCAGCACTTCTTAATTTGGGTGTTGTCCTTTGACATTGGGTATTGAAGAAGATTACTAGAGAGTAATGGGCTGATTTATGAAGAAGAAGAAAATAAAAATTTGTGATGTTTTGGCTTAAGTAGAAAGAGAAAGGCTTATGAGAGTGCAACAACCCTTAATCAAGCCAAGGATGTTGCATAAAAAAAGGAGATTAAGATGGTGAAGCTTATGGTTTAGCACTTAGGGTTTGTGCCCAACCACTAATTTTGATGGAGATTAGCTTTATTAGTATCAAAGAACACTTTGTTTGGTGATTAAGATCACAATTAGTGTTTAGCAACACTATTTGTGCTTAAGAGCACATTTCTAGCTTCTAATAACACTTGCATTGGTGATTAAATTCACCATTAGTGTTTAAGAACACTCTTAGTGTTTAGAAACACTTTAGAATGGCTCCCCTTTGTTGGATTAGTAGCCTCATTAGTGTTAATCAACACTATTAGTGCTTATAAGCACACTTTGAGAAGCTTTGTGCACTTGAAGATGTTGATGAAGCTTGATGACAATCACGCTTGTGAACACCTCATGTTGTATGCCCACAACATCAGAGAATCTAGAGCAAAACACTTCAAGAAGCACTTAAGAGATGTGAAGCTAAGAGGAGAGGATTAGTGCAAAAAGGACACTTGATTTTGAAGCTTTAATGGAAGCTTCAATGGCTACCAAGTGAGCAGCCTGGTTTTTTGACTGTAGCGCACGCGTGGAGCAGCCATTAGGGTTGAAATCTTGACTGTAGACCCTTGAGACTTAGGGCTTCAAAAGCCCTAAGCTTGTGTGGCTTGAGGTTTCCCACAAGCTACGCATTATTGTATGACAAATTACGCTGCTGAAATCGTATGCCGGCCTGCTAGCGCGACTGAGGGGAGTGTAATCTAGCAATTAGCTATACGATTCTGAGCGCCCAGACCTCCTCTACACTTTCCTAGATGAGAGCTCACCGAGTTCTTGCCTCCACGAGATGCTAGAGCTCCTCCACTGGCAAGAGGTTCAGCTCCACAAAAAAAAAGGGAATAAAATTGACCTATTCTACACCACAAAAATGACCTAATCTTTCCAAGCTCTGATACCATGTTAGAAAAGAAGAAGGAGCTTCTCCAGTAGTTACGGTGGTGATGCAGGGTTTACCTATTAGGAGGATGGGAGGTTATACCTATCATGTGCTATTCAGAGGAGAAGAAATGCAAGGTGCTAGGAGAGGAGAGGAAATGTCAACTTAGCAAGAGTCAGAAGAGAAGCAGCCAGGGAATCAAATAGATGAGGTTCAATTCTTTAACTATGGAGTAAGGGGTCATATGGCCCTTCAATGTCTATAACCAAGGAGAGAACCAGGTGGAGTCTATGTTGTCATTTAGATACAAGAGGTCAATAGGGCTGTTGATTATTCGAATGAAGTGAAAGAGGACCAAGTGCCATCCTAGGGTCAGAGTGGTAATGCAAGTATGATGGAAGCAACCAACTGAAAAGAAGAGTGAAGTTAATGGTCAGAGAAGTGGGAAGATCAGCTTGGAGATTTTTGTGACAGGGTCTTCAAATGGATCAGATGATGAAACACATCTAGACCCAAGCTTGTTACAAGCAGAAGTGGGAGACCCATGCAATGACGCTCATGAAGTCTTGGGGCTTAGTGTTGGTACGCTTACAGAGGAAGCAAACATGGTTTTGAAGGATGTTGGTCCTATGTTTTCAAGAAGGGGTCTAGAGGAGAATGACATTGTGAAGCAAACATCTAAGTGTGTACTAGAAGTGACAAGGGATTTTGTAGATGTTAAGGATGTTGAATGTGATCTGGATGAGTTGAATAATTCTCTTCCATTCTTTACTAAATTTTTGGAGGATGATGTTGAACCTTTGGATGTGAATGATGGAGACATAAAGCCAAATGGCTATGATGCTGTGATTGAAGAGGGTTGTAGCATGCATAATACAAATTGCTTGAAGATGATCCAGAGTTCGGATAATGTGATAAGTGGAAATGATGATGGTAGCTTTGCTAAATCTGTTTTGTAGGTGAAAGACTGGTCTGAGAAGACCTATAGTTCTATGCTGGGAGGGTAGTCACCTTGTTGTTGAGGATGCTTTTGATGGGATTTTTGTAGTCAAGGTTCTTGGAGGTGGTCTGAATGGGCAACTCTTTGATGATGTTAGGGATGTTTTTGCTAATGTTGTTGAACCCTTGAATATGGGCTATATGGGTATCTAGCCATATAGCTCTGATGAATTGGATCAAAGTGGTCGCCTACATGATGCAAAATGTTTGGGGAATGTTCAGAACCTGCGTGTTGTGAAAAATGGTGATGATTTTCATGAGGAATGTTTGTAGCACATTCAGAGTTTGATTGATGAGAAGATTGGGTGTGATGATGGATCTCATGCAGATCCAACTTTACAAAAAGAAAAGTTCTCTAAGGAGATCTGTGTTGTTATGCATAAGGATGGTAATGTTGTTTCTGAAGATAAATTTGATGATACACCCTTTTACAAAGTTCTTGAGGATGAGCTAGTTGGGGAGTTTTTTTGTGAGTGGTGAGAGTCCTTTTGAGAAATAGAATGATGCCTTACTGAAAGTTAATAGGAGTGAAGGGATTAAAAGGAAGCTGGACAAAAAGTATGCTTGGATGATACAACCTTTTGATAGAGGCAAGGCTAAAGGGTGGTCTGCAGATTATTTGCAAGTTTTTGATCCAGGAGGATGGATCAATCTAGTTGGAAAGATTTGGAGGATAGTGTCATACCCATTTGATCCTCTAAGTAATGCATACAACCAGTGGGAGTATGAAACTCATTCATGCAATTCTTTACACGCTGCTGCTCTTCTTTTTTGGTTAAGACCCACATTAGGGGAAATGGAGGGGGTCTAAAGGGACCTATAAGAAATACCCCCAATTTCAAATTTTTTATTTTTTTAGAAAATAGAAAAGTGGATTTCGGGCTAAAAACCAATTACAAGGTCTTGCAATTTGTAAGTTTCTAAATTTCTTATATTAGTCATATCACCATGTAGTAGTGTAGCTTTTTAAAGTTTTGGAATATAGAGGTCACATGAAAGAATCTACTTTTCAGTATTGGAAAGTTCTTTGTGGGCTAAAGAAATGTCAAAAGTATATATCCTTGTACCATTTTCAAAGTGACTAGTAGTAAATACACGTATCCAACCACTTTGGAGCCAAAAGCATTCATATTCAAAAAAATTTGATTCAAATTTAGAAGAGATCTATACATGAGGCTTATAAAGTTTCTAGTATCTTTAACCTGTGAGTTCTTATGGAAGAAACCATGGCTCGAGCTAAAAATCTAAGAGATCTCTCTAAAAACCATGGCTCGAGCTAAAAATCTAAGAGATCTCTCTATCATCTTCGTATAGATCTTGACCGAGCTTATGAGCCCACTCAAAAGAAGAATAAACTATTATGCTATAGTAGGCTTGACAAAGATAATATGAGAGTTAATGGGAAAAAGCACATAGATATTTGGTGAGAAGGTAAATTATATCCTAAAAATCCTATTATTAATTGGACTCCAAATTTCTCTAATCCTTCTTCATTGTTTAGGTTTTTTGGTGAAGGATATAATGGATTATTAGGCTATTGCAATACTTTATCCTCATGTACAAAAAGCTTTAAGCACCTATAAAATCCTTTATCTAGTCAATATTCATTCTTAAAGAGTAAGAATTCAGAATGTCTTCTTGATTTGGATGTTGAAAAGGAGATAATTTCTAACCTAGAGAGAAAAAATATAAAGATGAGAAGTAGGAAAACCAAATTGGGCATAAGACAACGATAGAGGAGTGTCAACAATATAGAGACACTCAAGATGGAAACAAGAGGAATAAAAAAGAGAATCTGTGCTATAAGCTAATGAATCAAGTGGCTCATGTACTTCTTATAAAGCTTTTCAAGAATTATTTTTATCTTTTTTAATTGATATCTTATTCATTTATAAAAATTTCAAGTCGCTCATGCATCCTGATAGCAAGGTGGCAAACCCTACTAGAGCAAGATAATGTTATTCATCAATCATCTCTTCATCAATTGCAAAAACCATGATAGATGCTACTAAGTTTAAGAGTTTCAAGAAAACCATAGTGAAGGACTTTGTTGACAGTCAACAAGTTGACAAACTTCATGTGCAAAAAACTTTAGATGATTGTGGCATTAGTAGAGCTGGATACACATAGATGTTTCGTGCCATTAGCAAAATGCTTAAGAAAGAGAAGATTACCTCAAATATTTTACCTAAACCATATCATATTAGAAAAGGGAGATTAATTTTAAATAAGAAGGTTGCTGATTTAATAGGAGAACCATATTATGTAACATGCGTGTTCAATTTTGGAAGTAGGAATGTTTCTTTTAGTAATACAAATAACATTTTTAATGATCTTTGTACACATCAAAAGTGATAGTAAAGTTTTATGACATTAGCATAATGGAAACAAATGGTCTCTTAAAATTTATTATAAAGCTAGACGAATTGAGGTCTTGAAGTAGAAGAAGATGGAGCAAATCACAATAACATTGATGAACCGGGCACTATCACCAACACTTGACAAAGATGGAAAATTATACAAGGAATATCCAAAGTATTTCAGCGTGCAATTAGAAAATCACATTTGGTGGCTTGGTTACTTTTAGGTTTGCATCATTCTTTGTCTATCTTTAAAAAATTATGCCTTTTGTCTATCTTAGTTAGAAATACTTGTGCACAATCTTTTACAGGTAGATACAGAAGACCATGATATTTTTTCATGGGTTTTCAACCGCAAGGATATTCCAAGTACAATTAGGGAACAATCATGTGGTGAGGTACTCAATGTAGATGGTATTGGAGACTTCACAGTCATATGTCACAATCAGGGAATAATCATGTGGTGAGGTACTCAATGTAGATGGCATTGAAGACTTCACAGTCGAATGGCACAAGACAATCAAGTGTATGTACAACATCTCAAAAGGAGCAAATAGGAAGACACCTTGTATTTATTATTATTATATGGAACGTGCAAGTGTTCTTGATCTAGGAAATCACAATAGAGCTCCCACGTGCAAGGTCATGCTTTAGTGATAATGCCCTTCAGCCGATTCTTGACATCCCATTGGATAAAGTGCATGTGTGTACTCTGCATGCACTATGTAGAATTTTAGAGAAGCTTATTTACTTATATATACTGTTTACATGGAAAGGAAAATATGTGACATTGCAAAAACAAAACTTAGGCTACATAAGAGAGGATCTTGTCAGATATAGGACTCCATGGGGGAAATGTTAAAATTGTGACCGATACTAAAAAAATCAAATGCAACACATGCAGTCCCTTTAAATCCATCAATTGGTGGAGTGAAAGCATGACAATTACTTTCTTTTAATGGAGAATTGGGCAAAATCACCAAACATGCACAATCTTCTACAATCAAATAGGGATCATGCAGATGGTGTCTCACTTTTATTGAATCATTTTTGTTAGTGCTAACTGACTCGAAGCTTTAAGATCGAGAACTAGAAAGGCGGAGGCATGAAAAGCACTTGATGACGTCTATAATCGCGTCTATAGACACGCATCTATATACGCATCTATTTAGGCATCTATAGGTACATCTATACTGATATAGACGCGCATATAGACGCGCATATAGATGCCTAAATAGACATGCATATAGATGCCCAAATAGACGCACATATAGATGCCTAAATAGACGCACTTATAGACTCTGTTTTTATAGACGTGCTGCTCTGGAATTTAAAAAAAAATTCAGAGAGCTGCCTGTGCAGATGTACAACTACATTTTCTACAGATGCACCTATATTTTATGCACATGCAGCTCTATGGTTTAAGGTTTTTCTTACTTGTACATAGACGAATCAAGATTAGCAAAGATATCAAGATAAAAACTTAAATTAAAGATAGATATGCACAAAAAGATTTGTGAACACACTTTGAATATTGATTAAAGATGATGAGAAATTACATTTTATATCCAAAAATTTCTCCATACATGAATGTAGCCACATAAGGCTTGAATAAAAACATAGATACATAAAGAAGATGAAAAATTTCATCTTATATCCAAGAAATTTTCCATACATGATGGTATCCACATGAGGCTTGAAAAAAAAACATAGTTGCATAAACCATAACTATACATGAAGAAAAACTACAAGGAAAACTACTCGGAGGAGTCATCACTCTCCGAGTCATCTTGTCCTCCTTCTTGTCCACCTTGTGCCTACACAAAGTGAAGATATATATAAATAAATAGAGAAAGTATTATAAAGGTCAAAACATGTTTTGTAAATTAAAAAAAAAGTATTACTTGCATTGGTGTTCTCCTTGCTCGATTGTATTGTTCGTCGCGGAGATGATCCCTTCATTCGTAAAGGTAATCCCGTGTATCTCCTCTACTGTGGCGAAGGATGGTAGCCAATCTCTGCTTGGGTAGAATCACTACCCCCCACAATGTCACGCTACATCACAAGACAAACATTATAACACAACTCAAATAGAGAGAATACAAATAAAAGACATGAAGTTGCACTATACATACAAACTCGGTCTCCCATGATGCACGACCTCCAGATCCGAAATGCGACAATCCATATTGCTCCATTTGTATTCGCCGTGCTTCTCTTTGTTGTTTCTAGTTCACTACTCCTTCTAGGAGCTCCTTCTTGGATTTCTTCCACTTGCCCCTATGAGCTCCTTCTTGGATTTCTTCCACTTGCCCCTATGAGCAGTAGATGGCTTGCCGTGTCCATTTTAATCAGCATCTATTCGCGCTTTCTCTTCCTTTGCATGTCTCCTTACTAGAGACCTCATATTCTTAAGTATGTATTTGATTTTGTGTTGCGCCCATCTACTGTTAAACCTTTGGTTGTGAGGATTAGGATACTTCTTGTGGACAGCTTTAATGCAATCATCCACTAGGCTCTTCCTTTGCTGCTTAAAATGTACAAAGCAGTCTTTATAGTGCGCGGGTAAAGTACCTGGCAAGGGACTTTGTTGGGATGTGGGCACGGACCTGATGGTAAAGGGGTGCCTGTTGCATAGGCTACCAACTGCTCGGGGATGGGAGTATAGCCAAAGATGCCCTCTACCTCTCTGGCAAACCGTCGTTTGAGACGACTCGATGAGAGCCTCAACTTGTGGGTCTGTGGGACAAGAGAACGAGGATCCAGGCCACATCTATACAAACAAAGAAAATATTAAAAAAATATTATGAAATGAAGACTTCCTGGCTCTTTAAGTCAATTGACCTCGGGAATTATCTCATTCTTCAAAACACAAAAAATTGAACAAATATTAAGAAAGCATGTAAGCCATTATGCAAGCCGAGAATCATCTCATTCCCAGCACTATGCGTTATGCAAGCCGTTACACACAAGCCTTGTATAAAGCATTATGCATTAGGCCTTATGCATAAGGCCTTATGCATAAAGCACTATGCATGAGGCCTTAAGCATAAAGCTATGCATGAGGCCTTATGCATAAAGCATGCATGAGGCTTTAAGGCTATGCATGAGGCTTTAAGGCTATGCATGAGGCCTTATGCATAAAGCTATGCATGAGACTATGCATGAGACCTTAAGCATGAATGCATAGAGCTTAATGCATGCATAGATCTGTATGCATATAGCTTAATGCATGCATAGATCTGTATGCATATATCTTAATGCATAGATTAAGCTATGCGAAAGATTATGCATAAAGCATGCATGAGGCCTTATGCATAAAGCTTTAAGCATAATGCTTTTTGCATGAGGCCTTATGCATAATAAAGATTTAAGCATAATTCTTTATGCATGAGGCCTTATGCATAAAGCGTATGCATAAGGCTTATGCATAAAGCACTATGCATAAGGCCTTAAGCGTGAGGCCTTAAGCATAAAACTATGCATGAGAACTATGCATGAGGCCTTATGCATAAAGCTATGTATGAGGCCTTATGCATAAAGCACTATGCATGAGGCCTTAAGCATAAAACTATGCATGAGGCCTTACGCATAAAGCATGCATGAGGCCTTATGCATAAAGCATATGCATAAAGCTATGCATGAGGCCTTATGCATAAAGCATGCATAAAGCTTATGCGCAAACCTAGAAAACAAATTCCCAGCACCCAAGGGTGGAATAATAATAGAGGAAAGAGAGAAAAGACATAAAAACACTTACCTCTTTTTTAAGATGTTAAAAGAGAGGATTAGAGGACCTACAAAACCAACAAAAGGGTGAGCAAAATATTAGTAAAGCTTATGCATAAAGCGATACATGAGGCATTATGTTTAAAGTTGTTAAATTTACAGCAATGTGATGAGCTATGGTGGATCAAATGCTAGAATCAACATCATTAACAAAGAGATTAGATGATGATTAAGACATGATTAGTGAGCAATTAACTGATAACTTAATGTAGGCATGGATAATCAAAAACTAGCAAATTCTCATTAGGCCAATGCCTCAATTTATAGAGTTTACATCCAAGCATCTAATCCCAAAATGATCTCTCCTTGATTCACTCCACCTCTTTTGCTTGATTCTCTCCACCTCTTCCCAGAATACCTCCACACCTCCTAAATCTTCTCATGGATAATGTAGGCATGGATAATAAAAAACTAGCAAATTCTCATTAGGCCAATGCCTCAATTTATAGAGTTTCATCCAAGCATCTAATCCCAATGATCTCTCCTTGATTCACTCCACCTCTTTTGCTTGATTCTCTCCACCTCTTCCCAGAATACCTCCACACCTCCTAAATCTTCTCATGCTACCCTTTATTCTCTCCCAATAGATACTTCTCACCTTTTCACAGCTTCTCACTCATTTACAGATTCTCTTTTACAGCCTCTTTTGCTAAGGGCTTGTTCTCGCACACACCCTATTCACTTGTATATTTCAACACCTCCCCTCAAATGAATACTCCTAGCACACCTGGACCCTATACCAAGTTTTCCTCTTACTTGGTAGTCCGCGACTAGTGCCTCAAGTCCCTAAACTCGTAGTCCTTGACACTCTATCTCTATGTGTCCAAGGCTACTACAAGTGCCCGTGACCTTGACTAAAGTGCTCACACATACATCTACCACATGGCCTACATCATCGATGGCTCAGAGGTGGTTTTCCTATGTTGGGGTAGGCTACATTGGGTTGTGGGGTTTCTCTCTCTCTCTCTCTCTCTCTCTCTCTCTCTCTCTCTCTCTCTTAGAAAACATGATCTGACTTCCTTAGGAGCCTCCATGAAGTTTTTCGGATGTCGTTCCTTCTCCACTAGGTTTGTTGTAACAGTCTCTTACCATGTGTCCTGGCTTTCCAGAGTTGTGGCAAGTGAAGGTCCTTCCTCCTACTCTGCCTCTTCCTCGTCCTTGTCCTCGAGAGAATCCTCCTCGGGTGAAGAATGCTTTTTCTTCTCCAGCTGTTGAGTCCAGCCATTTCTTCTCTTTGACCCTGCTCTCTTGCTCTAGTAGAGCTCCTTCTATCTCATGCAGCTTCAATTCAGGTACATTCTTTAATGTTGCTACAATGTTTTCATATTCACCTTTGTCCACACTCTTTAGAAGCACTACTAGTGCCTCATCATCTTCTACCTTCTTGCCAATGGCTACCAGTTGTTGCTTAATTCTTTTGTATTTATTCAAGTGTGTGATTAAAGGTTCACTTTCCCTCATATCCAGTTTGTAGAATTGCATTAACAGATTTATCTTTAAATTTTTTGCTTGAGTACCAAATAATTTATTGAGTTCATCCCATGCATCTTTTGCCCATTGTATCCATGTGATGTGATAAATAATTTCATCATTTAAACTAAGTGCGATAAGTCAGAATGCTTTCTCATTCCTGCTCTTCCACTCATTTTTTCCACTCACCTCTGGTCATTCATCTCTTCCCTCAACTAGCCCCCACAGATTTTTCCTCATGAGTAGATACACGGTTTTTGTTTACCATGTATATAAAACTGCTCCCCATTAAATTTGGCTATCTCTTATGCCGTGCTCATGATGATGTGAAGGGGCTCTTACCTCTTGATCCAATTTCAAGATTCAAGAGCAGTGTCTACCCTTTTACAACTCAATCTTGTGTTTAGGTGATGATTACAACACATTTATCAGCATAAATTCACCAGAAATTACATAAAACAAAGGGTAACAAATCTGTACGAAATGGTTGGAGTATCAAACCATCACCGAATTGTAATCTGAAGTTATAGGGATCTGTATCAGATACCCAATGGTTAATTTGAATCCTCAATTGTACTAAAATATAGTGATTAGTACTGATTAATCACTGATTAGTAAAATAATCCTCTATTTTGTGTGCAAAAAACAAAGTATGCGGGGATTCTAGATCTGGGGCCTTAGAGTTCAAATGAGCTCAAGCCCTTTCAAAGCAATCAATAGCAATTAGTCTAGTACAGGATTAAGCTAAGAAACATAATATTTACCCAAACATTGATGCTTAATCTCTGTTTTACCAAAGTCACTTGCACATTTGATGGAGAGCTTGGATCTCACTATAGACTTGATGAAATCAAAAACTATCTTCACCAGCTTGTAGAGCACCCTTGAAAACCCCTAGGGTCAAGAGGAATTAGAGCAATGTCTTTTGTGTAAGTGTAGATCTGCAGTTCTCTTCAGAAAACTAGCGCTGGTGAATTCGCGATTTGTAGCTACAGCACTCGGCGGTTTGACGAATTGATTAGTTGGGCTGGAGCATAGGGCTTGTGGCTAAAGGCTTGAAGCCTAACGTTAAGCTTGGAGGGAGATCAAGCCCCTCCACCAATTGGGGGTATAGAAGCTCTTTGAAAAAGGAGGTAAAAAAACTTGATTATATACTAATCTTGATTAACTAGGTGATTAGCAAGATAATGGCTCATAAATTTGATGGATTCCAAGCTAGGCTCTGATACCATGTTAAATTTGCAGCAATGTGATGAGCTATGGTGGATCAAATGCTAGAATCGAAATCATTAACAAAGAGATTAGATGATGATTAAGACGTGATTAGTGAAAAAGTAACAGATAGCTTAATGTAGGCATGGATAATCAAAAACTATCAAATTCTCATTAGGTCAATGCCTCAATTTATAGAGTTTACTTCCAAGCATCTAATCCCACTAATCTCTCCTTGATTCACTCCACCTCTTCTCACTCATTTACAGATTCTCTTTTACACCCTCTTGCTAAGGGCTTGTTCCCACACACACCCTATTCACTTGTATATTTCAACAAAAGTACTATGCATAAGCTTAAAGTACTATGCCTTAAGCATAAAGCTTATGCATAAAGCTATGCATGAGGCCTTATGCATAAAGCTATGCATGAGGTCTTAAGCATAAAACTATGCATGAGGCCTTATGCATGAGAGCTTATGCATAAGGCCTTATGCATAAGGCTTATGCGCAAACCTACAAGGCTTCTGCATAAGTCTTATGTATAAAGCTTATATACATAAGGCCTTATGCATAAAGCCTATGCATAAAGCTATGCATGAGGCCTTATGCATAAAGCTATACATCATAAAGCTATGCATAAAGCCTATGCATCATAAAGCTATGCACAAAGTCTATGCATAAAGCTATGCATGAGGCTTTATGCATAAAGCCTATGCATAAAGCTATGCATGAGGCCTTATACATAAAGCACTATGCATAAAGCTATGCATGAGGCCTTATGCATAAAGTATGCATAAATCTTATGCATAAAGATTATGCATAAAGCTTATGTGCAAAACCTCAAAAAAAAATCCCCAGCACCCAAGGATGTAATAATAATAAAGGAAAGAGAGGAAAGATAGAAAAGCACTTACCTCTTTTTCGTGATGTTGAAAGAGAGGATTAGAGGACCTACAAAACCAACAAAAGAGTAAGGAAAGGATTAGTAATGCATACATACAAAAGCTTATGCAAGTTATGCTAAAGCTTATGCAAGCTATGCTGCTATGCAAGCCTTATGCAAACTATGCCGCTATGCAAGCCTTATGCAAGCTATGCCGCTATGCAAGCCTTATGCAAGCTATGCTAAAACTTATGCATAAAGCATGCATGAGGCCTTATGCATAAATCTATGAATGAGGCTTATGCATACAGCACTATGCAAACCGGTACTATGCATTAAGCATGCATGCATAGAGCTTAATGCATGCATAGAGGTCTATGCATAAAGCTTAATCTATGCATAGATCTTTATGCATTATGAATGCATGCATAAAGCTGAATCTATGCATTAAGCTCTATAAATAGAGCTTAATGCTTAGATTAAGCTCTATGATTAGAGCTCTATTCATAGATTAAGCTCTATGCATAGAGGACCTACAAAACAAAACCCCTCTTTTTGGTAGATAAAAATAGAGGAAAGAGAGGATAAAAAGATAGGAAGGAGAGGAAAGATAGGAAAGCACTTACCTCTTTTTGGTAATGTTGAAAGAAAAGATTAGAAGACCTACAAAACCAACAAAAGGGTGAGGAAAGGATTAGTAATGCATACAAACAAAATCCCTAAGAACCTAATGCATACATATAAAATCGAAAAGATTAAGCTCTATGCATAGAGTTTAATGCATGCATAGAGCTTAATCTATGCATAGATCTCTATGTATGCATAGAGCTTAATCTATGCATAGATCTCTATGTTTTATGAATGCATGCATAGAGCTTAATCTATGCAGCATTAAGCTCTACTAATAGAGTTTAATGCATAGATTAATCTTTGTGATTAGAGCTCTATTCATAGATTAAGCTCTATGATTAGAGCTCTATTCATAGATTAAGCTCTATGCTTAGAGGACCTACAAAACAAAACCCTTCTTTTGGTAGATAAAAATAGAGGAAAGAGAGAGAAAATCATTAGGAAGTGAATGGGGTCTTCTTGGGCCCTTTAATTTGCCCAAGCCTAATCAAGGTGATTAAGGAATAGCCAAATGGGGGGTTGCCATGTGGACTGAAATGTTGGGTTTATAAGAGAGGTGTAAGAGTGGTCAGAGGGTGCACTTTTTTCCCCAAAAAGGGAGGGAGGCAATTTTACAAATTTCGGACCTCCATAACTTCTACATACAAGCTCCGATTTGAGCGGAGATTATAGATCCGTGATCTACGCATCAAGAGCTTTCCATAGATATGTTACATGATATGGTTTTGTCCGCTAGATTTTAAATTCTATTTTCCCTCCAAAATTCAAATTCGAATAAAGTAGCCGTTTTGAAGCTTCTAATTAGAAAACGTTTCTTCTTAAGAGAAAAGGTTTGACTCCTTAAACTGCCAAATAAAAGGGCCCAAGAAGCCTTCCATTAAGGTCCTAATGAGGAAAGCATTTGCCTCTTTTTGGTGATGTTGAAAGAGAAGATTAGAAGACCTACAAAACCAACAAAAGGGTGAGGAAAGGATTAGTAATGCATACATACAAAATCCCTAAGAACCTAATGCATACATACAAAATCAAAAAGAGAGGAAAGAGAGAAAAGCATTTACCTCGTTTTGGTGAAGTTGAAAGAGAAGATTATGGCAAACAGGCGTCGAAAATAATGTCGTAAAATAAGACCTTTTTGATATTTTTAGGGACGTGTATTTCGACGTATATATACACGCATATATCAACGCTTTCATATCAACATACATATCGACGCTATCGGAGATTTTTTACATGATTTCTGTCGAAAAAAACATTGAAATTACACCCGCCTATAATAGTGAGAGTGGCTTCGACACCAATTAGAGCATGCCTCATTGTTAAGGGCAACAAAGCATTGTAAGTACTACATGAGATGGTCTACCATCAAAGTTGTTATGCAAGAATGTGGACACCAAATATGTAATCTCTTTTCGAAGCGAACATAATATATCCCATGTTGATGCTTTTACCTCAATACACCAAATTGACAAGCATGCTTGTTGGGTTTGAAAGTCTCCTTTTCTTCAAAAAACACTAACATGTTGTAAGGCTCTACTTTCTTTCCATATCCAAGCCTTGTTTATGTTACATGTGCTTAGATTTTTCCAACGCTTCCTCTTGTTCGAGGGTTGATCTCTTTTGGAGTAATACAGATGGAAAGGCTCTCCTTGGATGGGCAGCCACATCTTTTTGAGCTCCTCGATCTCTTGATCATTGTTCCACTTCTATTAGCTTTTCCACCTCTATGTTACATATAATCAATGACCATCTTTTATGGACCATGGCTTTTTCTTGAACGAACCTTTACAAGCCTCACTTTGAGCTTAATCATTGTCTCCATCAACGCACTCTCAACATGAGCCATGCTTATACTTACTATGTTTGGAAGAAGCCTTTTTGGGTTACTTTTAGGAAGAAATAAAGGATAACCACCATAATGGACTTGTTTGTTGGCTCTCTTATAATCACAAGCATTGATGAAATCCTTCACATAATTCCATGTTTTATAATGTCTACACACCATGTAGACTTGATTGTGTCAAGAGTTTCATCTATCCCTTTGTGATATTTAGCCTCCTTGTTATTATGACATGCTTTGACAATGCTTTCCAACAATTCAATGCATGAAATTCTTACTTTTGGTGAAGACTTTGAGCAAATGCAAACATAAACATCCTTGTTCTCTCCTGAACAAACATTATCTTTCATTCTTCTCCACTTATTCAAATCTAGCATCCCTCTACTGCCACCACAAGACTTCAAAGTCTCGAATTCCATTGAAATATCCCCTTGAATTGCTGCTTTGATTAATTCATAACTCTTTCTATCAAAAGGAAAACAACTTAAAGATACATAATGGAATGGAAAGTAATGATACTATTATTACCTTCTATTTCATTGAAGGTGTGTTGAAAATGCTCATCTAGATTTTTATCATCGCTTGTTGTGTATGGTAACGTGTATCAAAATCAAAGCACTCCTTAAAGTCAAAGTCACTCGAGCTATCTTCAATCCAATCCATCACTCTCCACAAGAACACATACAAAAACCACATGAATATTAAAAATTAAAATATCATTGCTATAAATAAAATTGATTGAAATATCAATATAAAGCTATATCTACATGTGTGTGAGTAGATAGATAGATAGGTAGATAGAGAGAGAGAGAGAGAGAGAGAGAGAGAGAGAGAGAATATACCAAAAATGTAAAAGAGAACACCAAGCTTCGATTTCAATCCTCCTTGATTGATTTCTATCTTGTTTGATAATGTTTATATAATCAATTTTGTGTGTGTGTGTGTGTGTGTGTGAGAGAGAGAGAGAGAGAGAGAGAGAGAGAGGCATAAGCAAGATCGAGATCCAAGAGACAAAGAGAGAGGAGAGGAGAGGAGAGGACAATAGAATTTTTGAAAATTAAAACTATTATTTGTGTCGCTCCTCATGTTACACATTCCCTAGTTTACTTTTTATCCCTAGTTTACTTTTTAAATACCTAATTTACTTTTAATATGTAAACATTCCCACGATTACCTTCATAGTTTACTATAAAGGTACACCTTATCTTTTTCACCCTATTATTTAAAAAAAACTAGTTTATCGTGAGAGCTTAGTTTACTTTGAGTGGCAGTTTCCTAGTTTGCTTTAAATGCCATTCCTAGTTTACATTCCATCCTTAGTTTACTTTTATCTCTAGTTTACTTTCATTCCTAGTTTACATTCTATCCCTAGTTTACTTTCAAATGCCATTCCTAGTTTATATTCCATCCTTAGTTTACATTCATGTAAATGTTACCATTTGGTCCCAATCTACTATATGTGCTAAAGTACTATATTCATATAACCTCACAATATTGTTCTCTTAATTCTAGTATTCTTTAAAAAGCGAGCTTTTGATTTGTAATCTGCTTAATAGGGTAAAGGTGTAAGTTTGTAGATATTATTATGAATATATATTATTGTTTTTTTTAAATCTTAGTTAGTAACAAAATTCGACGCGGGGAGTTTGGGCATGCAACGGCTGAACTACCCGTTGAGAACTACCAGGTGTCGCCCATGCCATAGCCCTCTGCATGCTAATCCCCTTGCGCCTCTGCCCTGATTCCCTCGCCATTCTTTCTGCTGAGCTTCCCGGCGCTACTCCTCCTCCCCCCGAGAGGGGGGAACTCTGTTCAAGATGTCCCTGCAGGATGTTGTCCTTGCTGGGTCCGCGTCTTCCTCGTAATCCACTCGTGAAGCTGCTATTCCTCCGTCTCTGGTCCTGCATCAGGTTCCTTCAAGGCCTTTGGAGGGCTCGATCGCTACACGCAAGGCGACTGCTCCTGTCTCTCGTCAACACAAAGGGCCGGGAGGATTGGACGTTTCTGAAGGTTCCCGGGGGTCCCTTCTTGACGGCCCCTCTCAGGGCCATGCTGGCCAGGCACATCCGTCTCCTCCGATTTCTTTCGCAGAGGCTGTGCGTCTGCCTCTATCAGGTCATATCGTTCCACCTTATCCCCCTAAAGTTGTTGTTGATAATCCAATGTTTAATTTTTCACAGAACCCTACCTTTGAGGAAAAAACCAGTGATGTTGTTGTTGACAATGATGGTGCTGTAATGTGCGATGATGAAGAATTGGCAGCGTGGCAGGACCATCTGTCTTCCCACGCTCTGATTGGTCTATGTCATGGTGCGAGACCGCCTGTAGACACCCTGAAATTCTGGATTAGATCTAATTGGGAACAAAAGGGAATCAAAGTTGCCTCTGTACAGCATCTGCCTAACGCGTACTATATGTTCATTTTTGAAGATCAGGTAAGCGCCTCTTCTGTCATAAATAGTGGACAGTGGATTATCAGAAATACCCCCATTTCCTTTTTCAGATGGTATGATTCGTTTGACCCCAAAGGACCAAAACCCACTAAAATTCCGGTCTGGGTAGAATTTACAGATATGCCCACCAAGTTTTCTATATGGGCTAAGAGGATAGGAGGTGCCGTAGGCAAGGTCCTAGGCCAAAAACCTTTTCAAGTCGTGAATCCTCAATGGGCTCATCAAATGCTCGTTGAGGTTGACACCTCTAAACCACTCAAAGAGAAAGTTCCCCTAAAAAACACAGAAGGGCAGATTATCTATGAGCAAATTTTGACCTACAAGAACCTCTCGAACGCATGCTTTAATTGCAATAAACAAGGGCATCTCATTAGAGATTGCCCTGATCTCGTTCATCCAGCTTCCAATGATAAGACCCCAGCCAAAGAGGAGGCCTTTGTCCTGCCTCAGAGAAAACATGTGTCCAAGGCTAAAAACAACAAATCTAATTGGCATATCCCAGCCAACAGATATGCCCCCCTCTTAGCTGAGGTACAAGACGGTCTAGAAGTTCAATTTCAGGCCAAAGAGGCTGGCTGCTCAGCCCATATAGGGGCTGATCAACCATCCCCGGGAAGAGTCCCTAACAAGGACCGCGTTTTAGTTAGCCAAGATCTTGATTCCCCGATGGAATCAGATGAGGATTTCATTGACAAAACCCAGCGCGTTGATGAAGTTTTCAAAACCCAACTGGACGAAGAAGATGCTTCTTTGATGAGGAGGATGTCCCTCTCACCAATGAAACAGCATGATGAGGAGGACTTCTCTCCCCTTCTTATGGGGTCGAAAATGAAGAGGAAAAAGGAAAAAAGCCAAGATGTCCTAAGAATCTCCGTATCTGCGGGGAAACCTTCAAAAACAAGTAAGAAATGAACTCTCTAAACCTTCTCTCGTTCAATTGTAAAGGCCTCACCAACCCGGAGAGGGCTGTAGCTATTAATATGTGGTTAAGGGACTCTACTTTTGATTATGACCTTATCAGTCTTCAAAGAGCTCAAAATCGGGGGTCAACAGCTTCATATTAACCTTCAAAAAATCTCTAGGAACTCTCGGTGGTTTTTTACCAATCACCACTCCGGGAAAGGTGGGACGGCGATTGGCATCCACATGAAGTGGGAACATGCCATTTTAGATGCTTGGTCTGATGTGAACCACTCTTGGACCGCTGTTAGGTTGGGCAACCCCTTCAATTTCACTTTGGTGTCGGTGTATGCCCCCTGCTTGGCTAGCTTGAGAGCCACTACCTGGCAGTCTATCACTCAGATTGTGGGACCCATCTTTCTCATTGGGGACTTTAACATGGTTGAGGCCCAGGTTGACAGAAGCAGACTTCTGGGCAGTACCATTAGTGGTTATGAAAAGATTAAATGGGATGGTTTAAAGGGGGAGAAAGATCTCTCTGATCTTTCTTCTAAAACTGGTTCCTCTTGGTCTTACAATCAAAAAGGCTCCTGTCAGAGCTGCCAGATTGGACAGACTGTATGCCTCGGGGAGTTTGATTGATATGTTTTTAAAAACCAAAGTGACTACGGACCCCTCTCTAACCATCTCAGATCACATCCCTTTGATCTGCAACCTGTCCCTAGGCCAGGCCAAGGGTAGGGCTGGATGGCCCCATCTTGACCCCTCCCTCTTCCGTCTCCCTTGCATCCAACAGATGATCAGAGCCTCCATTGCTGATGCTTTCAATCAGTTCGTTTCCCCATCCAAGGGATGGGAAAGTTTGGTGAATAAGGTTCATTCTATCTGCAAGGAGTATAAGATGCAGGTTTCTACGATCCGCGTGAATCGTAGAGTTCAAATCAGGAACCAGATTCATGACATTTATCTGTCTAAGAATGGTGAGGTCAACCACTCTTTGATTGAGCTAAAGAACCAGCTCAGACTCGAAGAGTTGTTAGCGGCTAAGGCCACTAGATTGTGGTTCAGGGAGGTTTGGGCTAGGAAAATTGATACTCCTCACCCTAAGATGTTTGCGCTCCCTAAAAGGAAAAAAGGCAGGGATCTCATCCCTATGGTCAAGAAGCCCAATGGCCACCTTGCTTTAGATGATGTGGAAAACTTGCAGGTTATTAAGGAGCACTTTTCTAACTTGTTCTCCACAGCCCTCCCTCCCTCTCACGAAGTTTCTGCTGCTAGGGCCAAAATTGCCAGCATTAGAAGGAAGGTTGTAAACCCCGCTTTGGCCCTTAAGCTTGACTCCCCCTTCTCTGAAAAGGAGGTCAAGGAGGCTATCTCTCATCTCAAAAAAGGCAAATCTCCGGGGGAAGATGGGATTCCCAACGAATTCTTTCTTGTTTTCAAAGATGATCTGTCACCTCACATCCTTGACATCTGGAGGGAAGCCATGAGAAAGGGAGGATTAGCTGAAAGGACAAATATGGGAGTTATCAAGCTGATTCACAAAAAGGATGAGAAAGAAGATCTTGGTAATTGGAGACCCATAACATGTCTCTCGTCCCTTTACAAAGTCTTTGCTCATATTCTGACTAGCAGAATCAGCCCCTATATGGACGAGTGGATCCTCAAGGAGCAAAAGGGCTTTATAAGGGGAAGGTATATTCTTGATGCTATCATTAGTCTTTGGGAGGGTATGGAGCATGCTGAGAACTCCGGTCAGAACTACATCTTCCTCAAAATAGACTTTGATAAAGCCTATGATAGAATAGACTGGTCTTTCCTCTTCCAATCCCTGCAAGATATTGGTCTCAATAGGAAATTCATAAAGTATGTCCAAACCTTGATTGGAAATGCTTCTTCCAAGGTGGCCGTCAATGGATCTCTCACTGGTGCCTTTCCGCTGAGGAAATCTATAAGACAAGGCTGTCCCCTGTCCCCTCTTCTTTTTGCTATTGTTGCGGATGCTCTGGGATGGCTTGTTAACAAGGATATAACTGATAATAATATCAAGGGTATTGAGATCCCCAACAGGTCTGATCCTTTATGTCTTCAGCTTTTTGCTGATGACACGAATGTGCTGCTCCGGAACGATGTGCAGACTGCTGCCCACTTTATGTCCTGCCTTCAGACCTTCTGCCTGGCCAGTGGCTCACAGGTTAATCACTCCAAGACCAGCTTCAGAGTCTTTGAAGGGGTGCCCCCCCCTCGATCCTGTCCGCTGGTTGTAAGAATATCCAGGATGGTGTTGTGTTCAGGCTTCTTGGAATCCCCATGGGCTTTAACATCTCGTCCAAACAAAGGTGGGACTATGTGCTTGATAAACTCAAGAATCAGGTCAAGAAATGGAGTCACATCAACACAGGGGTGGCCTCAAGAGCTTTTGTCCTCAATCACTTCATTATCCCCTCTGTTGTTTACTTCCTGGCCTGTTGGAGACCCTCTGAGACCCAACTCCAATCCCTTAACTCGATCATGGGGAACTATCTGTGGGGGGGATCTCTGGGGAGTAAGAGGATCAGCAAAGTAGCTTTTCAGACGTGTTGCTTGGAAAAAGAGCAAGGGGGTCTCGGCATCATCAACATTGGTTTGCTTGTTGAGAAGCTTGCAGCTAAATGGGTTCATAGAGCCATCTTGTCTAACGACGTCTGGGCTGACTTACTCAAAAGGGATATTAATAAATTTTGGCTCAAAGGAAAAAGAGCTTGGAAGGGTTTCTCTCTCAATGATGTTTTGTTCTCAAAGGCCTATCTCTCCCCTATAGGTAGCAAACTGTGCTGTAGGATGTGGGATTCTTGGATGAAATACAAAAAACTCTTCTGCTTTCAAACCTTTACTAAAAGAGGTAGATATGCCTATGCTGCTGACTCTGTGTGGTTTGGGCACCTCGTACCTCCGATCTGCAATGAACAGGTCCAGACCAGTCTTTCTTGTTTCAAAGCTGGTATAAAGGTTTGGGGTGACTTATGTGACTCAACTGGCATATTAAACAGGGAACAACTCTGCAATAAATTCATCTTATCCCGTGGTTGAGTTGAGTTGGTCATTCAGAGGTGTAACGCTCTTAAGGTCTCCATTCCCCCGGGACTGATTTGTGATTGTATTTCCTTTTCCAAAGCCATCCGGTGGGGCGACTCCAGTAATCTGGTCAAGTTACCTAACACCTTTCATGCTAAGAATCTGATTCTTAAGCTAAATAAGAGATGGTCCTTGGCCTGGAACAAACATCAATGGGCCTTCCGATTCAAGCTTATTTGGGCCTTCGCTCATGAAAGGAAACACGCCATTTTGGCCTGGCTGGTCATGCACAAAGCAACCTGGACCCTTGAGAAGGCCCTGAAGCTTGGACATGGGAACGGCCTTTGTCCCCGCTGTAACACCAAGCTCGAAACTGTCCCCCATCTCTTCTTCTCGTGCCCTGACACTAGGCAATTCTTGGATGTTCTGAACAAGGCCTTTAAGAAAATTAGGAAAATCCCTTTGAGTTGGAAAGAAATCCTCCTAGGAGAAGGACACTCTATGGACCCCTTAACGTGGCAGTCCGTCAGAATTTTGTTTCTTTGGCATGTATGGAAGCAACGTAATGAAGCGCTTTATGAAATTAAAACTAATCACCACTTTTATCTTTTTCTTGACAGTGTTCTCAAGCTTATCCATCAACTCCAGCCGAGTGGTGTTCCCATGGAATTGGACCGGTGGCAAGACCTACCTTGGAGGAAATGGAAAAGATTCCATGTCTCCTCGCATTGCCAAGCAAAGGAAGTTATGCTTCAAGGGCTCTATCTGGAATGTCACAGAAGACTGCAGAATTCCGAGTTCTACGTCCAGGCTTCAGAGAACTTCTGTGGGTTTCTTTAAGCCCTCATGGCCTCAATTTTCTGCTCATGATTTACTATCCTCTCAGGCTAGCTCCACTGGGGCTGGCTGGCCTCTGCCTAGTACCTCAGTCTGTGATTCAGAATTTGGCTGCCAAAACGGGTTCAGCAGAATTGTTATGCTCATCATGCTTCATCATCCTCTCTCACGGATTAGAAGAGGGGCGGGCCGCCGTGAACTGATTCATCAGGACATTCTGCTGTAGGGTCTTTGTTATTCCTCCTTCTTTTAACTTGCGCTGGCTGGCCGTTCATGAGTTGATTTAGTTCAGTTTGTTTCAGGGTGTTTTCCCTCTTTTGCTGAAGGTTTCTTCAGGTCTTAGTGTCTTCCCATGGACCTTCCACATGGGACCTTGTATCTATATTTTTTTCTAATATATTCCACCGTTTTAACTAAAAATCTTAGTTTACTAAATACAATCTTAATCTACTTTACTGCTACTCCTAGTTTACTTTTAGATCGGACGGTTTTCAAGCGGTGGCAGGACGTTGCCTCCCAATGATCGGTCTTTGTGATATAGTGCTGACTCTGGTGAGGCTAGATACTCGAGCCCGTGTTTTGTCGCAGGAGAGCCTGGAGAGGAGACCCCATATATTGATGGCCACCCAGTAGAGATCACAGCAGATACTATATTGATAACGTTGGGAATCGTAGAAACGGTGGAGGTGAATTGACATGAAAATCAGATCATGACATGAAAGAGATACTATGTACGAAGCTAATTACTTTGGGTACCGTGATGGCCGCCGTCGGCATCGATAGACTGGACGGATTGCGATCGTCGTACGCACGTGCTATATTTGAACAAGGAGCTGCGGCATTAATAATGATGTGTTAGGTAACTTGTAAGGTAGAGAGGACACCTGAGTAACTCCACGCAGTCGGTGTGCGGAGGCGGAGGCGGGGGCGGGGGCGGGGGCGGGGGCGGGAGGCTGGAGCTAAGGTCCGCCGCGACAACGGCAGCGCCAGCAGACTGCAGTGCATTGCAATTTGGACGGACCTTCCCGTTACCCCGAGAACGTACATCGTCGTCACCCTCAACTCCAAAATATGAGGTCTCTCTCTGGCCGGAGGGCGTAAATTTGACGGGTGTTTTACCTGTCAAAAAAAGGTTCTTATAAAAAAAATCCTGTCATAAAACATGCAATACCTTAGAATTCTCATTTCACTCTGAAATATATTTTAAATGCCTTTCAAATGACATGTCATTTTTATTAAAGTGTTTTTCATTTTTTAGTTTTATATATATAGAATAATAGAAATTTAGAGGGTGGCTCGCTTGTCGGCCCCACACAAAGTGACGTGGAGGGGTGACGATCGGTCCGCACGAGTGACAACGCGGGCAATAACTGCTCTCTTACTAGTTATTATCGTCTTTTCATTGTGTTCCTCCTCGCTGCTGCGTTTCAAGGCCATAGCTAGCAGCAGGTTTCCCCCCCACCCCCTTTTCTCACCGTTCACTTTAATCCCTCAAAAGCCTAGACATAACCCACCTTCATTTTCAGACTTCTACACAACCCAACTTCTCATCTTCTTTCGTTTCATTGCCTTTTCTGTTCCTCAGATCCGCTGGTCCGCTTCTCAAGTACCCTTCCCTTTGGTTTAAGTCCCTAGCCTTCTCTTATCCAGCATGCGAGCAAGAATGGAACAAAGCAGTAAGCAGTAAGCAGTTTTGTTAATTTTGCTCACATTCAACAGAAGTAGCAAGGCGTTGTTCTAAGTTGGAGCCAACCTACCCCGAATCCCCCAAGTAAAGCAAGTGCCATGCCTTCTCAAAGCGCCTCTTCTGTGATGTTCTCGCTCGGTGATGGCAGAGATACTAGCTTGGGCCAGAGCGGCTCTTCTCTGAAGGCACATGACTACATAGGCTTGGCTGAGGTCTCCTCTACATCTTCGATGAGCCAAGTAGAGAATGAAGCACATGTTCAATAGGTAGACCTTAACCAAGAGGATACATACCTCCCAGTTGGGATTAGGCCCAACCAAGGAGACTCCCAAAATGGGCGTAGAAAGCATACATGGAGCTATTGAGCTGTGCTTTGGATGTTAAGGAGTCTCCATGGCCATGCAAAATCCCATCTCTCATAAGCTCGCATGGGCAGGAGGCCGCCCATTGCACCCTCGATGATTTCCACATGCACCCACCCATGTCAACCACATGGCAAACACATACACTCAAAGACCATCACTGAAGTTTTTTGAGACGTTAGGCCTGCAATGAACTTGAACCCTGGGGCATCCTTGCTACTAATCAACACCAGGATGCCAGGCTAGCTATATGGGACAGCCATGATGATCAAGCAAGTACATGATTCAGAAGCTAAGTCTTATATTAATCATTTAGAGAATGTGTATTGGGTTGGTCCCCATGTCCCGCCCTGGCAATTCGGACATGAACACTCTACTAGTGCCTATCATCTCTTGGCAAGTCGAAAATTTATGGTTTTGCTTGTGGTTTTGCATCTACTAGGAGGACTGACAAAGATGGTGATACATCCGTGGTGTCAAGAAATGCCTAGCTCCACTTTTCAATTCCAAGTGAAAGCTCCAGATGTCTAACCAAGAGTCTAGAACAGATGAAGCCCCTCCTGCCAAGTAAGTCAACTTCTGGAGTTATTGTACATTCTTGTTTGCTTTCTTTGATCTCTTGGGCCTGGTTTCAGTTCAATGATGAGTGACCTTGTCATGTGACTTAGTGTAAGATTCCTCCCTAGCCTCTCAGGATGTCCAGTATCTCTCTCTTCAGAAATATAAAAGATCTTGTTTATAACTGTTTTGGCCTAGAGAGAGAAAATATTTTAGAGAGAGATTATTTAGATTTTGGATATTTTTGGATGGAAAAATATCTCTTCATATTTAAATAAGTTCCCCCGAAACAGAAGTTCAAAAAGATTTTCAGAAGGTGCATTCGAAATAAATTATAATCTGTTCAAAAGGCCTTATCTTGGGGGTCCAAATTTTCTGAAAATTTTAAATTAAGGTTTTGAGGAGCCAATCAGATTCATCCAAATGTGTGGAGGAGATAAATGGAATACATAAAGAAAATCCCCCCAAAAATGAGTAAATACTCACATAAGATGAAGAGTTGACTAACTTGGACAAGGTTAATAGTTAAAAAAGAGAGATATTTAGAAGAAATGAAGCATTTTTGACACCTCAGTATGGGGGAATTTGAAGGAGGCGCCTATTTCACATGTGTGGGAGAGTTTTAAACTCCCAAATAATGAGATATTTTTATCTCTTTTCTCTCCTGTTTGGACGAGATCCAAAAAGTGAGCTAAATTGACCTAAAAATGGTCAAAAATTGACCAAACTGATCTGGAAAAATCTAGAATTAGTTTGCTTGGTTAGAGACTCACTTTTCCCTATAAATAGAAGCCTTCCCCTTTGTTGAAGCTTAATAGTGTTTTTTGCACTGTTACCCTACTTCTCCTAAGAGCCAAAAACTGTGAATTTACTCATAATTCATTAGTTTTTGACCTTTCCTCTTCTAAAGATTGGTGGCCACTCTTGTTTCAAACAAGAGTAGATCCCTCAAACCATCAAGCCAAAGGAAAGCTCTCAAATTCCTTTGTAAGTTGGAGATTCTTCTCTTTTCTATTTTATTTTATGGTTTTTATGATTTTTGTCTTCTCTAAAATGAATATGATGTTATGCCTCATTGAAAAAAGGCATTCCCCTCTCTTCTTTAGTAAATCCAACCGTTCTTTATCCTAGATGAATGATTAATGGATAAAATCAAGTTTTTCATAATGTTTCTCTTAAATAAGTAGAAAATATTTACATTAGAATGATTTAAATACTCTTGGTGAAATTCTAATTAATTTTAGAGAGTTAAAAATTTGAAAAATGGTCAGCCATACAAAGGAGGTTATGGCAAAATTTTCTAAAATTGTGTAAAATAAATTTTACTTTTTTTTATTCAAAAAGAGTAATTTCCATTGTATATGTATTCTTAAAGTGTTATTTTTCATCCTAGGTATAGAAAAATGCAGACTAAAAATATTTTATTAAAAAAGTGTTGCTTTCTTTGGAGTTAAATTCTATGCATAGAAGGAAGCATATTGAAATTTTTATTTTGATTATAAAAGTGTTATTTTCATCATAAATGGATTTTCATGCATAAATATATGCATAAAAGAATTCTTTTTATATTAAAAAGTGTGATTTTCATCATAAATGATTTTTATGCATAAATGGATGCATAAGAGAAATTCTTTTTATATTAAAAGTGTGATTTTTATCATAAATGATTTTTATGCATAAATAAAATTCTTTTTATATTAAAAGTGTGATTTTCATCATAAATGATTTTTATGCATAAATGGATGTATAAAAGGAATAATTTTTATTTTAAAAGTGTGATTTTCATCATAAATTATTTTTTATGCATAAAAGATTTCTTTTTATATTAAAAGTGTGATTTTCATCATAAATGATTTTTATGCATAAATGGATGCATAAAAGAAATTGTTTTATATTAAAAGAGTGATTTTCATCATAAATGATTTTTATGCATAAATGGATGCATAAAAGAAATTCTTTTATATAAAAGAGTGATTTTCATCAATTTTGATTTTATGCATAAATAGATGCATAAAGAATTTTATTTTTAATTCAAAAGAGTTATTTTCATCAATTTTGATCTTATGCATAAATAGATGCATAAAGAATTTTATTTTTATTCCAAAAGAGTTATTCTTATCAATTTTGATTTTATACATAAATAGATGCATAAAGAATTTTATTTTTAATTCAAAAGAGTTTTTTTCATCAATTTTGATTTTATGCATAAATAGATGCATAAAGAATTTTTTTTTAAATTCAAAAGAGTTATTTTCATCAATTTTGATTTTATGCATAAATAGATGCATAAGAATTTTATTTTAATTCAAAAGAGTTATTTTCATCAATTTTGATTTTATGCTTAGAAAAATGCATAAAAGATTTATTTTTATTTCAAAAGTATTATTTTCATTGAAATTGAGTTTATGCATAGATAGATGCATAAAAGATTTATTTTTATTTTGAAAGTGTTATTCTCATTAAAATGGAATTTATGCATAGTAAAATGCATAAAAGGTTTATTTTTAATTCGAAAGTGTTATTTTCCTTAAAATTGAATTTGTGGCTAAAAAGATGCATAAAAGGATTTTTATAAAAGTGTTGTTTCTACTAAAGTTATCTTTATGCCTAATTAGATGCGTAAAGAATCTTTATATCAAAAAATTAGAATTCTCTTACATTCTATAAATAGATGTGATGAGATGTGATAGGAATCAGATAGATGAAAATGGATGGATGGAAGTGATATGAATCAGATAAATGAAAATGGATGAATGGATGTGATGTCCTGTGAATTAAGATGTGAATGAATGGTATAGGATGTGAAGGAATGTGATGGCATGTGAATCGTGATATGAATGAATGATAAGGGATGTGAATGAATGACGGCATGTGAATCGGATGTGAATGGATGATGTGGTTTGATGTGTGAATGATGTAGATTAATGTGGATGGATATATGGATGATGTGGTTTGATGTGTGAATGATGTAGATTAATGTAGATTGATGTATGGATGATGTGGTTTGATGTGTGAATGATGTGGGTTGATGTAGATGGATGAGTGGATGATGTGGATGTGGATGTATGAATGTGGATGTGGATGTGGATGTGGATGTAGAAATGGATGTATGGATGTGGATGTGGATGTATGAATGTGGATGTGGATGTGGATGTGGATGTGGATGTATGAATGTGGATATAGAAATGGATGTGTGGATGTATGAATGTAGATGTGGATGTGGATATATGAATGTGAATGTGGAATGTGAATAGGGATGTGGATGTGGATATGGATGTATGAAATGTGGATGTGAAAATGGATGTATGGATGTGGATGTGAAAATGGATGTATGGATGTGGATGTGGATGTGGATGTATGAATGTGGATGTGGATGTATAGATGTGTATGTATGAATGCGGATGTGGAAGTGGATGTATGGCTGTGGATGTACGAATGTGGATGTGAATGTGGAATAAATAATGCGAATGTGTATGTGAAATGATGTGACCTCGATATGAGTGAATGGATGAGATGTGATGACATGTGAATTGGGATGTGAATAAATGATATGTGATGTGAGGAGATAGAAAATGATGTGATTGGATGAGAATGAGTACACATATGAATGTGTATGTGAAATGATGTGACCTCGATATGAGTGAATGGATGAGATGTGATGACATGTGAATTGGGATGTGAATAAATGATATGTGATGTGAATGAATCTGATGTGAGGAGATAGAAAATGATGTGATTGGATGAGAATGAGTACGCATATGAATGGAATGTGGAATAAGTAATGTGGACTGATGAGGGATAATGTGGAAAGACAAAAGTTCATTATGGAAACTGTATTTGTGACCTGTTTGTAAATGACTGTTTTATGTCAAGAGTGCTGGGGAAGCATTTTGATCGTCTTTTGATTAAGGTCGTGGAGACCTAACTAACTGAGACGGAGAGTCAACGGAGGACGTCTCGCGTAGCATGGTCGACCGAGGTCTTGACCAATCTCAGTTCGATTTAAATGGTTGGTGAGCTTCCGGTACGGTGGATGAGGGACCAAGGAAGCAGCCTATGAGTGAAGCGCTAGGTGACCTGCGAAGGATCCTAAAGGGTGCTGACCATACGGTGCTCGGGCTCTGGGTCGCCCACACGTACGTCAGGGAAGATATTTAGAACAAGGAGTATGAGTTGTTTTCTGAATTTTGGGCATGGATCTAGATGACCGAACTTGCTGGTCCTCAACTGATGAGTCCATGGCTCCTTTATATGGATCCGCTTGGTTGATCTTGCTGATCTTAAACGGAGATTCCATTTTGCTATGTGAATATATTGCCGGTTACTATGAGCTAGGAACTATCGAAAAGGCCCCCTGAGTGGATAGGTGGTGAGCATTCTGGTTGCCAATGATGCCATAGGTACACCGATGAAAGAATGAATTGGAAATTAAGACTCAACTAGATAATTAGAGGTTATTGATCAGTGATATTATGGTTTCATTAAAAGATTGTTTTAAAGACAGTTGAATCGGTGAAAAAGGCAATTTCATATTGGGTGTGTAAGTGGTGTGACTAATTTTAAGTTTGCATTAGTATCCGGCTAGGGGGCCTCGGAACTCTTTTCCATGGTACCCAGGACAAAACCTAACCAAATTGTAAATTGGATCCCATCACTACAGTGGTTGCTAACCCATGGGACTGTAGGCTGCACTGATGGATCCCTAAATCTGAGACTCAATTCTGTTATGGTACGTTAGATAAAGTAAATCCCGATCAAAAATTGTTATATGGAAAAGAATCCATGGTTGTGCCTCTCAATGAGGAAAAAAGCGTTGATCTCTATGATCCAAGTGCAAGTTTCTTCCTTGATCTGACCAAGTGACTTTAGGTTCGGTCGGATCAGTTTGGTCAGTAATGACCTTGACTACGTTAGAGTAAAATTTTATCCTAGAGGAATCGCCTGTGCTTTCCAGGCAAGGGAAGTTTTTTCGAGTTCAGATTTGGAAGAACCGAGGAATTAGTCACCTGTCCAGATATCCGTGGTGGGCGAGGCCCCGAGTGTGGGACCATGCCCCGCGCAAGATGTGCTACTTCCGCTGCTAGCACTCCGAATCCGTTGCGCAGTGGGGACGGGGATCTCTTAGTTGGTATCAGAGCAATTGAGCAATTGACTAATGAGGATCAACCAAAAAGCCAAAAATGTCAAAAATTTATGAAGTTGCAGTATAAGATCAGAATTGTGTGATGAAATTTATGAAGTAGCAGTATAAGATCAGAATTGTGTGATGAAATTCATACATATTGTTATTTGAACTGAACTTTATAAATTAGTAGTTGGGTCTTCAGATGGAAGTACCACAATTGCATGGAATCCCTGACTTGCTTGAGGCCTAGACATGATGGTCTTTACCTTATAGTTCCAAGGACCGTGACTACCCGTATATACCGAGGGTATAACTGCAGCTCTTTACTGGCAGTATATACGAGTAAATCTAAGACTTGAAATTATAAGCATTAATGCTATCCAGATGATGAATTCAAATGTGGTTGATATGATTTTTTAAATTCTGGTTGTGAACTGATGAGTTGATTTGGATTCTGATTGAAGAATGATGATTCCTGAAATTTAGTTGAAATGTAATAAGCTGAGCAAAACCACAATGAGGATGAATGGGACGAGTCCCTGTGATGATGTTCATAACTGGAATGACATTAATGACTTCAGCAAATCACTATGAGATTAGTGGATTGTGCTGGCAGATTACTATTGTTAACTTTTGATCAGTGGATCAAGTTAAGGGATGATAAATTAAAAATCTAAAAATTTGAAATCCCCATGGAGGACTGTTCAAATGGAAAAATTCAGTCTGATGGACCATTATTGTGTTAAAGATATGAATGAGATATTCTGAATGAATTGTTATTTGATAATGCGTTCTATATAAGTATCTTTATCCCGTGATTATGTGGGGAGCCGACCTATTTAAAGAACCTAGAATCAGTTGAATCAAAAATCGGATTGAATCATAAATAAAGAAACTTAACAAGAATTGTTTAAGGCTGAAAATTAGATGCTACTTTTGTCTACTTTTTTGTCTTTCAATTTGTCATAATCGGGTGTGAAGTGTCTTTTGAAATCTGGATGGAAGTTAGAAATGTATGCGAAGTAGTAGTGGTTATCCGGAGAAGAAGAAGACGGATTTTTCATTCACAGATATGGAGATTTATGTAAGCAGATAGTTGACAGTTATTTTGACAATGAAGATACAGTGTGTTTTGTCAATTTGGTTGTCACTGGCGTTGTCATTCAGTTTGTCAGTTTGTTTGTCAGAAAGTCTGAATTTCCCTTGAAGTTTGTGAAAGATGTGATAAGCAGTAACACTGGTGATTCACGGTGGTTTCAACCACAATGGTTGATTAGGATGGAGCCTACAATAGGAGCATGCAAAGCAAGTGCTATAGATTCAGGCACTGCTGCAGATTCAGGAGGCGAAATCAGATTCAGGTGCTGTTTCGAAATCACATTCAGGAGGCAAAATCAGATTCAGGAGGCGAAATCAGATTTAGGAGGCAAAATTTGATTCAGATAATCAAGCTGTGCAGAAGATTGAAGAAGAATCAGTTTGTCTATTTTTTAGAAAGGGTGTAAATCGAATGACGATGCTTATGAAGGGTGTTCATGGTCGAGTTTGCTTTCTTTTGTAAGGGGGATGAATGCCAAGAAGATGTTGAGCAGCAGTTATGGTGGCGGTTACAGTGGCAGTTATGGTTCTTGGAAGTCAAATGCTGAATGGTAATACATTCTGGAGAATTCACAATAGCCTTCATATTCTTATTTTGTAAGATCAGTAGTAAGGCGGCAAGGTTCATAGCAAGGAGGATCATGGCGGATTTTGGCAGTATGGTAGATTTTGACAGTGCAGTTTGACAATGCAGTTGACAGTTTGACAACACAATTTGACAGTTTTTCTGATTTGCAGACTGAATCTGCTTTACAGCCAGAAGGTAACTTTTTATGGCAAATTTTTCAAGGAGAAATCATAATATTATCAATTTAAAATATTTCAATCAATTTTAAGCAGCGCAACATTGAAATCAACGAACATACTTACAGTGAAAAATATTTACAAAGACCCTGAAACCGGGCCGATATTCCAATCCAAACTTCATGTCCAAACCATAACCATAACCATAACCACAATCCAATCACAACCACAACCACAACCACATCGATAATCTAGAATTCGATCTTCCAACCTCAACCAGCTGGGTAAACCTCACGGACCGTCTCCCCTCGTCGTCAGCCAGCCGATGAGGGCCAAGCCGTCCTGTCACCCCCTCAGGTACTGCCGCTTGTAGCAAACCCTCTCGCCCTTCCGAGGGAACGTCTCCTCATGAGGTGGGGGTTAAGTCACCGCACTAGCCTGGACCCACAGAACTAGGCAGCATATATACATCACCCTGGTGGTGAAATCCAATTCCCAGTGGCATAGAAGGGGATTGCCCTGGGCCGACTCCCGGCCTCGCTATATCCTCCACCCGGCTACACAGGCAAGCACAGATTTAGCTAAGGGGGGGAGAAGCTGTACCTGCATGTTAGCAATAAACCAGCAGTGTATCCAATAAAAAGAGACATAGCCTTTATTCAATAAATTCACACATTAACAAAAAACATCGTTTCGGAAAGACAATGATTCAAAAGCAAGATTATTTCTTATAACTTTACTTAAGAGTAACCATAAGGTACTTTAGGCCATCTATACTAGGGGTTTAACCTTGGTTCCTTTCCTATTATTTCGAATCTTTGCATTAAGCTTCATAAGAGAGAATTTTACTTAAACTTGTTAAATGACCAACTTGGTTATCGTTTTCGTGCCTATTCGCTTCAAGAGGGGCGAAGTCGATTGCAGGGACGCGATTCGCTTCATTCCCTCCTTGGGCAGCGCGTGGTTCTTCAATTCGGTGGCGTTTCGGCGCCATAGGAGCACTAGAGTTTTAAGAGGATAGAGAGAGAACGGGGTGAATATAAGAGGTTGGGAACTTGGAGAGAAAAGAGAGAATTCTACTGGTTCAAACGGATTCGAAAACGGAGTCCGTTTGGGGTAGGAAAAGCTTGTTGGACTTATGGGTAGGAACGACCTCTTAACCTAAGTTTAAGTCGCCGCATATGGGGGGGGGGAATTGAGAGGGTGTCCTTAACTTGGAGAGCTCTTGAGAAGAGTGTATGTCTAGGGAGGCCTAGGAAAGAGTAAGGCAAGGGTTGGAGGAGAAGCACACTTTAAGTCTATTCACACCGGGGGGGGGGGGGGGGGGGGGAGAGAAGAGTGTAGGACATGTCCTAGAGATTGAGGGAGGGCTTGCGCCTAGGGCCTTGCTGGGGGCTTGCTTGGAGAAGGGGGCTGGGAGGGTCCTTTTATAGGTGCTGGAGGGTGGACGTCCGGGTGCAGGAAGGTGACACCTGGGTGGTGTAGGTGTCCGGGAGAGTGTGGGCGTGAGACACCTGGGGGTGGAGGTGTCTCGAGGAGAGAGAAAGTGTGACACATGGGGGTGGAGGTATCCCCAACAGAGAGAGAGCGCGACACCTGTGGATAGAGGGTTCTGGGAGGACGGGGTACGTGTACGGGTGTGCTGGAGGGTGCGTCTAGGTCGTGTACACGCTTGGGTGTCCCGGGTGGATTGTCGGTTTTTTTCACGGGCGGTGCCCGTGATGGGGCCCACGCCGGCCGCCCGCCGTCGTCCCGGGGGGGTCAAAAAAATTTTTTTTGACGAAAATGTCCGGCCTTGCCCCATGACCATGGGGGCGTGTTGCGTTCGTTGATTAGACGCCTGGATAGTTACTATTTTTGGTCGGAAGTTCGCAGATTAAAGGCTTAAAAGCTTGATTAAACCCATTCCGGGTACCCGTTTTTAGTTCAGAAAAAACTATTTTAAGTGTAAAATTACGCGTAGATTCCAAATTTGGATTCAAAATTACAAATTTCTAAGCAAAAATGGCTCATTTTCCAAAAATAGAAGTTTTCTGATCGTAAAAATGACAAACTAAGTTATATTTTTCAACTCTGAAGCAAGTACATTGTTATTTACAATGGGTATGTTACATCCTTCCCTACTAAAAGAACTCGAGATGTCCGCATCTCGGCACAAACTCTGGGTAATTCTTTTGGAGGGTTGACTCTTCCTCCCAAGTGGCATCCTCCTCAGGGTAATCTTTCCATTCCACTAAATGTTCCCTAAGGATTCTATTACGAAGCACTCTTTCTCTAGAGTCGATGATTCTATTAGGTCTCATTTCAAGGACTCCCTGAGTTGGCATTACAACTTGTTCATCATCAAGAACATGATCAGGATGAGGCACATATGGCTTTAGTAAGCTTACATGGAATACATCATGGATTTTGAGGTGGGTTGGGAGGCCAAGTTTGTAGGTTTTCCCAAACATTTGATGACTTCATAAGGCCCACAATACCTTGGACTCAGCTTCCTAAATTTTCCAAGAGATAAAGAACTTCTCTTTGGCCGCACTCGAAGAAAAACTTTGTCTCCTTGCTGGAAAATTCTTTTAGATCTTTTGGTATCAGCATAATGCTTCTGTCGATCCTGGGCGGCTTTAATATCCTTACGAATAGCTTTGGTTTGTTCTTCCATTTCTTCAAGCATCATCCTAGAGGCTTCAACCTTTAGTGTGGGGTCAGAGAAATTTAAGGGAGACAAACATTCCTGACCATAAAGAGCTTTGAATGGTGACATCCCTATGCTTTGGTGATAGGATGTATTGTAAGAGAATTCCACTAGAGGGAGATACTGAATCCACTTCTTTGGTTCACGCCCACAATAGGCTCTGAGGATGTCTTCTATAACTTGATTAACTCTCTCAGTTTGACCATCTGTTTCTGGGTGGTAAGCGGTACTGAAACAAAGTTGTGTTCCAATAGCCTAGAATAATGATGTCGAGAACTTTGAAGTGAAGTCAGAGTCCCGGTCACTGACTATTCTTTTTGGCAATCCATGAAGCCTAAAGATTTCCTTGATGAAAAGGCGAGCAATATCAGAAGATGTAAATGTCTTCTTTACTGGGATAATATGGGTCACTTGGTAAGCATATCCACAACTACTAAAATAGAATCATATCCTCCTTGTGTTGTGGGAAGACTTGTGACAAAATCCATACTGATACATTCCCACTTCATCTGAGGAATGTCCAGAGGTTGGAGTTTCCCGGGCATTGTGATTCTTTCAGCTTTAATCCTTTGACATGAAAGGCATTGTCTGATGTATTGAAGGATATCTCTCTTCATTCCAGGCCAAAAGTAACTTCTCCTTAAGGCATTCAAGGTTTTTGCATAACCTGGGTGTCCTGCTCTACGGGGCTATCATGAGCTTCATACAAGATCATCTTCTTCAGTGTAAGATCTTTGGGAATACATAACCTATGCATGAAGTAGAGGCATTCATCATTGAGGGTGTATCCCTTGATCAATACATTTTCCTTTTCTGTGGGTGCCTCCTTGTGAACTAGGCTTACTAGCTTTTGGTAATTAGGGTCATGAGGTGAAACCTGCTTTACCTTCTCTAGGATGGGGTTATTTGGCATAGAGATTGCACTTAGGAAGGATTTGCGACTGAGGGCATCTGCTACAACATTATCCTTTCCAGGACAAAATTTGATATCAAAATCAAACTCTTGCAGAATCTCAATCCACCTCCTTTGCCTCATGTTGAGATTGGGCTGGGTGAAGATCCACTTTAAACTCTGGTGGTCAGTTACAAGCAGAAACTTACGGCCTAGGAGATAGTGTCTCCATAACTTGAAACAATGAACAACTGCAAGGAGTTCCAAATCATGGGTGGCATAATTGACTTCATAGAGTTTAAGCTTACGAGAAGTGTAAGCCACAGGCCTTCCTTCTTGAATTAAGACACCACCAAGTGCATCAGTGACAACCTCAAACTCTTTGGTGAAGTCAGGGAGCTTCAGAACTAGTGCTGAGGTGAGGATAGTCTTAAGTTGGCTAAAACTGCTTTGGTGGATTGGTAACCATACTATCTTACATTCCTTCTTGAGGAGATCAGTTAAGGGTGCGGCTATCTTGGCATAATCCTTGATGAAGATCCTATACCATCCTGTGATGCCTAGAAACCCACGGATTTCTTTGACTATCCTAGGGGGTGGCCATTCCAATATATCCTTGACTTTGGCAGGGTCTAGTGAGATGCCCTCTGAGGAGACAATGAACCCTAGATATTCAATTTGGGAAGTGAAGAAGGTACATTTGCTTTTCTTGGCATAGAGCTTATGTTCGCGCAGTATTTGCAATACTTTGCGTACATGCTCCTCATGTTCCTCTTTTGACTGAGAATAGACCAAGATGTCATCAAAGAAGACAAGGACAAATTCATCCAAGTAGGGTCGGAAGATATCCTGCATCAGGCGGTTGAAGGTGGCGGGAGCATTGGTTAATCCGAATGGCATGACTGTAAATTCATAGTGGCCATAGCGGGTATTGAAAGCGGTTTTGGAGATATCTGATTCCTTGATCCTAATTTGATAGTAGCCAGACCTTAAATCCATCTTGGAGAAAACTTTGGATCCATAAAGTCTGTCAAGAAGTTCGTCGATGCGAGGAATGGGGTATTTGTTTTTGACAGTGACCTTGTTTAGGCCTCGGTAGTCGATACAAAGACGAAGCGTGCCATCCTTCTTTCTCTGGAAAAGAATAGGCGCTCCCCATGGGGAATTACTAGGGTGAATGAATCCTTGCTCAATGAGGTGCCTAAGCTGTTCCTTGAGCTCTATGGCTTCAGGAAGAGACATTTTGTAAGGTCTCCTTGAAACTGATTCAGCCCCAGGGATTAACTCAATCCCATGATCTACTTCTCGAGATGGGGGTAGCTTTGTAAGTTCCTCTGGAAAGATGTCTGAAAACTCCTGGAGCCAAGAGGGTTCTAAATCTGGGTTGCTTTCTTCTACCTTGTTGAGTTTGACAAGGAAGATCTGTTGGCCCTTGCGCACTCCCTTAAGAAGGCGATTAGCTTTGACCAAATGAAATTTGGGTTTACCTGTTTTTCCCTGGGCTGATACTACCTGTCCTTGACTATTCTTAAAGGTGATGCTTCCTTCAGCACAGTGAATGTCAGCATTGTTTGCAATTAACCAGTCCATACCAAGGATTCCATCATAAATCCCTAATGGTAAGCTTCTGAAATACCCATGGGTTGATTCACCACCCAATTCAAATTCAAGATCTCCCACACAATGTCGGGATACTTCTTCTTTTCCATTGGCTAACTCAACAATCATTGCTTGGGCTAGTTTTTGATCTAACTGTAACTTACGCAAGCATTTTGGAGAAAGAAATGAATGCGTACTACCACAATCCATCAAGAGCTGGAAAGATCTACCTTGATAAGTAGCCGGAGCTTGGATAACAGAAAACTGCTGATTAGGTCCTTGATGTTCTATAACTCCATGAATGGTGGCTTGCTCTTCTTCTTCCATAACTAAAGTTGGTTCACCAATCATAGAGCAGACACGGGCAGTCACTCCACGATCTCTACCACGTCCACCACCACCTCGTCCAGCCTGGCGGTTATTAGGAATCCCACGACCTTGAACTACCCGGCCGCCTTGTGGAGCAGCAGTGACACTAGGATTGAGAGAGGGTCTTGCAAGTTTGGGGCATTCATTCCGGAAGTGGCCAACTTCATTGCAATAAAAGCACCTTTGGTCCCCATAGGATTCTGAAGTGGAATTAGCATAACTGCGGGGGATAAAATTATTGGGGTACTGACCAATAGTGTTGTGGCAGAAATTCGATTGGTAATTCCTCTGAAGGCGCCCCCTTGGGTTAGACTCAGGATAGACTCTCTTCTTGCTTGACCACTCTTTACTTCTTTTGCCAGAGGTTTGGCTCAGGTAAGAGCATCTTGCAAGGTAGTTGGCCTCATTGCTTCAAGGCGAGAATCCAAAGGTTCATTCAGCCCTTGGCAAAATCGGGCCACTTGTTGAGTGATCGACATAGGTGGAGCATATTTGCCAAGTGTGACAAATTTTGAGTAGTATTCCTCCAAGGTTAAGCTAAGCTGCTTGAGGCTGAAGAACTCGTTCATCTTAATAGATTCATGAGATGGGGGGAGATAACGGCCCTTCACAGCTTGCTTAATGTCACTCCAGGTTTGGGTATCTTCAGTGACGCCCTTATCTCGGCACCATTTCTTCCACCAAAGTTTGGCGTCCCCGGTAAGACAGAATCTGGCAAGCATGGATTGATTCCTAATTCCTGTACCAGCAGCCAAAAAGTAATCGTCCATGGCTTTTATCCAAACTTCTGCATCCCTTTCAATCTTTGAACCTGCCCCATTAAATGAGGGAGGTTGCATTTATTTGAGGAGAAGCTTCTTCTCCTGTGTATCTGTATATAATGCATTGGGAGCAAGAAGTTGACGATCTTGGTTATTAATAAGAAGCTAAATTTAGAATCATGTCACTTAGGCGGTTTAACACACATAAGACAATGAGTGTGAAAATCAAAACCTTTTATTCCAAGCTTTAATATTTACAAGTGAACCAAGCCATTTACAAGGATTGGACTAAATCCAATCTTATTTATTTACATGGTAGTCCTCTAGGGAACCTAATAAAGATCTGCGGTGGTAGCATTGAAAAAGTAGGGGGGTTCTCCCATGGTTTCAAGAACTCGATAAGTCTCTGGTAGGGGAGGTAAACCTCGTCTAGAAAGACGGGTAACGGCTACTCTATCAGGGGATACAACTTGAGTCACCCTATCATAAACCCATCGATTCTGCAACATGCAATTCCCATCGATAGTGACATAGGTGTTACGAGGAGTGCCAATAAACCAGAACAGGCAAACCATCTGCAACATCTCGACATATCGGATCCGCCTCAAGTCGTTGGTGAGATTGCCGATGTGCTCAGCTCGAATGATGAAATAGGTAGATCGATGATGCCAATACTCAGCTCTGTTCCATCCCCTTTCGATGCGAGTGTAATGAGGAAGGGTTAGCTTGTCTACAATGTGCATCATAGTGTCACGGAACTCAAATTCGGAAGAGCGACAAGCAGTCATGAACATGCATTAGAATACGAGGAAGCGAGAATAGGGATCCATCTCGTCCTCCTGCATCCAGCCGTAACTAGATTAGTTTAACAAGAATTCCTAGAGCAACAAGAGAATACAATATGAAATCACCCAAGTCTAAACCTGCTCTGATACCACGTGTGAGGCCCCCGCCGACCCGTAGGGCGGGGGAATCCTTTTGATAGGCGGTTAAGTCTCGTGTTATTTTCCGATTGACGACACCTCGATCTCGTAGAAATACGAGGTTACGAGCAAACGGAGGGACCTAACTCTATCTCGCAGGGGAAGCATAGTCATCCTAAAGGAAATTCTAATCCCCAGCACGGAATGTGCGTGGAGATGGAATAAGACCCACACTTGGTTCAAGGAAGCAAATGCCTTTTCCCCCCTGTATTTCATGAGGCACGGCCGCTGGATCGGTCCCCTAAAACAAGTCTTGTTCGGGATTCTACTATTCCCTAAGTATCGTAAGTTACGACTCGTAGAAAGCTACCCGACTGATCGGGTCCACCCATCCTTAGAATGGTACCGTCAGGGCATCCATTCTCCCACTTTCCACACACTCACCCGTTCAATTGTTTTCTAATTAAGTCCTACCACACTGTGAAACACTTAAAAACAAATTCCTTTGTTAATTAATTACACTTGATTCCTTAAAAGAAATCTTCCTTAGCACAACATTGAAATCAACTAACATACTTACAGTGAAAAATATTTACAAAGACCCTGAAACCGGGCCGATATTCCAATCCAAACTTCATGTCCAAACCATAACCATAACCATAACCACAATCCAATCACAACCACAACCACAACCACAACCACATCGATGATCTAGAATTCGATCTTCCAGCCTCAACCAGCTGGGTAAACCTCACGGACCGTCTCCCCTCGTCGTCAGCCAGCCAATGAGGGCCAAGCCGTCTTGTCACCCCCTCAGGTAGTACTGCCGCTTGTACCAACCCCTCTCGCCCTTCGGAGGGAACGTCTCCTCATGAGGTGGGGGTTAAGTCACCGCACTAGCCTGGACCCACAGAACTAGGCAGCATATATACATCACCCTGGTGGTGAAATCCAATTCCCAGTGGCATAGGAGGGGATTGCCTTGGGCCGACTCCCGGCCTCGCTATATCCTCCGCCCGGCTACACAGGCAAGCACGGAGTTAGCTAAGGGAGGGGAGAAGCTGTACCTGCATGTGTTAGCAATAAACCAGCAGTGTATCCAATAAAAAGAGACATAGCCTTTATTCAATAAATTCACACATTAACAAAAAACATCGTTTCGGAAAGACAATGATTCAAAAGCAAGATTATTTCTTATAACTTTACTTACGAGTAACCATAAGGTACTTTAGGCCATCTATACTAGGGGTTTAACCTTGGTTCCTTTCCTATTATTTCGAATCTTTGCATTAAGCTTCATAAGAGAGAATTTTACTTAAACTTGTTAAATGACCAACCTGGTTATCGTTTTCGTGCCTATTCGCTTCAAGAGGGGTGAAGTCGATTGGAGGGACGCGATTCGCTTCATTCCCTCCTTGGGCAGCGCGTGGTTCTTCAATTCGGCGGCGTTTCGGCGCCATAGGAGCACTAGAGTTTTAAGAGGATAGAGAGAGAACGGGGTGAATATAAGAGGTTGGGAACTTGGAGAGAAAAGAGAGAATTCTACTGGTTCAAACGGATTCGAAAACGGAGTCCGTTTGGGGTAGGAAAAGCTTGTTGGGCTTATGGGTAGGAACGACCTCTTAACCTAAGTTTAAGTCGCCGCATATGGGGGGGGAATTGAGAGGGTGTCCTTAGCTTGGAGAGCTCTTGAGAAGAGTGTACGTCTAGGGAGGCCTAGGGAAGAGTAAGGCAAAGATTGAGGAGAAGCACACTTTAAGTCTATTCACACAGGGGGGGGAGAAGAGTGTAGGACATGTCCTAGAGCTTGAGGGAGGGCTTGCGCCTAGGGCCTTGCTGGGGGCTTGCTTGGAGAAGGGGGCTGGGAGGGTCCTTTTATAGGTGCTGGAGGGTGGACATCCGGGTGCGGGAAGGTGACACGTGGGTGGTGTAGGTGTCCGGGAGAGAGTGTGGGCGTGAGACACCTGGGGGTGGAGGTGTCTCGAGGAGAGAGAAAGTGTGACACATGGGGGTGGAGGTGTCCCCAAGAGAGAGAGAGTGCGACACCTGTGGATAGAGGGTTCTGGGAGGAGGGGGTACGTGTAGGGGTGTGCTGGAGGGTGCGTCTAGGTCGTGTACACGCTTGGGTGTCCCGGGTGGATTGTCGGTTTTTTTCACGGGCGGCAGCCGCCGCCGTGGTGGGACCCACGCCGGCCGCCCGCCGTCGTCCCGGGGAAGTCAAAAATTTTTTTTGACGAAAATGTCCGGCCTTGCCCCGTGACCATGGGGGCGTGTTCCGTTCGTTGATTAGACGCCTGGATAGTTACTATTTTTGGTCGGAAGTTCGCAGATTAAAGGCTTAAAAGCTTGATTAAACCCATTCCGGGTACCCGTTTTTAGTTCCAAAAAAACTATTTTAAGTGTAAAATTATGCGTAGATTCCAAATTTGGATTCAAAATTATAAATTTCTAAGCAAAAATGGCTCATTTTCCAAAAATAGAAGTTTTCTGATCGTAAAAATGACAAACTAAGTTATATTTTTCAACTCTGAAGCAAGTACATTGTTATTTACAATGGGTATGTTACATCCTTCCCTACTAAAAGAACTCGAGTTGTCCGCATCTCGGCACAAACTCTGGGTAATTCTTTTGGAGGGTTGACTCTTCCTCCCAAGTGGCATCCTCCTCAGGGTAATCTTTCCATTCCACTAAATGTTCCCTAAGGATTCTATTGCGAAGCACTCTTTCTCTAGAGTCGATGATTCTATTAGGTCCCATTTCAAGGACTCCCTAAATTGGCATTACAACTTGTTCATCATCAAGAACATGATCAGGATGAGGCACATATGGCTTTAGTAAGCTTACAATGGAATACATCATGGATTTTGAGGTGGGTTGGGAGGCGAAGTTTGTAGGTTTTCCCAAACATTTGATGACTTCATAAGGCCCACAATACCTTGGACTCAGCTTCCTAAATTTTCCAAGAGATAAAGAACTTCTCTTTGGCCGCACTCGAAGAAAAACTTTGTCTCCTTGCTGGAAAATTCTTTCAGATCTTTTGGTATCAGCATAATGCTTCTGTCGATCCTGGGCGGCTTTAATATCCTTACGAATAGCTTTGGTTTGTTCTTCCATTTCTTCAAGCATCATCCTAGAGGCTTCAACCTTTAGTGTGGGGTCAGAGAAATTTAAGGGAGACAAACATTCCTGACCATAAAGAGCTTTGAATGGTGACATCCCTATGCTTTGGTGATAGGATGTATTGTAAGAGAATTCCACTAGAGGGAGATACTGAATCCACTTCTTTTGTTCACGCCCACAATAGGCTCTGAGGATGTCTTCTATAACTTGATTAACTCTCTCAGTTTGACCATCTGTTTCTGGGTGGTAAGAGGTACTGAAACAAAGTTGTGTTCCAATAGCCTGGAATAATGATGTCCAGAACTTTGAAGTGAAGTCAGAGTCCCGGTCACTGACTATTCTTTTTGGCAATCCATGAAGCCTAAAGATTTCCTCAGAAGATTTAAATGTCTTCTTTACTGGGATAATATGGGTCACTTTGGTAAGCATATCCACAACTACTAAAATAGAATCATATCCTCCTTGTGTTGTGGGAAGACTTGTGACAAAATCCATACTGATACATTCCCACTTCATCTGAGGAATGTCCAGAGGTTGGAGTTTCCCGGGCATTTTGATTCTTTCAGCTTTAATCCTTTGACATGAAAGGCATTGTCTGATGTATTGAAGGATATCTCTCTTCATTCTAGGCCAAAAGTAACTTCTCCTTAAGGCATTCAAGGTTTTTGCATAACCTGGGTGTCCTGCTCTACGGGGCTATCATGAGCTTCATACAAGATCATCTTCTTCAGTGTAAGATCTTTGGGAATACATAACCTATGCATGAAGTAGAGGCATTCATCATCGAGGGTGTATCCCTTGATCAATACATTTTCCTTTTCTGTGGGTGCCTCCTTGTGAACTAGGCTTACTAGCTTTTGGTAATCAGGGTCATGAGGTGAAACCTGCTTTACCTTCTCTAGGATGGGGTTATTTGGCATAGAGATTGCACTTAGGAAGGATTTGCGACTGAGAGCATCTGCTACAACATTATCCTTTCCAGGACGAAATTTGATATCAAAATCAAACTCTTGCAGAATCTCAATCCACCTCCTTTGCCTCATGTTGAGATTGGGCTGGGTGAAGATCCACTTTAAACTCTGGTGGTCAGTAGCAGAAACTTAGGGCCTAGGAGATAGTGTCTCCATAACTTGAAACAATGAACAACTGCAAGGAGTTCCAAATCATGGGTGGCATAATTGACTTCATAGAGTTTAAGCTTACGAGAAGTGTAAGCCACAGGCCTTCCTTCTTGAATTAAGGCACCACCAAGTGCAAGGCCACTAGCATCAGTGACAACCTAAAACTCTTTGGTGAAGTCAGGGAGCTTCAGAACTAGTGCTGAGGTGAGGATAGTCTTAAGTTGGCTAAAACTGCTTTGGTGGATTGGTAACCATACTATCTTACATTCCTTCTTGAGGAGATCAGTTAAGGGTGCGGCTATCTTGGCATAATCCTTGATGAAGATCCTATACCATCCTGTGATGCCTAGAAACCCACGGATTTCTTTGACTGTCCTAGGGGGTGGCCATTCCAATATATCCTTGACTTTGGCAGGGTCTACTGAGATGCCCTCTGAGGAGACAATGAACCCTAGATATTCAATTTGGGAAGTGAAGTACATTTGCTTTTCTTGGCATAGAGCTTATGTTCGCGCAGTATTTGCAATACTTTGCGTACATGCTCCTCATGTTCCTCTTTTGACTGAGAATAGACCAAGATGTCATCAAAGAAGACAAGGACAAATTCATCCAAGTAGGGTCGGAAGATATCCTGCATCAGGCGGTTGAAGGTGGCGGGAGCATTGGTTAATCCGAATGGCATGACTGTAAATTCATAGTGGCCATAGCGGGTATTGAAAGCGGTTTTGGAGATATCTGATTCCTTGATCCTAATTTGATAGTAGCCAGACCTTAAATCCATCTTGGAGAAAACTTTGGATCCATAAAGTCTGTCAAGAAGTTCGTCGATGCGAGGAATATGGTATTTGTTTTTGACAGTGACCTTGTTTAGGCCTCAGTAGTCAATACAAAGACGAAGCGTGCCATCCTTCTTTCTCTGGAAAAGAACAGGCGCTCCCCATGGGGAATTACTAGGGCGAATGAATCCTTGCTCAATGAGCTGCCTAAGCTATTCCTTGAGCTCTATGGCTTCAGGAAGAGACATTTTGTAAGGTCTCCTTGAAACTGATTCAGCCCCAGGGATTAACTCAATCCCATGATCTACTTCTCGAGATGGGGGTAGCTTTGTAAGTTCCTCTGGAAAGATGTCTGAAAACTCCTGGAGCCAAGAGGGTTCTAAATCTGGGTTGCTTTCTTCTACCTTGTTGAGTTTGACAAGGAAGATCTGTTGGCCCTTGCACACTCCCTTAAGAATGCGATTAGCTTTGACCAAATGAAATTTGGGTTTACCTGTTTTTTCCCTGGGCTGATACTACTTGTCCTTGACTATTCTTAAAGGTGATGCTTCCTTCAGCACAGTGAATGTCAGCATTGTTTGCAATTAACCAGTCCATACCAAGGATTCCATCATAAATCCCTAATGGTAAGCTTCTGAAATACCCATGGGTTGATTCACCACCCAATTCAAATTCAAGATCTCCCACACAATGTCGGGATACTTCTTCTTTTCCACTGGCTAACTCAACAATCATTGCTTGGGCTGGTTTTTGATCTAACTGTAACTTACACAAGCATTTTGGAGAAAGAAATGAATGCGTACTACCACAATCAATCAAGAGCTGGAAAGATCTACCTTGATAAGTAGCCGGAGCTTGGATAACAGAAAACTGCTGATTAGGTCCTTGATGTTCTATAGCTGCATGAATGGTGGCTTGCTCTTCTTCTTCCATCTCTAAAGTCGGTTCACCAATCATAGAGCAGACACGGGTAGTCACTCCACGACCTCTACCACGTCCACCACCACCTCGTCTAGCCTGGCGGTTATTAGGAATCCCACGACCTTGAACTACCCGGCCGCCTTGTGGAGCAGCAGTGACACTAGGATTGAGAGAGGGTCTTGCAAGTTTGGGGCATTCATTCCGGAAGTGGCCAACTTCATTGCAATAAAAGCACCTTTGGTCCCCATAGGATTCTGAAGTGGAATTAGCATAACTGCGGGGGATAAAATTATTGGGGTACTGACCAATAGTGTTGTGGCAGAAATTCGATTGGTAATTCCTCTGATGAAGGCGCCCCCTTGGGTTAGACTCAGGATAGACTCTCTTCTTTGTTTGACCACTCTTTACTTCTTTAGCCAGAGGTTTGGCTCGGGTAAGAGCATCTTGCAAGGTAGTTGGCCTCATTGCTTCAAGGCGAGAATCCAAAGGTTCATTCAGCCCTTGGCAAAATCGGGCCACTTGTTGAGTGATCGACATAGGTGGAGCATATTTGCCAAGTGTGACAAATTTTGAGTAGTATTCCTCCAAGGTTAAGCTAAGCTGCTTGAGGCTGAAGAACTCGTTCATCTTAATAGATTCATGAGATGGGGGGAGATAACGGCCCTTCACAGCTTGCTTAATGTCACTCTAGGTTTGGGTATCTTCAGTGACGCCCTTATCTCGGCACCATTTCTTCCACCAAAGTTTGGCGTCCCCGGTAAGACGGAATCTGGCAAGCATGGATTGATTCCTAATTCCTGTACCAGCAGCCGAAAAGTAATCGTCCATGGCTTCTATCCAAACTTCTGCATCCCTTTCAATCTTTGAACCTGTCCCATTAAATGAGGGAGGTTGCATTTGTTTGAGGAGAAGCTTCTTCTCCTGTGTATCTGTATATAATGCATTGGGAGCAAGATGTTGACAATCCTGGTTATCAATAAGAAGCTAAATTTAGAATCATGTCACTTAGGCAGTTTAACACACATAAGACAATGAGTGTGAAAATCAAAACCTTTTATTCCAGGCTTTAATATTTACAAGTGAACCAAGCCATTTACAAGGATTGGACTAAATCCAATCTTATTTATTTACATGGTAGTCCTCTAGGGAACCTAATAAAGATCTGCGGTGGTAGCATTGAAAAAGTAGGGGGGTTCTCCCATGGTTTCAAGAACTCGATAAGTCTCTGGTAGGGGAGGTAAACCTCGTCTAGAAAGACGGGTAACGGCTACTCTATAAGGGAATACAACTTAAGTCAACCTATCATAAACCCATCGATTCTGCAACATGCGATTCCCATCGATAGTGACATAGGTGTTACGAGGAGTGCCAATAAACCAGAATAGGCAAACCATCTGCAACATCTCGGCATATCGGATCCGCCTCAAGTCGTTGGTGAGATTGCCGACGTGCTCAGCTCGAATGATGAAATAGGTAGATCGACGATGCCAATACTCAGCTCTGTTCCATCCCCTTTCGATGCGAGTGTAATGAGGAAGGGTTAGCTTGTCTACAATGTGCATCATAGTGTCACGGAACTCAAATTCGGAAGAGCAACAAGTAGTCATGAACATGCATTGGAATACCAGGAAGCGAGAATAGGGATCCATCTCGTCCTCCTGCGTCCAGCCATAACTAGATTAGTTTAACAAGAATTCCTAGAGAAACAAGAGAATACAATATGAAATCACCCAAGTCTAAACCTGCTCTGATACCACGTGTGAGGCCCCCCGACCCGTAGGGCGGGGGAATCCTTTTGATAGGCAGTTAAGTCTCGTGTTATTTTCCGATTGACGACACCTCGATCTTGTAGAAATACGAGGTTACGAGCAAACGGAGGGACCTAACTCTATCTCGCAGGGGAAGCATAGTCATCCTAAAGGAAATTCTAATCCCCAGCACGGAATGTGCGTGGAGATGGAACAAGACCCACACTCGGTTCAAGGAAGCCAACGCCTTTTTCCCCTTGTATTTCATGAGGCACAGCCGCTGGCTCGGTCCCCTAAAACAAGTCTTGTTCGGGACTCTACTATTCCCTAAGTATCGTAAGTTACGACTCGTAGAAAGCTACCCGACTGATCGGGTCCACCCATCCTTAGATAGGTACCGTCAGGGCATCCATTCTCCCACTTTCCACACACTCACCCGTTCAATTGTTTTCTAATTAAGTCCTACCACACTGTGAAACACTTAAAAACAAATTCCTTTGTTAATTAATTACACTTGATTCCTTAAAAGAAATCTTCCTTAGCACAACATTGAAATCAACGAACATACTTACAGTGAAAAATATTTACAAAGACCCTGAAACCGGGCCGATATTCCAATCCAAATTTCATGTCCAAACCATAACCATAACCACAATCCAATCACAACCACAACCACAACCACAACCACAACCACATCGATGATCTAGAATTCGATCTTCCAGCCTCAACCAGCTGGGTAAACCTCACGGACCGTCTCCCCTCGTCGTCAGCCAGCCGATGAGGGCCAAGCCGTCCTGTCACCCCCTCAGGTACTGCCGCTTGTACCAACCCCTCTCGCCCTTCGGAGGGAATGTCTCCTCTCATGAGGTGGGGGTTAAGTCACCGCACTAGCCTGGACCCACAGAACTAGGCAGCATATATACATCACCCTGGTGGTGAAATCCAATTCCCAGTGGCATAGGAGGGGATTGCCCTGGGCCGACTCCCGGCCTCGCTATATCCTCCGCCCGGCTACACAGGCAAGCACGGAGTTAGCTAAGGGAGGGGAGAAGCTGTACCTGCATGTTAGCAATAAACCAGCAGTGTATCCAATAAAAAGAGACATAGCCTTTATTCAATAAATTCACACATTAACAAAAAACATCGTTTCGGAAAGACAATGATTCAAAAGCAAGATTATTTCTTATAACTTTACTTAAGAGTAACCATAAGGTACTTTAGGCCATCTATACTAGGGGTTTAACCTTGGTTCCTTTCCTATTATTTCGAATCTTTGCATTAAGCTTCATAAGAGAGAATTTTACTTAAACTTGTTAAATGACCAACCTGGTTATCGTTTTCGTGCCTATTCGCATCAAGAGGGGCGAAGTCGATTGGAGGGACGCGATTCGCTTCATTCCCTCCTTGGGCAGCGCGTGGTTCTTCAATTTGGCGGCGTTTCGGCGCCATAGGAGCACTAGAGTTTTAAGAGGATAGAGAGAGAACGGGGTGAATATAAGAGGTTGGGAACTTGGAGAGAAAAGAGAGAATTCTACTGGTTCAAACGGATTCGACAACGGAGTCCGTTTGGGGTAGGAAAAGCTTGTTGGGCTTATGGGTAGGAACGACCTCTTAACCTAAGTTTAAGTCGCCGCATATGGGGGGGGGAATTGAGAGGGTGTCCTTAACTTGGAGAGCTCTTGAGAAGAGTGTACGTCTAGGGAGGCCTAGGGAAGAGTAAGGCAAGGATTGAGGAGAAGCACACTTTAAGTCTATTCACACGGGGGGGGAGAAGAGTGTAGGACATGTCCTAGAGCTTGAGGGAGGGCTTGCGCCTAGGGCCTTGCTGGGGGCTTGCTTGGAGAAGGGGGCTGGGAGGGTCCTTTTATAGGTGCTGGAGGGTGGACGTCCGGGTGCGGGAAGGTGACACCTGGGTGGTGTAGGTGTCCGGGAGAGATTGTGGGCGTGAGACACCTGGGGGTGGAGGTGTCTCGAGGAGAGAGAAAGTGTGACACATGGGGGTGGAGGTGTCCCCAAGAGAGAGAGAGCGCGACACCTGTGGATAGAGGGTTATGGGAGGAGGGGGTACGTGTAGGGGTGTGCTGGAGGGTGCGTCTAGGTCGTGTATACGCTTGGGTGTCCCGGGTGGATTGTCGGTTTTTTCATGGGTGGCGCCCGTGGTGGTGGGGCCGCCCGCCGGTCGTCCCGGGAGGGTCAAAATTTTTTTTTGACGAAAATGTCCGGCCTTGCCCCGTGACCATGGGGGCGTGTTGCATTCGTTGATTAGACGCCTGGATAGTTACTATTTTTGGTCGGAAGTTCGCAGATTAAAGGCTTAAAAGCTTGATTAAACCCATTCCGGGTACCCGTTTTTAGTTAAAAAAAACTATTTTAAGCGTAAAATTATGCGTAGATTCCAAATTTGGATTCAAAATTACAAATTTCTAAGCAAAAATGGCTCATTTTTCAAAAATAGAAGTTTTTTGATCGTAAAAATGACAAACTAAGTTATATTTTTCAACTCTGAAGCAAGTACATTGTTATTTACAATGGGTATGCTACACCCCTGTAATTAAATCCCTCTTCAGAAATATAAAAGATCTTGTTTATAACTGTTTTGGCCTAGAGAGAGAAAATATTCTAGAGAGAGATTATTCAGATTTTTAATATTTTTGGATGGAAAAATATCTCTTCATATTTAAATAAGTTCCCCCAAAACAGAAGTTCAAAAAGATTTTCAGAAGGTGCATTCGAAATAAATTATAATCTGTTCAAAAGGCCTTATCCTGGGGGTCCAAATTTTCTGAAAATTTTAAATTAAGGTTTTGAGGGACCAACTAGATTCATCCAAATGTGTGGAGATAAATGGAAGAAATAAAGAAAATCCCCCCAAAAATGAGTAAATACTCACATAAGATGAAGAGTTGACTAAGGACAAGTTAATAGTTAAAAAAGAGAGATATTTAGAAGAAATGATGCATTTTTGACACCTCAGTGTATGGGGGAATCCCCCTCATCAAGGAGGTGCCTATTTCACATGTGTGGGAGAGTTTTAAACTCCCAAATAATGAGATATTTTTATCTCTCCTCTCTCCTGTTTCAACTAGATCCAAAAAGTGAGCTAAACTGACCTAAAAATGGTCAAAAATTGACCAAACTGATCTGGAAAATTCTAGAATCAGTTTGCTTGATTAGAGGCTCACTTTTTTCTATGAATAGAAGCCTTCCCCTTTGTTGAAGCTTAATAGTGTTTATTGCACTGTTACCCTGCTTCTCCCCCAAAAACTGTGAATTTACTCATAATTCATTAGTTTTTGACCTTCCCTCTTCTAAAAATTGGTGGCCACTCTTGTTTCAAACAAGAGTAGATCCCTCAAACCATCAAGCCAAAGGAAAGCTCTCAAATTCCTTTGTAAGTTGGAGATTCTTCTCTTTTCTATTTCATTTTATGGTTTTTATGATTTTTGTCTTCTCTAAAATGAATATGATGTTATGCCTCATTGAAAAAAGGCATTCCCCTCTCTTCTTTAGTAAATCCAACTGTTCTTTATCCTAGATGAATGATTAATGGATAAAATCAAGTTTTTCATAATGTTTCTGTTAAATAAGTAGAAAATGTTTACATTAGAATGATTTAAATACTCTTGGTTAAATTCTAATTAATTTTAGAGGGTTAAAAATTGAAAAATGGTCAGCCATACAAAGGAGGTTATGGCAAAATTTTCTAAAATTATGTAAAATAAGTTTTACTTTTTTTTTTAATTCAAAAAGAGTAATTCCCATCGTATATGTATTCTTAAAGTGTTATTTTTTATCCTAGGTATAGAAAAATACATACTAAAAATATTTTATTAAAAAAGTATTACTTTCTTTAGAATTAAATTCTTTGCATAGAAGGAAGTATATTGAAATTTTGATTCTGATTATAAAAGTGTTATTTTCATCATAAATGGATTTCTATGCATAAATATATGCATAAAAGAATTCTTTTTATATTAAAAGTGTGATTTTCATCATAAATGATTTTTATGCATAAATGGATGCATAAAATAAAATGATTTTTATGCATAAATGGATGCATACAAGAAATTCTTTTATACTAAACGTGTGATTTTCATCATAAATGATTTTTATGCATAAATGGATGCATAAAAGAATTCTTTTTATATTAAAAGTGTGATTTTCATCATAAATTATTTTTATGCATAAATGGATGCATAAAAGAAATTGGTTTTATATTAAAAGTGTGATTTTCATCATAAATGATTTTTATGCATAAATATATGCATAAAAGATTTCTTTTTATATTAAAAGTGTGATTTTCATCATAAATGATTTTTATGCATAAATGGATGCATAAAAGAAAAGAGTGATTTTCATCCTAAATGATTTTTATGCATAAATAGATGCATAAAAGAAATTCTTTTATATAAAAGAGTGATTTTCATCAATTTTAATTTTATGCATAAATAGATGCATAAAGAATTCTATTTTTAATTCAAAAGAGTTATTTTCATCAATTTTGATTTTATGTATAAATAGATGCATAAAGAATTCTATTTTTATTCCAAAAGAGTTATTCTCATCAAATTTGATTTTATGCTTAAATAGATGCATAAAGAATTTTATTTTTATTCCAAAAGAGTTATTTTCATCAATTTTGATTTTATGCATAAATAGATGCATAAAGAATTTTATTTTTAATTCAAAAGAGTTATTTTCATCAATTTTGATTTTATGCATAAATAGATGCATAAAGAATTTTATTTTTAATTCAAAAGAGTTATTTTCATCAATTTTGATTTTATGCATAAATAGATGCATAAAGAATTTTATTTTTAATTCAAAAGAGTTATTTTCATCAATTTTGATTTTATGCATAGAAAAATGCATAAAATATTTTTTTTTCGAAAGTATTATTTTCATTGAAATTGAATTTATGCATAGATAGATGCATAAAAGATTTATTTTTATTTTGAAAGTGTTATTCTCATTAAAATGAAATTTATGCATAGTAAAATGCATAAAAGGTTTATTTTTAATTCGAAAGTGTTATTTTCCTTAAAATTGAATTTGTGCCTAAATAGATGCATAAAAGGATTTTTATAAAAGTGTTATTCCTACTAAAGTTGTCTTTATGCCTAATTAGATACGTAAAGAATCTTTATATCAAAAATTTAGAATTCTCTTACATTCTATAAATAGATGTGATGAGATGTAATATGAATCAGATAGATGAAAATGGATGGATGGAAGTGATATGAATCAGATAAATGAAAATGGATGAATGGATGTGATGTCCTATGAATTAGGATGTGAACGAATGGTATGGGATGTGAAGGAATGTGATGGCATGTGAATCCTGATATGAATGAATGATAAGGGATGTGAATGAATGACGGCATGTGAATCGGATGTGAATGGATGATGTGGTTTGATGTGTGAATGATGTGGGTTGATGTAGATGGATGAATGGATGATGTGGATGTGGATGTATGAATGTGGATGTGGATGTATGGATGTGGATGTGGATGTGGAAATGGATGTATGGATGTGGATGTGAATGTATGAATGTGGATGTAGAAATGGATGTGTGGATGTATGAATGTAGATGTGGATGTGGATGTATAAATGTGAATGTGAATGTGGATGTGGATGTGGATGTGGATGTATCAATGTGAATGTGGATGAGGATGTATGAATGTGAATGGGGATGTGGATGTGGATATGGATATGGATGTGGATGTGGATATGGATGTATGAAATGTGGATGTAAAAATGGATGTATGGATGTGGATGTGGATGTGGAAATGGAGGTATGGATGTGGATATGAAATGATGTAACGTCGATATAAGTGAATGGATGAGATGTGATGACATGTGAATTGGGATGTGAATAAATGATATGTGATGTGAATGAATCTGATGTGAGGAGATGGAAAATGATGTGATTGGATGAGAATGAGAACACATTTGAATGGAATGTGGACAGATGAGGGATAATGTGGAAAGACGAGAGTTCATTAAAGAAACTGTATTTGTGACCTGTTTGTAAATGATTGTCTTATGTCAAGAATGCTGGGGAAGCATTTTGATCATCTTGTGATTAAGGTCGTGGAGACCTAACTGATAAAGTTACAACAGCTGAGACGGAGAGTCAACGGAGGATGTCTCGCGTAGCATGGTTGGCCAAGGTCTTGACCAGCCTCGGTTTAAATGGTGAGCTTCCGGTACGGTGGATAAGGGACCAAGGAAGCGGCCTATGAGTGAAGCGCTAGGTGACCTGCGAAGGATCCTAGAGGGTGCTGACCATACGGTGCTCGGGCTCTGGGTCGCCGAAGATACCCACACGTACGTCGAGGAAGATATTTGGAACAAGGAGTATGAGTTGTTTTCTGAATTTTGGGCATGGATCTGGCTGATTGATCTTGCTGGTCCTTAACTGATGAGTCCATGGCTCTTTTATATGGATCGGTTTGGTTGATCTTGCTGATCTTCAACGGAGATTCCATTTTGCTATGTGAATATATTGCCGGTTACTATGAGCTAGGAACTATCGAAAAGGCCCCTGAGTGGGAGGTGGTGAGCTTGCGTGCCCTTTTTTCTCCTGCCTGTGCTACGCCTTACCTCACGCAACCCCCTGCTATTTTTCGCTACCCCCCCTTTTCTCTCCCGCTTCCCCTTCCGCCCCTCTTCATCCCTCGCTACGTTCAATTCCCCCCCCTCTCGTATTCTACCCTGCTGCCCCTTGCCCCTGTATTCCTTTTCCCTCTCTTTTGTTTCTTTCGTCTCTCCCCTATGCACCTCCCTCTGCTCCCTTACCTTCAGTGCCCCCTTTTTCTTTCTTGTTGTACCCCCGCCCCTTCTTCCTCGCTCTCTCACTCCGAAGCCTCCCCCTTGTCTTCCTCTAGTTTGTCGTCCTCCGTCTTCTTTTGACAACATCTTTAGCTCTTGGGATTTTATCATTCGATAAGTCTCTTATGGTCTTTACCCTCAGAAGCACTCCATGGCAGCCGCTTTGTCATCCCCGATCGAGGCCGCCATAACTTATCTTTCTCTGAAGCGGACCTTCAACTTCTCACAAAGGTAGTTGCATCCCTAGAGGCCTCCACTCTGGTATGCAAGATTATCGATAGTCATCCCATTCATGGACAACTTAGAGATGTTCTGCAAGGTAGCCTACTTGGTGGACCTAGAAAGATCACAGACATTCATCGTCTAAGGCGTGGCTACTATTAGGTTGAGTTCGACTCGGTAGAAACGTCAAATCAAGTCATGCAACTGCGCCCCTGCTGCATTGCATGCGGCCCAGGCCTTCTTTGTGCAGTGGTAGCACGGCTTCGGCCCAAATCTGATCCTCTCACTCGTGTTTCAAGCTTTCCCATGATAGTCTGGTTCCTAGGCCTCAAGAAGGAATACCTTCCTCTTCTCTGGATGTTATCAGTGGAGCCATTGGGAGAGTGATGGAATCCCCCCCCATAGCCGCTTCGTCCCTCAAAGGAGCGTCCAAGATTCTATCCCTGTGCATTTATATTGCCTCCGATTTATATTACCTCATCGGAGGCAACGCTCCATGTCATATCCATTCCTTGCCTTTGGAGAGATCCCATAATTTAGTGACTCGGAGTTCTCGGGTCTTCCCGGGCTAGTGTTTCATTTGCAGCAGGCAGATGGGCCACCTTGCCCAAGCTTCCCTTGGCGCCACTCCAGGATATCTCCTTCGGTGGTCCCTCGAGTCCTCATTTAGATCCGCACCACAGGGTAGAGAGAGGGAGGCCCTTAGGCAGCCAAGCACCAGGACTTGGCAACAACTCTACCGTGAGAGTGGCACACTGTTGGCCCACGCCAGGGCCATTAGCCAGCTACCTGAACTGAGAACTGTCATAGTGTGCGCCAAGGTGGCAAAGCACTTGAGGATTCTATTCTTTCAGAGAACCATTTCGAGCATTTATTATAGCATCCAACCGTTGGAGATGGGGCCCCTCTAGTCATTATGAGGGTCCCTCTAACCCCTTTTTGGTTTGGCTTGTTGAGAAAAACAATGTGTGAGGGTGCAACAACATCAGTAGAGCAAGGGGAGGAGCATGCACATTAGAAAAGGATAGACTAAGGGTACATTGGCAAAGGTTAATTTGTATGGTCATTTCAGAAAGATGAAGTTAAAGGTCAAAAAGTTGGCACATGGAAAGTGTAAGGAGGCACATGTAGTGTGAGCATTTATGGACACATGGTTGGCACAAGGGTGCACACATCTTATGAATTGAGAGCTCCATGGGAGCTATAAAAGGATGTACTTGAATAAACTCTAATGCGATGAGATTATGTGGGTTGTACTTAACTACTTGTCATTATCTTAATATTAGCTTAATCACATTTGGTATTATTTCAATCATATGCTTAATCCACCATGTAAGGTTAGTCACACTTAATCTCTTAACATGGTATCAAAGCCATGCTTCTTCCCTCATCCCATCTCAAACTAGTAGCTAAAATAGGCTCCATTAATGTTGATTAAGCCCACACTACCCCTCTTTGTCCTTTGTGCCAAAATTTGAAGTGACTTGTTTCTCCAATTCTCTCCCTCACTTAGGAAGATCTTCTAGCCACATCTTCCTCATTCATCACTGGGCGGATCTATGTTGTGGAGGAATTGAGCAATTTCATCACAAGCTACCCGCATTTTGCGCTAGTTCACTGATTGGTCTTTTGCATCGTTCTCTCTGCATTGCATGTGAATAGTATGATCACAAATCTTAAAACATATATGTCCAAAAAATACATGGCTTAGAGCTAAAGTGTGCCGTGAGGGCTTGGTTTACTTTGAGTGTGCGAGTTTCCTAGTTTACTTCGAATGCCATTCCTAGTTTAATTCCATCCCTAGTTTAGATAAGGCTAGATAGTAAAGCCCGTGTTTTGTCACATGAGAGCCTAGAGGAGACCTCATATTAATAGAGCCACCCAATACGTGACATGAAAGAGATACTATGTACAACAACTACGAAGCTAGTTACTACGATTGAAGGTTCGGCCAGAGACCTCATATTTTGGAAATTGGGCTAATGGAGTTGAGGGTGATGAAGATGTACTGCAATATGCTGGCATTGCCGTTGTCGCGGCGGACCTTAGCTCCAGCCAGTCCTCAATTTTGAAGGGTAGCCTTGTATTTTGTTACTGGACTACCGTCAGTGCAATCAGGTTACAACTCCATTTTTGTGGTAGTTGACAGAGTAACCAAGTTTGACAGACCTACACTGCAGTGGATGTTGCCAGAGTCTTCCTCAAGGAGATTTTCAGGTTACATGGCTTACCCAGAAGGATAGTGAGCGATCGAGATCCTAAGTTTACATCAAGGTTTTGGACTACATTCTTCAAAGTAGTGGGAACTCTCTAAGATCTCAGTACAGACTATCACCGAGACAGATGGCCAGACAGAAAGAGTGAACCAAATAATAGAAGATATCCTTCGGTCATGCTGTGGTAGAGAACCCAGGAAGTGGTTAAGCTACTTACATCTAGTTGCGTCTGCTTATAATGCCTCTTATCACCAAAGTATTGGGATGAGGCCTTTCAAAGCTCTGTGTACGGACAAGATTGCCTCACACCATTAACTTGGTCTGACCCATTGATCAGGGTCGAGATGTCCAAACAGATACTAGATGATATGGAGTAGTAAATGCAGCCAATACGCAAAGATATTAAGGCTGCCCCCCAGAATAGACAAAAGCAGTATACTGATAAGAAGAGAATGGAGAGAGTGTTTGAAGAATCAGATATGGTCTTCATTCGAGTACAACCCAAAAGAAGTTCTTTATCTCTAGGGAAGTACAAAAAGCTATCTCAGAGATACTGTGGACTGTACACCATTTACGAAGAAAGTAGGGGATCTAGCCTATGAACTTCTTCTACCTCCCCATCTAAAGGTACATAATGTGTTTCATGTCAATTTGCTTAAAACGTATGTATCCAGCCTGAGTCATGTGCTAGACGATGAGCAGTTGACTTTTTTGACTCAAGGTCAGATGGAACTCCAACCCGAAGAAATCCTAGATTTGGGAGAAGGCTCTCAGAAATAGAGTCCTTAGAGAATTTTTGGTCAAGTGGAAGTTCTACCCTTTAGAGGATGCCACTTGGGAAAAAGAAGATCAACTGGTAAAGGATTACCCCCACTTTGCGAGATGAGGAGTGGGAGAGGATGTAAGGTTCCTCCTCAGTCCCTTAAGATGTATAAGTTCTCCTTCCCCTTTTTTAGAATACAAAAAGGTATTATTTTTCTTTTTTTTGGCATAGAGAGAGATAATACAGCTTTGAGATATTTTTGGATACAAATTTATCCTTTAAATTTAAGATGAATTCCCCTAAAATAGAAGTTTAAAAAGAGTTTTTCAATATGTTGAGATATCGAGCTCATCTAGTGAGGCGGTGGACACTGATGACCCGCTTGGGGGATAGGCTCCACACTTACACCACTGGCATGGTTGGTGAGATCATGGGTGATATGCGGCCAGTGGGATGACAGGCTGTGTGACAGCCATTCTAGAGAAGACTGGCATAGATATAGCGCCAGCTCATTTAGTTGGGTTCACACTATAGAGAACCCTAGTATGTATTTGGTTGAGTACCTTTTCATATTGTGTACTATTATCTTTGTATATGGTGTGTTGAGTGTTGTGTGAAGGAGAAGAAGATTTTTAGCCTCTCACCTTGTGTGTTCTCTTTAAGGGTTTTGTGAGTGTGTGTGTGCAAGAGCTCAAGCTCTCTTCTCCCCTACATCTTTTCATGGTATCAAAGCTTGGTTCATGCTTAGGGCTGAGCTACAAGAAAGAGAAGCACAGGAAGCGATACGAGGGTAAGAGCTTCATCTACTCTTCCCTATTTGTGTTGGCGACTACACCCTTGTCGGGAGCTCTACGACGGCAGGCACCGGCAAACGATCTCTGATTGAGGAGCTTTCTTCGTGGGAGTAAAGCTATAGGGAAACTATATATATTGTCCTATTGGAATCAATTTTTTAGACCGAAAACGCGTTTTGAGCGCGCTACGACCTCCGTTTTTCAGAAAGCAGGCGATTTCGAGCACTGCGCGGGTAAGTCATCGATTCTCTGCAGAACTCTGTTTTAAGAACTGCAAGAAGATAGATTGGTTGTGTAGACATTGTGTGTGCTGCAAGGAGGTCAACAGTTGCCATTGGGTGTATGTATGCACATTGAGGTCACTCGTTGTGACATTTGAGTTTAGTACAGTACCGCTCCAGAAAATACAGTAGTTTGTGCAGGACACCAGGTATATTTGTGTGTCTAGCAAGATGTCAAATGATGGCAAAAACCAGATTGTTGCTGAGAAGCTTGATAAGAACAACTTCCATGCTTGGAGGTTCAGGCTGACAAATTTCCTGATGGGAAAGGGTTACTGGAACTACATAGAAGGTGAGCACACAAAGAGGCACCGGAGATACCGGAGATCAATCTGACTGGTGCAGATGTGAAAGAGTTCAAGGATTGGAACCAAGGAGCCAGAAAAGTTATGTATTGGCTCTCTATCAGTATACAGGACACCATGATTGGGTACATATAGGATGCCAAGTCCCCCAAGGAGGCGTGGGACACCTTGGTAAAACTCTATGAAACAAATACCAAGGCACGAAAGATACAGTTGAAGAATGAACTTCATACTGTGGAGAAAAAGAGTATGTCTGTGAATGACTATGCATTGAAGATAAAGGTTATTGTGGAATCCCTTGCATCTATTGGTGTTTCAGTAGATGATGATGATAAGGTGGAAGTCTGTCTACGTGGTGTTGGGCCAAAATACAAGGCGTTCAAGACATCTATTCAGACTCAGGAAAACATTCCCAATTCATAGAATCGGTGTCTATGTTGATTATAGAAGAGAAGAGCTTGGGTGAAGACCAACAGTCTTCACAAAACAAAAACAGTTCAGAGCAACAGGCCTTCTACACAAGTTCAAGAAGAGGACAAGGTAGAGGAGGCCGTGGACGCGGCCAAGGAGGTGGCCAAACAGGTAATCAGAACTATGGCCAGCAGCAGCAACAACAACAGTCCTAGAATTCACAACAACAACAACACGTAGGTGGAAGAGGCCAATTCAGAGGCAGAGGGAGTCAAAGAGGTCATGGAAATTGGCAAAGGCAGTATATTGATACACGTGGATGCCTTTATTGTGGTAAGCCTGGACATGTGCAGGCAGATTGTTATAAGAAGCAGGCTGACATGCAAAATAGGAAATTGTAGCAAAATAACTATGCATCCTCGAGTAGAAACATGGAGGATAATGAAAGGTTGTTTGTTATGCAGCATGTTGTTAATGCCATGTCTGAAAATGTTGAAGCAGCACATAAAGATGATGTATGGTACATTGATTCAGGTGCTTCAAACCACATGACAAGTCATGGGGAGTGGTTCAAGGAGATGAAAAACCTTGAAAGACTAGGTTTTGTGGAAACAGGGGATGACACTGCTCATCCAATTGCCCATGTTGGAGATATGCCATTGTCTATGTAGGATGGCAAAGTGAAGTACCTTGCAGATGTACTTCATGTTCCGAACATAACAAAGAATCTGGTTTCAGTTGACCAGAGGATTGAGCAAGGTTTGCAGGTTCGGTTTAACCCTGATGGACTGTTATGTTGAAGACTTTAAAGACAAGGGCAAGTTGGTTGCAAAAGGCAACAGAGTGGGCAGAATGTTTACATTGAATGTAAACATGCCTGAAGTGAGTGCTGCGATGTTTGCAAATGGTTCAGGAATTGTTGTATACACAGACATTTGGCATAAAAGAATTGGACATGTGAATGTGCAGAGAATGAAGTCTATGCAGACTAAAGGAATTGTGATAGGGCTGCCAAAGTTTAAAGTTGAAGGTATGTAGAAAATATGTGAAGCATGCCAATTTGGAAAGAAAACAAAGCATGTATTTCCACGTAACAGAAATGTGAGCAGAAATGCACTAAATGTTGTGCATTCAGATGTATGGGGTCCTACGAAGACCATGTCTATGGGAGGCTGCAGGTATTATATGACATTTGTTGATGACCACACAAGGAAAGTGCAGGTATTATATGACATTTGTTGATGACCACACAAGGAAAGTGTGGGTATACTTCATGAAGGAGAAGAGTGAGGTGTTCACTCATTTTCAAAAATTTCAGAGTTATGGTTGAAAAGCAAATAAGGAAATATGTAAAGTGCCTAAAGTGAGATGGAGGGGGGGAGTACTTCTCCAATGGGTTCTCTGAATTTTTGAAGAAGAATGGTATTCAGAGACAGTTTACATGCAGATACACTCCGCATCAAAATGGAGTTGCTGATGAGTGGAAAAATAGGCACATTGTTGAGATTGCGCGAGCATTGATGGAAGAGAAGAATATGCCGCATAGCTATTGGGCTGAGGCTGCTTCTACAGCAGTTTACATCATTGAGCAGGACTCCAACGATAACCCCAACTGCAGCCATACATGATGTAACTCCCGAGGAGAGGTTTGCTGGCAGAAAACCTGATTTGTCTCATCTGAAAGTCTTTGGATGATGCATTGCATATGTGCATGTGCCAGATGAGCTGAGAACTAAGCTGGATCCAAAAGCTCAAAAATGTGTATTTATTGGGTATTCCTTTGAGCAAAAGGGATAAAGGTGTTATAACCCTGCTACACGTGAGTTGAGGGTAAGCAGGGATGTTGTTTTTGATGAGATAAGCAGTTGGTATGCTGCCGAAAAAGAAGCTGTTGGGGCTGATGTGAGTGGAAATGTGGTTGCACAGAATGCAAGTTAGCAATCACAGTCTTTGAGTGGACCAGGAGAGTCCTCATCTAATGGTTTAGTTGATAGACCATGGAGTGGCAAACTGCATCATAATACCAGTCCTGCAAATGTGATTAGTACATCACATAAAGGCAAAGAGAAAGTGGTTGAGCCCCTTAGTATGGCTGACATTTCTGCAGGACATTCTCATGTTGATGGAGAGTCTAGTGGCTCAGAGATGAGCCTTGATGAGGAGCTTGGGATACTAGCTATGAGAACACCTAGTGTAAAGAAGGCTATGGAAGCCATGAATGCAAAGCTGTGAAGGAGAGTCTAGTGGCTCAGAGATGAGCCACTAGACATTCTCATGTTGATGGAGAGTCTAGTGGCTCAGAGATGAGCCTTGATGAGGAGCTTGGGATACTAGCTATGAGAACACCTAGTGTAAAGAAGGCTATGGAAGCCATGAATGCAAAGCTGTGAAGATCTGGAGAGTGAAGAATCGTGTCTATTGAGTTATATTAGCTTATGAATTTCCATTCTAGAATATGGATAATCTAACTCTTCTCGCAGTTATGCTAACCCTATAGTCCTCTTAGTGCTTTTCCTGAATCTCAAGGGATTTAGTTTTAAAATTACCTACGTTCAATAGAAGGATATTTTTTATTTAATTTTTGAGAAATTTTTTTTACAAAAGGGTGCCATTAATAGGATTTTGAAAATAAGCTAGAGATTGTATTGAAAAAAGGTTAATTGTAAATATACAGAATCTACGGATAAGGGATTTTAGATATAGGACTTGAACACACGTGATATACTAGGTTTACATGTAGTGAACGCCTCGAGTCCTAAACATGCTAGAAATCTCATTTAATGTGAAGTCTATAAACCTGGCATCTGTAGCTCTTGTAAAGGTATCAAACGTGCACAAATGTGTCCTATGTGCAACACACTGTATAGTAGTCTACATAAAAGGACTTCTTTTACACATTAACATTGTTATAAGCCTATTTATATCATAACACTTGCACTCCAAAGCTAACTAGCTTTGAGGGATCAAGATCATAACCATCCAAAAAGGTAACAAGAGCAAACTCTAATCGATCTGCAATAGGATCCTTGATTTCCAACAAACCAAGTAAGATGTACATGGCTTAGAGTTAAATTGTACCCTACATATACAACCAAATGTTCTACAATAGAAATATGAGTTGACTCATCTACCAAAATGCCATAAAATGTGAACACTTCACATTCTGAACAATAGAGCTACATATTGATTCACTTATATAAGAGGAAAACAAGGCAACAACCTTGTCATCCTGGTATAAATCTTTTAGTAATGAGTGCACACCACACATTGATAGTAAATCAAGAAACATTGGAAAATTGCTAAAGGCAAGATCTTATTTTGCAATGTAACAAGACCTTTGAAATAAGTTTAACACACCCTAGAGTGTATGAAAAGTTCTACAGTTGTGATCGAATACGGGAAATTGTCATTTTTAGAGCTGTGAGCTGCTCCCTTGTGATTTGAGTTGATGCCCCCTCACCTTTGCTCCCCCTTCGCCTTCTGCTTCATAGCCTCCTGCCCATTGCCCCCCCCCTTCACCATTTACATTGTGGCCCCCCTCGCCCGATCCCCTTGTTTCTTTTGCACCACACTCTCCTTCCTTGTTGTCCTCTATGCCTCCCCACCAGTGCTCTTGACCTTTCTGTTCCCCTTTCCCTTCTTAGTGCCCTTTTTCTTCCATCTACACTGCACCTTACCTCCCCCATCCCCCTCCTATCTTTTATGCCCCCCCTTTTCTCTCCCGCTGCCCCTTCCACCCCTCTTCATCCCTCGCTACATTCACAGCCCCCCCTCTTCCATCGCTGCCCCTTTCCCCTCTAGCCCTTTTCTCCCTCTTTTTCTTCTTTCACCTCTCCCCTCTGTGCCTCCCCCTTATCCCTTACCTTCAACGCCCCCTTTTTCTCTGTCGTTAATCCCACCTCTTCCTCCTCACTCTCCCCCTCTAAAGCCTCCCCGCTTCCCCATCTTCCTCCAATTCTCTGTACCTTTTGTCTTCTCTTGACAGCTTCTTCATCTCTTGGGCTTTTATCATTTAGCAAGTCTCACCCTCTTCTGGTCTTTGTCCTTAGAAGCACTCCATGGCACTCCATCATTCCCGATTGAAGCTCCCACATTACTTGCTTATCTTTCTCTAAAGCGGACCTTCAGCTTCTTGCTATGATAGTTGCATCTCTATAGGCCTCCACTCTGGTATGCAAGGTTGTTGATAGCCACCTCTTGCGCAGATAATTCAGAGATACTCTACAAGGTAGCCTCCTTGGTGGACCTGCAACAAAGATCACAGGCATTTATCCTCTGGGGCGTGGCTACTATTAGGTTGAGTTTGACTCGCCAATGACATCATATCGAGTCATGCAGCTAGGCCCCGTTGCATTGTGTATGGCCATGCCTTCTTTACCATCACACAAGTTGATTGTTAGGTCATATTGCACAAATTTTTCCTTTGAATCCAATGGCATCCAAGTCCCTCTACTCTTTTCCCATCGTCTGTACTCTAAGCTAATGTACAAGGTTTGTTGAGAGATGTTGTAGGCCTTTACCACGAAATCAATGCAAGCATTACATTTTATAAAATCACCCCTATGGATGACTCGACTCACTTTTCATTCTGCTCCGATTGCATTATCCAAGTGAGACTTAGATATATGTGTAGAAAGTCACATTGCTTTTATCCTCTTCATGTTTGCTTCTCGAAAACAAGCCACAAATACATGGAGAGGTATAAACCATGATAGACTAATCTTCTTAGAAATCCTTCCCACTTTCATAAACTTTTGAATATCCAAGAAAATCTTGGATTTAAATGCTAATAGAGTACCTTTGTGCAAAAAATCCCAATCTAATGAATTTAGGCTTGGTATAGGCAAACTCTCTAGTCTTCCATAAGCTTCTGGTCTTCTAGGGACAATATGCATTGTATAAAAATATCTTCTTATCAATGAAAAAAGAAAACTCTCTAGTTTTCCATAAGCTTCTCATCTTGTAGGGATAATATACTTAGTGTTGTATAAAAACATCTACTAGTGGGGATAATATACTCAGCATTGTATAAAAATATATGCTTGTTAATGAAAAAAGAAGATGGTTGAATTAAAAATAATACTTTCCCAAGATAAGCATACATAGCTTTGAAAGTCCCGATGAATGACTCCACCACTACAACAGAATGAGGGTGTAGCAGGGAAAGTAGCAGCGCTTTTATAACTAGAAGGGTAGGGAGATGTCGGGCTATTTTTGCTACAACAAGTTCATTGGAAAATAGCAACAAAATTTTGCAGTTAAGGAGCAAAATAGCGCTGCTGAGAACTGATATTTCGCTTCTATTTTTGTTGTTCAAATATAGCATGTGCGTACTACCATCACAAATCCTGTCCAAAAAATACATGGCTTAGACTTAAAGTGTACCTTACATATACAGCCAAATGTTCTACAATTGTGAAATATCTACAACTCTAAAATATCAGATGACTTTTCTACCAAAATGCCATAAAATGTGAAGACTTCAAATTGATTCACTTATATAAGAGGAAAATGAGGCAACAACCTTGTCATTCTGGTATAAATCTTTTAGTATAATAAGTGCACACCACACATTGATAGTAAATTAATAAGCATTGGAACCTTGCCAAAGGCAAGATCCTCCTTTGCAATGTAATAAGCACTTTGAAATAAGTTTAACACACACTAGAGTGTATGAAAAGTTCTACAATTGGGATCGAATACGAGAAATCATCATGCGCTGAGAGCAGCTGCTCCCTTGTGCTTTGAGCTGTCGCCCCCTCACCTTCGCTCCCTCTTCACCTTCTGCTTTGCAACCCCCTCGCCATCGCTCCCCCCCTTTGCCTTTTGCATTGCAGCCCCCCCTCGCCTAAGCTCGGTGTTCCTTCTGCGCCCCACTATCCTCCTTGATGTCCTTCGCGCCCCCCTTGCCAGCGCTCTTGACCTCTCTCTTCCCCTTTCCCTTCTTAAAGCCCTTTTTTCTCCTGCTTGTGCTACGCCTTACCTCACGCAACCCCCTGCTATCTTTGCTACCCCCCCTTTTCTCTCCCGCTTCCCCTTCCGCCCCTCTTCATCCCTCGCTACCTTCACTACCCCCCCCTTCTCCTCTTCTACTCTACAGCCCCTTCCCCTCTAACTGTTTTCCCTCTCTTTTGTTTCTTTTGTCTCTCCCGTATGCACCTCCCTCTGCTCCCTTACCTTCAGTGCCCCCTTTTTCTCTCTCGTTGCCTCCCCGCCCCTTCTTACTCGCTCTCTTGCTCTGAAGCCTCCCCGCTTTCCCTGTCTTCCTCTGGTTCGTCGTACCTTATGTCTTCTTTTGACAACATCTTTAGCTCTTGGGATTTTATCATTTGGTGAGTCTCTTCTGGTCTTTACCCTCAGAAGCACATGGCAGCTGCTCTATCATCCCGCCATAACTTGCTTATCTTTCTCTGAAGTGGACCTTCAACTTATCTCAATGGTAGTTGCATCCCTAGAGGCCTCCACTCTGGTATGCAAGATTATCGGTAGTCGTCCATGCGCGGACAACTTAGAGATCTTTTGCAAGGTAGCCTACTTGGTGGACCTAGAAAGATCACATACATTCATCGTTTGAGGTGTGGCTACTATTAGGTTGAGTTTGACTCGACAAAAACGTCAAATCGAGTCATGCAACTGAGCTCCCGTTGCATTGCGTGCAGCCCAGACTTTCTTTGTGTAATGGCAGCATGACTTCGGCTTGTATCTGATCGTCTCGTTGAGGTTTCAGGCTTTCCCATGATAGTCTTCTTCCTAGGCCTCAGGAAGGAATACCTTCCTCTTCTCCCGATGTGATCAGTGGAGCCATTGGGAGAGTGATGGAATCCCCCCCATAGCCACTTCGTCCCTCACAAGAGCATCTAAGATTCCATCCCTGTGCATTTATATTACCTCACCGGAGACAATGCCCCATATCATATTCATTCCTTGCCTTTGGAGAGACCCCATCATTTAGTGAGTGGAGTTCTGAGGCCTTCCCTGGCTAGTGTTCATTTGTAGCAGTAGGCAGATGGGGCACCTTGCCAAAGATTCCCTTGGTGCCACTCCAGGAGATCTCCTCCAAAGGTCCCCCGGGTCCTCATTCAAATCCGCACCACGGGGTAGAGAGAGGCAGGCCCTCAGGCAGCCAAGCACCAAGACTCGATGCGGATAACTCTGCCGTTGAAGAGTGGCGCAATGCTGGCCCGCACCAAGGTCATTAGCCAGCTACCTGAGCTTAGCACCGTCGTAGTGCGTGCCAAGCTGGCAAAGCACTTGAGGATTCGATTCTTCTAGAGAACCATTTTCAGCATTTATTACAACATCTACCCGTTGGAGCTGGGGCCCCTCTAGTCATTATGAGGGTCCCTCTAACCCCTTCGGTTTGGCGGGCCGCTACCCCACCGGGACTCCTCATTCAGTTCTTAGCTACTAGTGAGGCCAAATAGCCCCATGGAACCCCCGATGAGCCCCTTCCCCCACCCCACCTCTCCGCCGATGGTTGCCACCATCCAAGGGGGTAGGTAGTAGAGCTCTCACATCATGTTCATGATTTAGACATCAAGAGTAGATTGAGAATACAAGTGATGATGCTTTCATGTATGTAAGCAAATTTTTCCACATAAGATTATGCTAGCAGAATTTCGAGCAGCCCTTTTCAGGTGCTGCTCTTTGTGTTCCGTCATCTCTATGTCACCCTCTCCCCCTCTTATAGATACCTCCATTGTGATCGATGGAGTTTGGAGTATGCCTACTCTCTCACTCGAATAGAGTGGCAACACATGGAGGACAGGATCCACGCCCACTTGGCATGCCTTCGCCTCAAGACACTGATTATCATTATTCCTCATCTAAACCCACGCCCAAGACTCTTCACGTGGAGGGCAGTTCCGATAGTCTGATATTCGGATAGTCTCATGGAACATTTAGGGTTTAAGGGGGCCTTAGTGCTTTTAGAGGCAAGGATTCCTCAGAGGAGAGCTTCACAGAGCTATCATTAGGGGACCCGTCTATATTCTTTTCCTCTATGAGCACCATCTTTCTGAGGGGTGTACCCACCGTTGTTGCGGGAAGATTTTATGAGGCAAGAGCCACACTTTTTTATCTCCCTCTTTTAGCTTCTCGAGGACATAGGAAGGAGTTTGTATTTCTTGTTAAGAAAAACAATGTGTGAGGATGCAACATGAGTAGAGCAAGGGGAGAAGCATACACATTAGAAAAGGATAGACTAAGGGTACATCGGCAAAGGTTAATTTTTTATGGTCATTTGTGAAAGATGAAGTTAAAGGTTAAAAAGTTGGCACATGAAAAGTGTAGGGAGGCACATGTAGTGTGAGCATTTATGGACACATGGTTGGCACAAGGGTGTACACATCTTATGAATTGAGAGCTCCATGGGAGCTATAAAAGGATGTACTTGAATCAACTCTAATGCAATGAGATTATGTGGGTTGTACTTAACTACTTGTCATTATCTTACTATTAGCTTAATCACATTTGGTATTATTTCAATCATATGCTTAATCCACCATGTAATCTCAATCACACTTGATCTCTTAACATGGTATCAAATCCATGCTTCTTCCCTCATCCCATCTCAAACTAGTAGCTAAAATAGGCTCCATTAATCTTGATTAAGCCCACACTACCCCTCTTTCTCCTTTGTGCCAAATTCTGAAGTGACTTGTTCCTCCAATTCTCTCCATCACTTGGGAAGATCTTCTAGCCACATCTTCCTCATCATTGGGCGAATCTATGTCGTGGAGGAATTGAGCAATTTCATCACAGGCTACCCGCATTTTGCACTAGTTCATTGATTGGTCTTTTGCATCGTTTTCCGTATGAACAACATGTTGGAGAAACTTCAATGGCATTTTTTAGGCCAAAAATGCAAGGGGGTAATTTCACCTATGTCGCCCATTATCTGATTTACCATAAGGTTAAGATACCCCATGGTAAGCAATCAAAGAAAGAAACATGAGATTCCACCTTGTAAAGGGAGGGCCATGTAAAAGCCTTGTGTAAGAGGAGTGAAAAGACTTCACTATTGTAATCAGTAGCGTCATTTGTTTACTCTTGGATTCAAACCATGAGGGCGTGTGAGTTTCCCAGTTTACTTCGAATGCCATTCCTAGTTTAATTCCATCCCTAGTTTAGATAAGGCTTGATAAACGAGCCTGTGTTTTGTCACAGAGAACCTAGAGGAGATCTCATATTAATAGAGCCACCCAGTACGTGACATGAAAGAGATACTATGTGTCCAGCCGGGGATCGAACTTGGTACCTCCAAGTTACAAGCCACCCCCATTAACCACTAGAACAAATGCCCAATAGTTACCTTGCCCTCGCTTTGTAGAGGATATGAGGGGTCCTCTCACGGAGTACTTTGCTCCCTCTACTAGTCGCCAAAGTTTTAAAAAAAGAAAGAGATACTATGTACAACAACTACGAAGGTAATTACTACGATGGAAGGTCCGGCCAGAGACCTCATATTTTGGAAATTGGGCTAATGGAGCTGAGGGTGACGAAGATGTACTGCAGTCTGCTGGTGTTGCAGTTGTCGCGGGCGGCGGACCTTAGCTCCAACCAGTCCTCGATTTTGAAGGGTAGCCTTGTATTTTCTTTTGAAGGGCTAAAATATACTTTACCCTTCTTGAAAGAAGGGCTAAAATATACTTTACCCTTCTTGAAAGAAGGGCTGAAATAAACCTTCCTTTTTTTCAAGGTCATTTTTTAACATACCCTTCCAACATTTCATAATTCTTATTCTATCAATATGCATGCAGCATGTCTTAAATGACAATTTCATTTTTTATAATTGACAAAATAATTAAAATTGAAAAAAATGATTCAACACTATTGAAGTGACGAATACACATAAATAGAGAGAGAAGGTTTTTAATCATTTGAAGAAAGTTAGCATTACAACTCATGTAACTTTTGAGGTTTTCTTTCTTTCATACTTTTCCACACCTCAAATATTCCATCCGAATCCACATCTCCCATGTTGTGTAGAGGTGAAAGCAAGATGAACATTAGCATGTCAAGAGTTTTCAAGGCCAAACAACATCTTCCTATTCTTTTGATCTTATTTTGCTTAGAAAAACTTCTCTCACATATATGCTGAACTAGCTGGTAATGTCACAACAATTTGCCACAACTTGCATAGTGCAGGAAACATTTGTTGCCATTCTACTTCAGGTCCACATTGTTGCCATGTTTCAATGAGTCCCAAAGCAGGAAAGACTCATATAATGTGGAAACAAATCTAATTGTGCCAAAGAAAGTAAAGTAGGATACTTCAGATGCCACCCTTTTTTCTACCAATCAAACTCCATTTGTCTTTGAAAAATTCCTCTTTCCAACCAAATATACCTTATACCTTAGACATGGAACTCCTTTCTTAAAAATGATTCATCTATCATTATGTCGATTTGAATGCCATCTTTTAAAGTGATAATATTCCCACAATGTTTTACCAATGTATCTAATTCAAGTACCCCCATGGCTCGTCAACTCTTTGGAAGAAGGAAACCTAAGAGGAGCAATGATATTAAAATTCTTCAAAATGGATGAATTACCAAACCAAGTTTGTGGCTCTGATCTAACTTCCAAGCATAATTGTGTTTGAAAATCAAGAGCTTGTGCTAAATCACTACCAATTGCATAACCTTCTATTCGAACACCATAATATATATCGCTCTTCATTGCCTTTCGCAAAGTCCATAACCAATCACATTATCCACCTATTAAATTCTGGTATAGGTGGAAATCCAAGTCCATCATGCCATGAATATTCACATTAATGTCTAAAGGATCAACAAAAAACTCCACATCCAATATTGTGATTGTCTAGCCTATCAAACTAGGGATGTTTGTCAAATCAGCAAAGCTTAAACAAGAGATGGATTAGATAAGTGATAAAGCATAACAACCAAGAAATGCAACATGTATAGAAACTTAAGATTTGCAACCATCTTGCATAGCCTTGCATTATCTTCTTTAATGTACATTGAGAGAAGAGGCTCCAACTCATACCTCTTCTCTTCTTTAGTGCACATTAAGAGAAGAGGCTTCGAGACCTCACAAACCTCTACCCTAACTTTTTGTGTACTAAGCTATATTACCTTATGAATTTCCATTCTAGGATATGGATAATCTAACTCCTTTGGCAATTATGCTAACCTTGTAGTCCTCTTAGTGCTTTTTTTGAATCTCGGGGCATTTTCTTTTAAAGTATGTAGCCTAGCACCTACGTTAAATAGAATAATATTTTTTATTTAATTTTTTGAGAAAAAATATTTACAAAAGGGTGCCATTAATAGGATTTTGAAAAAAAGTTACAGATTGTATTGAAAAAGGGTTAATTGTAAATACCCAGAATCTACGCACAAGCGATTTTAGATATAGGCCTTGAACACACGTGATATACTTGGTTTACATGTAGTGAACTCCTCGAGTCCTAAACATGCTAGGAATCTCATTTAATGTGAAGTCTATAAACTTGGCATCTGCAGCTCTTGTAAAGGTATCAAACATGCATAAATGTTTCCTATGCGCAACACTATGTATATTAGTCTGTATAAAAGGACTTCTTTTATGCATTAATATTGTTATAAGCCTATTTATATCATAACACTTGCACTCCAAAGCTAACTAGCTTTTAAGGATCAAGATCATAACCATCCAAAAAGGTAACAAGAGAAAACTCTACTCGATCTGCAATAGGATCCTTGATTTCCAAAACAAACCAAGAAAGATGTACATGGCTTAGAGTTAAACTGTACCTTACATATACAACCAAATGTTCTACAACTGAAATATGAGCGGACTCATCTACCGAAATTCCATAAAATGTGAAGACTTCACATTCTGAAAAATAGAGCTACATATTGATTCACTTATATAGGAGGAAAACAAGGCAACAACCTTTTCATCCTGGTATAAATCTTTTGGTAATGAGTGCACACCACACATTGATAGTAAATCAAGAAGCACTGGAAAATTTCTCAAGTCAAGATCTTATTTTTGAATGTAACAAGACATTTGAAATAAGTTTAACACACCCTAGAGTGTATGAAAAGTTCTACAATTGCGATCAAATACGGGACATTGTCATTTTCAGAGCTGTGAGCAGCTCCCTTGTGATTTGAGTTGCCACCCCCTCACCTTCGCTCCCCCTTCACCTTCTGCTTCGCAGCCCCTTCGCCCATTGCCCCCCCCATATAATGGTACACCTAGGTGTAGTCCTTTAGCTGGGTGTACCTGTATAGCACTGTTACAAATTACATCCATGCTCTGTAGTGAAAAGTCATGAAATGAAAATTTCTCTTAAGTAACAAAAGTTACATAGCTCATAATAGAGCCGACAAAAGTACACAAAATGAGACATAGATCTGACGAAAAGTACACCACTGAGGCCCGACTCCTATACATAGCTCATAATCATCAGTGTTATCCTCAAGGTTTGGCACTGGTCCTTGCAAAAGAGTATTCAAGTGGAAAAAACTTAGAAATGACAAGTGAGGAAAAAACTAATTGATGGGTGAAAAATGTAGAGGTTTACCATATTCACCACATCCATCCAATTCACATTCTGGCCCTCTCACTCAAGTTTCTCGAGGAGAGCATGTCCTGTACAATAGGGCGTACCTTTTCTCCACATCAGTCTTGTAGCACATCCGACCACGCACAGCTGGAAGCATGAAGCATGAGTACTTATTTAAAAAAAATAGAATGCCCATTATGCCAAAAAAGTGAGTAATATGTGTATTAACACTTACAAAGTAGGTGTGGAAAGAATCCCAACCACTGATTTCAAGATGAGAGCTCCCTATGCTCTCCATTCCCTTCGCTACGGCCTCCTCCTCTTGCTTATACCTTTGTAGATTTGGAGGGTGCTTTCTACACTCAGTCCAAAATTGAGATATTTTTTGATATAAAAATCCTCCTAGTGTCTAAAATGGTTTCCCTTGAAACAGAAATTCAAAAAGATCTTTCCAATGTGCATTTGGAATTAATTGAAAAGAAGTATAAAGGACCTTAGCCTAAGGGTTTAGATTTTTAGAAATTTTTGGATTATGGTCCAATTAAGTTTCCTATAGGCAAATAGGATCAATCCAAGTGTGGGAAGGAGATAAATCCAATTTATAAAAGAAAAACCCCCAAAAATGAGTAAATGCTTACGTAAGATGAAGAGTTGACTAAGGACAAGGTTTATTAGTAAAAAAACTATGAGTATTATAAAAAAATGAGATATTTTGAGTATAATGATTCAATTTTGACACCTTGGTAAGGAGAAGGGAGCTCTTCAAGGAGGCACCTATTTCACATGTGTGACAAAGTTTTAAACTCAAAAATATTGTGATATTTTTATCTCCCCTAGATCAAACCAAATCAAAAGGAAGCCAAACTAGGTCCAAATCTTGTCCAAATTCAGCCAAACTGAACCTAGAAAATTCTAGAAACTAGTTGGACTTGGTTAGAGGCCTCCCTCACCTATAAATAGATCCTTAGCCCTTTGTAAAAAAATATGAGAACTATACTATGCTAGTATTATGCTAAAATAATGATATTTTCTACTACCCTCTAAAAATCCTCTACAAATTGAAGAGATTGGAGCTTCTCTCTCTCTTCAATCTTCCTTGGAGGCTTCATCAACATACCAAACCAATTGATTGGTTGGGGGCCTCTACTGTGATCAAAGAATCAAGTAATTTAGGAGGTAAAGTGTGGATTATTGTCTTCTTTTTCTTAAATCTCCAAATGTTTCTCTTCTCAACCACTCTCAAGCTTGAGAAGCATTAATTTGAATGGCTTTTGAATACTATTAAAGTTCTTTAATGTATTGTAATGAAGAAATACATAAATTTCCATTTATGCTTAATTTATAATGGTTTTTAAGCATTTCTCTCTCTCCCCCAAAGAATGGTCATTCCTATGACCTATCCTCAATTCAAATGAAGCTTCTCATGAAGCATTTCTCTAATCTAAAAGTAATTTCTATGCTTGTCTAATTGGAGGCCAAAATAATGGCTTTTAATACTTTTATGCTATTTAATTTATGGTAAAATTAAGAATCAATCCATAATTGGATAATGATCCAATTAGTGGTTATTCTAGTCACATGAATAATACTAAGCTTTATTCTTTCAAATTTATTGAGAATTATCAGTAATAGCACAGCGGAGCTATGGTAAATTTTTTTTAAAAAAACACATAAATGAGTTTCATTTATATTATGAAAAGAGGACTTCCTACCATATTCTAGGATTAATCATCCTAGATTAATTGAATGATTCTCATTATGAAAAATTTAATTTTTATGTTTATGCATAAATAGTAATTAGTAAAAGAGGAATTTCTAGTAATTCATTTTTAATGTTAAAAGAGGAATTCCTATGACATTTGGAATTCCATCATTTAGATGGGAAAAGAGAAGTTCCTAGCATATTGAATTTATGGGTATTTTTTTTAGATGAAATTACTTTATGAATAAAAGAGGAATACCCATGACATTGGAATGCAATTAATTAAATGCCAAAAAAGGAATTCCCATGGTATTTGAGATCCAAGAAATTAAAAGGGAAGAAGAGGAATTTTTAGTATAATTCAATTTATGATTACTTATCAAAAGTGGAAATATAGGTAGAATTGATTTCTGTAAATCCCATGAATTCTTCTATTCCAAAACAGGAATATTGAATATAATTCATTTGAGAAATTGAGAATGAATATGGAACTAATCGTCGAGAAAAGGAACCTTTAATTAGGCCAAGCAATTGGCAAAAATTTAGAAAAAGTTCCATTATCAGGATCAACCTAGAAAAAGCTATTAAATGGGAATAGCATGTGAATGGATGTGATAAGATGTAAATGGGATACGATAAGATGTGTATGGGTTGTGATAAGATGTAAATGGGATGCGATAAGATGTGTATGGGATGTGATAAGATGTAAAAAGGTTGCGATAAGATGTGTATGGGATGTGATAAGATAAAAATAGGATGTGATAAGATGTGATGTAATGGAAATAAATGTAAATGTGAATGATGAGATGAGAATGAGATGAGAGGATATGTGAAAGAGTGAGATGTGAAGTACATAGATGTGGATGTGGATATATGGATGTGGATGTGGATGCGGATGTATGGATGTGGATGTATAGATGTGGATGTGGATGTGGATGTATGGATGTGGATGTGGATGTGGATGTGGATGTGGATGTGGATGTATGGATGTGGATGTTGATGTGGATGTATGGATGTGGATATGGATCTAGATGTATGGATGTGGATGTGGATGTGGATGTGGATGTATGGATGTGGATGTATGGATGTGGATATATGGATGTGGATGTGGATGCGGATGTATGGATGTGGATGTATGGATGTGGATGTGGATGTATGGATATGGATGTGGATGTGGATATGGATATGGATGTATATGAGGAAGTACGAATGTGGATGTATATGTGAAAGAGTGAATGGGGATTTGTGAAAGGATGTGATGACGATGTGAGTGAATGGATGAGATGTAATATGATGTGAATCGGGATGTGAATGAATAAGATGTCATGTCATGTGAATCAGAATGTGAATGAATGATATGGGATGCGAATGGATGATATGTGATGTGAATGAATCTGATGTGATGAGATGGAAAATGATGTGATTGGATGAAAATGGGTACACATATGAATTGGATGTGGATTAAGTAATATGGATTGATGTGGAATAATGTGGAAAGACGAGAGTTCATTATAGAAACTATATTTGTGACCTATTTGTAAATGACTGTTTTATGTCAAGAATGCTGGAGAAGCATTTTGACCGCCTTGTGAATAAGGTCATGGAGACCTAACTGATAAAGTTGCAACAGCTGACGGAGAGTGAACGGAAGACGTCTCGCGTGTAGCAAGGTCGGCCGAGGTCTTGACCAGCCTCGGTTTGATTGAGCTTCCGGTATGGTGGATGAGGGACCAAGGAAGCGGCCTATGAGTGACGCGCAAGAACCCCATAATTAGTTGGATCTAAAGTCGGATTTGAATTGTAAATAAAAGGACTTAACAAGAATTTTCATATTGATAGGATCATGGATCGAGGTCGTCGTGGTAGGAATGATAACTTCCAACTCAATGAGGAAGAGCTCGACTTGGATGTTTGTAAAACTCTTCATAGATTGCAGCCTGGACCTTTCAAGAGTGAAAGGGAAAACATGGGTGAGACTGTGGAGAAGTGGATCGAAGCAATGGAAGAGTACTTCGATGTCACCGAGTACAATGAGAAGAGCAAAATGGCTCTTGCTGAAGATAGTAGAAATAGCCAAAGTAGCATGGAGAAACCACTGTGAGACAAACCGTGTGGATCGAAACACTCAGACATGGAATGATCTCCAAATTTACCTAAGGAAGAGATTGTGTCCTCTCGACTTTTTGGAAACAAAGATGAACGAATTCTTAGAGTTAACCCAGGGGAGCAGAACTATTGAAGTATATCACCAAGCGTTTGCTCTCCTCCTCAAATACTCGCCACCGCTGGATGAAGAACAGCTGATGGCCAGGTTCATTCGGGGACTGAACGAACCTTTGAATATCCTAGTGAAGAATGCCAAGCCAGTTTCCATGGCCGAAGCAGTGCAGATGGCGAAGGATTTCGCCAAGGCCTTTGATGTCAAGGTCCCGTCAAAGCTAGAACCATCACCTTTCAAAAGGTTTTTAGCTCCAGAAGGTGATTCCAACCTTCCACCGTCTAAGAGATATCAGGGTCAAGCCCAGGATAGTTCCATAATGAAAGAAATATCCTTTTCCCGGAACTCAATTCCTTAGAATTCAACTTCAGAAGTTCCACCCTTGAACAAGGGAGTGAAATTCTATAACTGTCAAGGATTTGGACATTGCAGTATGGATTGCCCAACACCTTTTGGAACAACGTTTTTAGGGCGGGAAAATCAGGGATCAAGATATGAGACTCCAGCTCCTTCCTTCCAAAGGAATCAGGTTTCTTTCCGCGCCAAAATCAGAGAATCCCAGAGGTAGACCATCTAAACAACCCGCAGATTTAATCCAAAGTAATGCAAGACCTCCGCCTCATAATAGGGAAAGTCAAGGAGAGATGTTTCCAAATCTGCCATCCACTTCCAAGGCAATAACGTTGAAGGTGATTGAAGAAGAAGAAGAGGATGAAAGAGATCATACTCCACCTACGAGATGAGGACATCTCGCGTTTTTTAAGTGGGGTAGGATGTAAGATTCCTCCCTCCAACTTTTGAGGTGTACAGGTGTAAGAACCTCCCCTTCTGATCTTGCAACTATTCCCCTCTTTGAAATAAAAGAAAGATTCTGTTTTATCCTGTTTTAGCCTAGAGAGAGAAAATTTCTAGAGAGAGATAATCTAAAATTGAGATATTTTTGGATATAAAAATCCTCCTAGTGTCTAAAATGGTTTCCCCTAAAACAAAAATTCAAAAAGAACTTTCCAATGTGCATTTGGAATTAATTGAAAAGAAGTATAAAGAACCTTAGCCTAAGGGTCTAGATTTTCAGAAATTTTTAGATCATGGTCCAATTAAGGTTCCTATGGGCCAATAGGATCAATCCAAAGGTGGGGAGGAGATAAATCCAATTTATAAAAGAAAAACCCCTTAAATGAGTAAATGCTCACATAAGATGAAGAGTTGACTAAGGACAAGGTTTATTAGTAAAAAACTATATGAGTATTACTAAAAAAAAGAGATATTTTGAGTATAATGATTCAATTTTGACACCTTGGTAAGGAGAAGGGAGCTCTTCAAGGAGGCGCCTATTTCATATGTGTGGTGGAGTTTTAAACTCAAACATATTGTGATATTTTGATCTCTCCTCTCTCCTAGATCAAACCAAATCAAAAGGGAGCTAAACTAGGTCCAAATCTTGTCCAAATTCAGCGAAACAGAACCTAGAAAATTCTAGAAATTAGTTGTACTTGGCTAGAGGCCTTCCTCACCTATAAATAGATCCTTAGCCCTTTGTAAAAAAATATGAGAACTATACTATGCTAGTATTATGCTGAAATAATGATATTTTCTACTATCCTCTAAAAATCCTCTACAAATTGAAGAGATTAGAGATTCTCTCTCTCTTCAATCTTCCTTGGAGTCTTCATCACCATACCAAACCAATTGATTGGTTGGGGGCCTCTACTATGATCAAAGAATCAAGTAATTTAGAAGGTAAAGTGTGGATTATTGTCTTCTTTTTCTTAAATCTCCAAATGTTTCTCTTCTCAACCCCTTTCAAGCTTGAGAAGCATTAATTTGAATGGCTTTTGAATACTATTGAAGTTCTTTAATGTATTGTAATGAAGAAATACATAAATTTCCATTTATGCTTAATTTATAATGGTTTTTAAGCATTTCTCTCTCCCCCTCAAAGAATGGTCATTCCTATGACCTATCCTCAATTCAAATGAAGCTTCTCATGAAGCATTTCTCTAATCTAAAAGTAATTTCTATGCTTGTCCAATTGGAGGCCAAAATAATAGCTTTTAATACTTTTATGCTATTTAATTTATGATAAAATAAAGAATCAATCCATAATTGGATAATGATCCAATTAGTGGTTATTCTAGTCACATGAACAATACTAAACTTTATTCTTTCAAATTTATTGAGAATTATCAGTAATAGCACAACGGAGCTATGGCAAAATTTTTGAAAAATAAACACATAAATCATTTCATTTATATTATGAAAAGAGGACTTCCTACCATATTCTAGGATTAATAATCCTAGATTAATTGAATGATTCTCATTATAATCATGAAAAATTTGATTTTTATGTTTATGCATAAATAGTAATTAGCAAAAGAGGAATTTCTAGTAATTCATTTTTAATGTTAAAAGAGGAATTCCTAAAATTCCTAGCATATTAAATTTATGGGTATTTTATTTTAGATGAAATTACTTTATGAATAAAAGAGAAATACCCATGACATTGGAATGCAATTAATTAAATGCCAAAAGAGGAATTTCCATGGGATTTGAGATCCAAGAAATTAAAAGGGAAGAAGAGGAATTTTTTAGTATAATTCAATTTATGATTACTTATAAAAATTATGGGTAGAATTGATTTGTGTAAATCCCATGACTTCTTCTATTCCAAAAGAGGAATATTGAATATAATTCATTTGAGAAATTGAGAATGAATATGAAACTAATCGTCGAGAAAAAGAACCTTTAATTAGGCCAAGCCATTGACAGAAATTTAGAAAAAGTCCCATTATCGAGATCAACCTAGAAAAAGCTATTAAATGGGAATAGCATGTGAATGGATGTGATAGAATGTAAATGGGATATGATAAGATATGTATGGGATGTGATAAGATGTGATAAGATGTAAATGGGATGCCATAAGATGTGTATGGGATGTGATAAGATGTGATAAGATGTAAATAGGTTGCGATAAGATGTGTATGGGATGTGATAAGATGTAAATAGGTTGCGATAAGATGTGTATGGGGATGTGATAAGATGTGATGTAATGGAAATAAATATAAATGTGAATGATGAGATGAGAATGAGATGAGAGGATATGTGAAAGAGTGAGATGGGAAGTACATAGATGTGGATGTGGATGTGGTTGTATGGATGTGGGTGTTGATGTGGATGTATGGATGTGGATGTATGGATGTATGGGTGTTGATGTGGATGTATGGATGTGGATGTGGACGTGGATATATGGATGTGGATGTGGATGCGGATGTATAGATGTGGATGTATGGATGTGGATGTGGATGTGGATGTATGGATGTGGATTTGGATGTGGATGTGGATGTGGATGTGGATGTGGATGTGGATGTATGGATGTGGATGTGGATGTGGATGTGGATGTATGGATGTGGATATGGATGTATGGATGTGGATGTGGATATGGATGTGGATGTATGGATATGGATGTATATGAGGAAGTACGAATGAGGATGTGTATGTGGAAGAGTGAATGAGGATGTGTATGTGAAAGGATGTGATGTCGATGTGAGTGAATGGATGATATGTAATGTGATGTGAATCGGGATGTGAATGAATAAGATGTGATGTCATGTGAATTAGAATGTGAATGAATGATATGGGATGCGAATGGATGATATGTGATGTGAATGAATATGATGTGATGAGATGGAAAATAATGTGATTGAATGAAAATGGGTACACATATGAATTGGATGTGGATTCAGTAATATGGATTGATGTGGAACAATGTGGAAAGACGAGAGTTCATTATAGAAACTGTATTTGTGACCTATTTGTAAATGACTGTTTTATGTCAACAAGAATGCTGGAGAAGCATTTTGACTATCTTGTAAGGTCATGGAGACCTAACTGATAAATTTGCAACAGCTGACGGAGAGTCAACGGAGAACGTCTCGCGTGTAGCAAGGTCGGCTGAGGTCTTGACCAGCCTCGGTTCGATTTAAATGGTGACCTTTTTGGTACGGTGGATGAGGGACCAAGGAAGCGGCCTATGAGTGAAGCGCTAGGTGACCTGCGAAGGATCCTAGAGGGTGTTGACCATACGGTGCTCGGGCTCTAGGTCACTGAAGATACCCACATGTGCGTCGGTAAGATATTAGAACAAGGAGTAAGAGTTGTTTTCTGAAAACCGGGCATGGATCTGGTTGATTGACCTTGCTAGTCTCCTCAACGGATGAGTCCATGGCTCTTTTATATGGAGCTATTGGTTGATCTTGCCGATCTTCAAGGGAGATTCCATCTTGATTTTTATAAGTGATTATATTGTCGGGTACTATGAGCTAGGAACTATTGAAAAGGCCCCTGAGGGACACGTGGTGAGCATTTTGGTTGCCAAGGATGCCATAGGTACACCGATGAAGGAATGATTGGAAATTAGGATATTTTGGAGGATTATGATCAGTGACAATATGGTTTCATTAAGTGATTCTTTTAAAGATAGCTGAATCTGTGAAAAAGGCAATTTCATATTGGGTGTATAAGTAGTGTGACTGGCGTTAAATTTGCATGAATATCCCACTAGGGGACCTGGGAATTCTTTTCCTTGTTGGTACCCAGGATAAAACTTAACCAAATTCCTAATTGGATCCCATCACTACAGTGGTTGGGCAGTTGGATAACCCATGGGACTGGATGGTGGACTGATGGATCCGTAAAATAAGACTCAATTCTATTATAGTACGATAGATGAAATAAATCCCGGATAGTAATTTTTCTATGGAAAAGAATCAATGGCTTTGCCTCTCGATGAGGAAAAAAGCGTTGATCTCTATGATCCAAGTGCAAGTTTCTTCCTTGATTTGACCAAGTGACTTTAGGTTCGGTCGGATCAGTTTGGTCAGTATAATGACCTTGACTACGTTAGAGTAAAAATATCCTGGAAGAATCGCCCGTGCTTTCCAGGCGAGGGAAGTTTTTCCGAGTTCGGTTTTGGAAGAACCAAGGAATTAGTCTCCTTTTCGGAGATCTGTGGGCGAGGCCTCAAGTGAGAGGACCGTGCGCAAGGAGTGCTCTCGCTACTAGCACCCTCAAATCCATTGCACGGAGGGGGCAGGGATCTTTCATACACAAACAAAACCAAGAATATTAGATACTTTTAAAGATCTATTAATCAAAAGCATTAAATCTTAAATTAAAAAAGGTAACATGTGATATTGAAACATTGTTGAGACCTTATACAATACTGCTTAGACAAGTAGGGTGGATGGTGCCCCTTTTGGGTGATAGCTTCTGAGGACTTTCCACACACTCCTCACTATTCAAGCCAAAGTCAACTTCTCTTTTACAAGAGAAGAATAGTGAGAAGATCGAGGGCTCCCCCTCCACTATAACCACCTACTCGCAGATAACCACTCCTAACTTGACTTAAACATCATTCTAGATGGTCTACAATAATTTCCCATATCTCTATGCATACGTCTAAACCCTAAACCCGGGATGAGATTACTACAAACATGAGGTTGCATGAATAAGAGACCTTATCTCAACAATGTCAAGCCGAAGGAGAGGAAAACAACACAAGAATTCTCTAACAAACGAATGCTTTAAGCTTAAACAAAAAAGGCAACATGTGATATTAGAACATTATTGAGACCTTCTATAATACTTCTTATTGGTAAGAAGGGTGGACATTGCCACTTTCAGATGATAACCTCTGAGGACTTTCCATATGCTCCCTACTATTAAAGCCAAAGACAACTTCTCTTTTACAAGAGAAGGATATTGAGAATATCGAGGACTCCCCCTCCATTATAACCATCTACTCATGGTTAACCACTCCTAACTTGACTTAAACTTCTGAGGACTTTCCATATGCTCCCTACTATTAAAGCCAAAGACAACTTCTCTTTTACAAGAGAAGGATATTGAGAAGATCGAGGACTCCCCCTCCATTATAACCATCTACTCACGGTTAACCACTCCTAACTTGACTTAAACAGCATTCTAGATGGCCTACAATAATGCCCCATATCTCTATGCATAGGCCTAAACCCTAAATCCAACATGAGATTGCAATAAACATGAGGTTGCATGAATAAGAGAGCTCACCTTGACAATGTCAAGCCGAAGGAGAAGACAACAATATAAGAATGCTCTAACAAATGAATGCTTAAAGCTTAAACAAAAAAGGAAATATGTGATATTAGAACATTGTTGAGACCTTCTACAATACTTCTTAGACAAGCATGGTGGACAGTGCTGCTTTTGAATGATAGCTTCTGGGGACTTTCCACATGCTTCTCACTATTAAAGCTAAAGTCAACTTCTCTTTTACAAGAGAAGGATAGTAAGAAGATCGAGGGCTCCCCCTCCACTATAACCACCTACTCATGGATAACCACTCCTAACCCGACTTTCCACATGCTTCTCACTATTAAAGCTAAAGTCAACTTCTCTTTTACAAGAGAAGGATAGTGAGAAGATCGAGGGCTCCCCCTCCACTATAACCACCTACTCATGGATAACCACTCCTAACCCGACTTAAACATCATTCTCGATGGCCTATAATAATGCCCCATATATCTATTCTTAAGCGTAAACCCTAAACCCAGCATGATATTGCAATAAACATGAGGTTGCATGAATAAGAGAGTTTACCTTGACAATGTCAAGCTAAAGGAAAGGACAACAATGCAAGACCTACAAAACATGACATGTGAAAAAGTGATTAGTTACACATTTAAACTTCTAAGCATGCATAGCCTATGCATAAGCCTAAGGTGAAGGCCTTATGCAAGAAGCCTAAGGTGAAGGGCTAATGTATAAGGCTAACGCAAGAAGCCTAAAGTGAAAGCTTAATGCATAAGGCTAACGCAAGAAGCCTATGCATAGGGACTAATGTAAGAAGCCTATGCATAAGGGCTAATGCACAAGGGCTAATGCATAAGGGCTTATGCATTAGCCTATACCCATAAAGGCTAAGTGGGTGTATAAGGTGAAACATAACAATGACGGTAGCATAAGCAGGTACAAGGCTAGATTGGTAGCCAAATGATATGCACAGACACATGGGATTGATTATGAGGACACATGGGATTGATTATGAGGACACATTTGTCCCAGTTGGCAAAGATGGTAGCTGCAAGAGCCATGACCACCGGTGGTTGCATGCTAAAAGCTGATTTTTACATCAGATAGAGGCAGGGATTTCACTGACGTAAACAAAAACATGTGAACATGTTAATAACACAAAAAATCTTGTGATCACATGTTATATTCACACAAGGGCCTTAAAAATTTATCTTTGTCGAGCATAAAAAATCTTCTTAGGTGGCCACTGACCTACTATTATGTGAAGATGGTAACATGAGAACATGTGAATAGCTTATTCCCATGTGTAGCCAAGCTTTTAAGGGGTTCTCAAATGGCAAGTGACCTATTATTTTGTGAACAGTAACATGAGAACATGTGAATAACTTGTTCACATGTGTTATTATCACAAAAAATCTTGTGATCACATGAATATTAAATCCCTGGATGGAGGAAAAAAATGCAATCTTGCATGGTGACTTGCAAGAAGAAGTGTATATGGATCAGCCACCTAGTTTTGAGGATACAAGTCATCCGGAGTATGTATGTAAGCTTCGTAAGGCTTTGTATGGGCTAAAGCAAGCTCCACGAGCATGGCATGACAAGATTGTTGAGTATCCTGTCACTATTGGTTTTGATATGGCAGATGTAGATCACTCTTTGTACGTGCGCAAGAGTGATAAGGGTATTGTGATCATCACCATCTATATAGATGATCTTATTGTTGGGGGTGACAACTTGGATGAGATTGAGCATGTGAAAAGTCTTCTCAAAAGAAAGTTTCAGATGAAGGATTTGGGAGATCTATGCTACCTTTTGGGAATTGAGGTCATTCGCACACCTGATGGTATTTGGCTGTCTCACAGAGACAGTATGTATTGGACATGTTGTCCAAGTATGGGATGGCTGATTGTAAGTCAATCTCGGTGCCATTAGATCAAAATGGCAAGCTTAGTGCGGATGCATGTTATGTGTTGGAGGATCCCACTATGTACAGGAAGATTGTGAGGAGTTTTATTCGAATGTCATCAGTAGACCAAATTGGAGTTACACTATTGGCTTAGAGAGCCAGTTTATGCAGGTTTCATGCAAACCACATCTTGACAGTGTGTGATGCACATGTCAGTATTTGAGAGCCACTGTTGATTATGCATTGTTTTATGCAACAGGTGTACCATTAGAGCTATATGGGTACACATATACAGATTGGGAACGTAGAATCTCTCAGATAGGAGATCTATCAGTGGATTTATGTTTTCATTGGGGAGTTTTGATGTGACATGGAGCACCAAGAAGAAGCCCATAGTTTCCTTGTCAAGTACAGAGGCAAAGTACATAGGAGTTTTGGTGGCAACGTGTGAGGTAGCTTGGTTATGCAAGCCACTTGTGCTGATTTGGGGTTGCATGTGGAGAGAAAGGTTGTCATATATTGTGACAATCTTAGCAGTATACAGTTGGCCACGAACCCAATTTTCCATGTGCAGAAGAAACACATTGAGGTACATCACCACTTTATTAGGGAGAGAGTCTCAGGCGACATTGACTTGGCCTACATCAATACACAGGATCAGGTTGCTCATATCTTCACAAAGGCCTTGGAGCGCTCAACATGAGCTAACACCCACCACGAGGCGCCTGCATGATCATTTGACATTTACATCACTAGTGGGTTTGGTAGCTGGCACACCGACATATCTTCGCCAGAGATTCTACAGCTGGACTACACCCACTAGTCCACACCTACCCACTCTACTAGTCCACACCTACCCACTCCACTTAGCGTCTTCACATTATGGACCACTTGTATTATGTGTGTTAGTCACTTTATCTTCTTTGTAGACCTCTTTTGTAGTGTGAAGAAGAAGAAGAATTTTCAGCCTCTCATCTTGTGTGTTCTCTTCTAGGGTTTGTGTGAGTGTGTGTGTGCTTGCAAGAGCTCAAGCTCTCTTCTCCCCTCCATCGTTTCACAATAGCCATTAAGGATTGCTTCAAGACATGAGAGCAATAATATACAAGATGAGTGCAGTGGTACGATGGATCTAAAAGAAGGAGATTAGAAGAAATATGTTGGAAGAAGCTTTCCTAAACTCCATTGAAGCAGTTAGTGTTGAGATTCAAGCTCGATGTCAGTGTGAGCCAGCTATGCTATGTGCTGGCAGATTAGGTAGGAACATGTGTGAGACATAAATGACCGCGTGTCCAGCTGGTCATAGTGTGTGGACATTAGCTAGGGTTAGTAGAGTGTGGACACAACTCATTGTGTGTTGTGTGGATTATGGATTAGTGCATTATGCTTTGTGTGAGAGTGGACATGGCTTCCCTCTATGGTTAGGTTTTGCAATATACATTAGGGTTTGCTCCTGTGTGTGTGTCTCCTCTCCCTCTACCATTCTTTCAACATGGTATCAGAGCCTTGTGCTGTTTATTAGGGTTTATGAGTGAGTGAGTGAAGAGGGAAAAGAAGAAGCTGTGAAGAGAAGCTGTGAAGCTTGCCATTGGAGCTGTGAAGCTTGGAGCACACCAAATACTATCAGATCTGAGAGCTTGGCCTACCGGGTAAGGTCCTCTAAACATCCTTGAGCGGATTGCAGGTGATACAGGCAAAAAAAAAAAAACAAAGCAAAATAGAGCAAATCAAAGCAAAGAGAAATTCTGGTTTTTGAAGCTTTCCATTAAAGCTTGGGAACATTGATGTATGGTGGAAATACATGTAAATCTGGCAAATCAAACATGTATCTGACAATGAGGGATGTAATGGCAACTCTTATACAAGCCCTATTGTGATTTTGGAGCAATTTGAATGCATTTCAAAGTGTGAAAATCTTTGGTTTTTTGAGCTCTCACAAAACAGTGGAAAAGAAGCCCAAAATTGAAGCATTTGGAGTGTGATTTTGGCTAAAATCCAAGCATTGGTGGATTGCACATGTACCTAGGTGTGTTGGGAATCTATTATCATCATCAATTAGCATCACAAACTCTCCTAAATCACCCTACAGCAGGCGGCGCAGCCAGAGAGGAGGAAACAGTGTAGTTTTCTGGTTTTTTGACTACGAGGAGATCGATTTCTCATTAGTTGCTTGATATCTTCCACAACTTCTTTAGCAATTGGATGCTTTACACTTTGGAGAAGAGGGCTATGTGATTTGTTTGGTCAATGATGCTTAATTGAGTTGGGAATGAGCTGATTAAAACAGGCTGTCCACTGGTTGCAGAGAAACAGAGCATTTTTAATTGAGCAATTAATCCTTGGTGTTTTACAATTGGACAAATTCCTCTTACATGGAATTGATGGACACTAATTCTAAGCTAATGAATGCATGGTTGCTCAATTTGGACAAATATTGAAGGAATTAGAGCAAATTTTCTACTGGTTTTTCTGGTTTTTCCAAAAACAGAGAAAGGGGTTTTCAAAAATTGATATGTACACATGTCAGATGGTGTTGATACTCAACATTGAGGTTCATTAGGTGTCAATGCAAGTTTCCCATACTTGATTGCAGCATTAAATTGTGATTTGGAGCCTTGGAAGGCGTGTCAATTCAGGGTATCCTGCACTGAGTGAGTCACTTCATCTTGGATGATTACAGGTTGATTTTCTACATCAAATTTGGAGGTTGTTGGCTACCTTGGAGTATCTGGAACATTCATTGGAGTGTGGTTGAGCTGAGGAAGGCTCATTTACAGATTTGAAGTGTGCGAAAGGTGTATGCATTGAGCAAACATGTCGGACAATCCAGTTCAGATTGTTGGTGAAAAGCTGGATAGGAAGAACTTCCAGGCATGGAAGTACAGGATAAAGAGTTTCTTGAAAGGGAAAGGATTTTGGAATCTCATTACAGGTGCTGAGCCTGAGCCTGAGCTACCTCGGCAACCTACACAGCAGCAGCTTATTGCTCATAAGCAATGGTCAGAGAGAGCATTCAAAGTGCTGCATTATTTGTCTATATGTATTTCTGATGCTATGCTCATACACATTCAGGATGCTGAGAATCCCAAAGATGCATGGGATACTTTGGTCAAGATGTTTGACACAGATACGAGTGCTCGCAAGTCTCAATTGCGACAGCAGATACACAATGTGAAAAGGAATAAAAGGAGCATACATGATTATGTGCAAGAAATCAAGAAGTTTGCAGATGCATTGGCCACAATAAATGCCCCCATGCCTGATGATGATTTGGTGGATATTACCTTGCGTGGTCTTGGCAAGGAATACAAATCCTTTGATACATCTATCTCAGTGAGGAGTACAGGTCTACCTGACTTCGATGAGTTGGTTTCACTCTTGTTGGTTGAGGAAATCAAGCTCAGTGATTCATTTCTGGATGCATCTAGTAGCCATGATGATGGCAGAAATCAGGCTTTCTACTCGCAGAGAGGCTTTAGAGGCAGGGGGAGATTTGCATCACGTGGACGTGGTGGTAATGGTCGTGGATGGCAGGACAGGCCTCCAGAACAAAATTTTTAGCCTTCATATGGTGCTCGAGGTGGTCGTGGATATGCACCTCAGCGAGGCAGAGGTACCCCCCGTGGTCGAGGACGTTGGCAAGGCCAACAAAATTATATGCAAGATGTGGAATGCCATTATTGTGGCAAATATGGTCATATGGCGAGAGATTGTTTCCGCAAACAGAATGATTTGAGAGGGGGAAGAGCACAACATGGTGGTCATTATGGTGGAAACTATGCACAACATGGTGGTAACTATGCATCAAGTAGCAATGATGGAACTGCAAATCATTTGTTTGCCATGAAGCATGTTGTGGGTTCTATGACGACAAATGCTGAGAATGATGACACATGGTATATGGATTCTGGAGCATCAAACCATATGACGTGTCATGGAGAATGGTTTGAGCATATGAAGCCTATGGATGTGAAAGGCTATGTGGAAACAGGTGATGATACCCAACATGTCATTACACATGTTGGAAGTGTACCATTGGTCATGCACAATGGTCAAACAAAGTCTATGTCTGATGTATTGTATGTGCCTTTGATCACAAAGAGCTTGGCCTCAGTTGGTCAAATGGTGAAACAGGGATTACAGGTTCGTTTCAACGAGCATGGATGCTTCGTTAAAGATTTCAAACATGGATGTAGAGTGATTGCTAAAGGCAAGAAAGAAGGAAGATTGTTTAAGCTGGATGCTGGAATTCCTGAGCTAAAATCAGCCATGTTCTCAAAGAGCAGAAATGTGGTACAGGACATTGATATGTGGCACAAGAGGATTGGACATGTCAATATACAGAGATTAAAGAACATGCAAACAAGAGGCATTGTCAGTGGATTGCCTAGATTCAAATATGATGGACACATGCATGTTTGTGAAGCCTGTCAGTTTGGAAAGCAGGCAAGGTTGAGGTTTCCTAGAGAAGGAAATATGAGTAACAGGCCACTTGAGATAGTACACAGTGATGTATGGGGTCCTGCACAAAACCCATCTACAAAGGCAGTCTATACTATGTGACATTTATAGATGATTTCAGCAGGATGACATGGATATACTTTCTCAGAGAGAAGAGTGAAGTGTTGGAAAAGTTCATGGATTTCAAGGCTCTTGTAGAAAAGCAATATGGCTGTTGGATTAAATGTTTGAGAACAGATGGAGGTGGTGAATACACCTCAAAAGCTTTTGAGCATTTCTTGAGGAAGCATGGAATAAGAAGACAGTTGACTTGCAGGTATACACCTCAGCAGAATGGTGTGGCTGAGAGAAAGAATAGAGTCATATGTGAAGTGGCAAGGGCGATGCTCAATGAAAAGAGCATGCCAGATTACTATTGGGCAGAAGCATGTGCTACTGCAGTGTATATATTGAACAAAACACCTACAGTAGCCATTCATGGAAGCACGCCAGAGATGCGGCTTACAGGTTACAGGCCAGACATTGGACATCTTAAAGTTTTTGGATGCATAGCTTATGTACATGTGCCTGATGAAAGAAGAAGGAAGTTGGATCCTAAAGCAGAGAAATGTGTATTTGTTGGATATGCACAGGATCGAAAGGCATACAAATGTTATAATCCACAAACTAGACAAGTGGTCATCTCACGTGATGTGGTGTTTGATGAGCTTGCTAGTTGGTACAAAGCAAAAGATGAGGGTGCTATTGAGTCACTTGAGGCTGATGTTCATGTGAACTTGCCACCACAAGCAAGTTCTAGTTCTACTACTATGTCTGGGCCAGCAGCAGAAGCTGAGAGTAGTAGTGTACGTCCATGGTCAGGACGTTTGAGGCATGAGAGTGTGAGCACTGGGAGTAGTGCTATGGATAAAGGTAAAAAGAAAGTTGAAGGAATTGGAATCACAGGTTATGAGTCATCTAGTTCTGAGAGTTTGGATGAGGAGCTTGGCATACCTATTTTACGCACACCTGGTGCTAGACAGGACAGATATGTGCCACCACATGCTAGAGTTATAGGTGTTCAGAGTGACCCGCATGCATTGCGGAGATCCGAGAGGGTCAGATATCCCGTTGACAGGTTGACATATAGAGATTTTGCTATGCACTATGCATATATGACATCTATGGTGAAGTATGTGGAACCTACATGCTATACAGAGGCTGTTGGAGAGCATGTATGGGAGAAAGCAATGGATGTAGAGATGGACGCATTGGTCCATAATGATACATGGGATTTGGTTACATTACCAAAGGACAAGAATGTTATTGGATGTAAATGGGTTTACAAAGTGAAGTGCAAATCTGATGGTTCTATTGAAAGACATAAAGCAAGATTGGTAGCAAAGGGTTATGCACAGACCTAAGGATTGGATTATGATGAGACGTTTAGTCCAGTGGCTAAGATGGGCACAGTGAGAGCAGTCATTACTATGGCTGTAGCTAATGGCTGGGAAATGCATCAGATGGATGTCAAGAATGCATTTCTGAATGGAGATCTACAAGAGGAAGTGTACATGGCACAGCCAGAAGGGTATGTACACCCTAGATATCCCACTCACGTATGCAAATTGAAAAAGGCATTGTATGGTCTAAAGCAAGCACCTCGTGCTTGGAGTGATAAGATGAGCAGATATCTTATCTCACTTGGTTTTCAGATTTCTACAGCAGATTCTTCACTCTATGTGAAGAAGACACAGCATGGGATTGTTTTACTAGTCATCTATGTGGATGATTTGATTGTCACAGGTGATCATGGTGCAGATGTGACGCATGTCAAGAAAGCTTTGAGTGGGCAATTTGACATGAAAGATCTTGGTGAGTTGAGATACTTCCTTGGAATTGAAGTGGTAAAAGATCATGAAGGTACTTGGTTAGTACAGCGCCAATATGTATGGCATGACAGGGTGTAAGCCTATGAGTACACCATTGGAGCAAAATGTGAAGTTGCGGGCTGATTATGGCGAGGAATTGGATGATCCTTCTATGTACAGGAAGATGGTTGGTAGTCTCATATATATGACTATCACACGCCCGGATTTGAGTTATGCTGTGGGGCTAGTCAGCCAGTTTATGCAGAGCCCCAGAAAGCCTCATTTGGATGCAGTGAGACGCATCATGAGATATGTGAAGACCACAGCACATTATGGTTTATTTTATGAGAGTGGTAAAAGCTTGGACATACATGGCTACACAGATGCTGATTGGGCAGGTAGCGCATATGACAAGAGGTCTACTAGTGGATATGCTTTTACACTTGGAAGTGCGGTGGTGAGTTGGAGTAGCAAAAAGCAACCTACAGTTGCTTTATCCAGTACAGAGGCTGAGTACAGGGGTGCAGCCATTGCTACTTGTGAGGCAGTATGGTTAAAGAGTCTTTTGGCAGATTTATGTGAGCCTCTTGATGGTAAAGTTGTCATTTATTGTGACAACATGAGCAGTATACAATTGGCAAAGAATCCAGTGTTTCATGCGAGGACCAAACACATAGAGGTCCATTATCACTTTGTCAGAGAAAAGGTGCTGGATGGTACAGTTGATCTTCAGTATGTGAAGACTGATGAGCAGGTGGTAGACATCTTTACGAAGCCACTTAGCAGGGAGAAGTTTGAGTACTTCCGGACTATGTTGGGAGTACATGGGATGAGCTTGAGGGGGAGTGTTGAGAGTCTTGATATCCCAAGCTCATCTACATCTTCATCGGCAGTACATCAGAGCATCTACATCTTCATCGGCAGTACATCAGAGCTTGAGAGGGGCTGTTGAGATTCAAGCTCGATGTCAGTGTGAGCCAGCTATGCTATGTGCTGGCAGATTAGGTAGGAACATGTGTGAGACATAAATGACCGCGTGTCCAGCTGGTCATAGTGTGTGGACATTAGCTAGGGTTAGTAGAGTGTGGACACAAATCATTGTGTGTTGTGTGGATTATGGATTAGTGCATTATGCTTTGTGTGAGAGTGGACATGGCTTCCCTCTATGGTTAGGGTTTGCAATATACATTAGGGTTTGCTCCTGTGTGTGTGTCTCCTCTCCCTCTACCGTTCTTTCAACAGTTAGGGTGGCAGAGAAATTTATTCCAACAAGTTTCCTGACCATTCAATTGCACCTACTTGTTCATGTGGTTGACAAGGTTGCTATATAGCAGGTGTTGTTCATAGTCAATGGATGTTTTTTCTCGAGAGATTTATGAAGACATTGAAAAGTTTTGTTCATCAAAAAGCTCTCCCTGAGGGTAGTATGGCAATAGGATTGCTTGTTCAAGAATCTCTTATCTACATAACATAATTTCTTAGTACGTCAGACCCAGATATGCCACGATTATAGACACAAGAAGAGGATGATCATCTCGTTGGGGAAGAGCCTCTAGGACAAGGGGTTCAAAGAACAATGGATATGGCATTGCGAGAAAAGATTAATAAATTTTCTATACTCAACTCAAGTGATATGGAGAAATGTATCGAGAGATATAACCTAGAAAAGAGGGAAAGAGACCAAGATCGTTTGAATTTTAGAAAGAGTTAAAGAACTAGAGCATTGTCATACCCAGATTCACTTGTTCATCTTCCAAAATTTCCATCTAGTAGATTGTTGAAATTAGAGCATTGTGATGAGCTATGGTGGATCAAACACTAGAATCAACATCATTAACAAAGTGATTAGCAAATAATTAAGATATAATTAGTGGGTAATTAACAAATAGATTAATGTAGGCATGGATACTCAAAAACCAGCAAATTCTCATTAGGGCAATGTCTCAATTTATAAAGTTTACATCAAGCATCAAATCCCACTGATTTCTCCATGATTCACTCCACCTCTTTTCCCAGATTCTCTCCACCTCTTCACTTTTCCTAGAACATCTCCCAGAATATCTCCACACTTCCAAGAATATCTCCACACTTCCTAAATCTTCTCATGCTACCCTTTATTCTCTCCGAGTAGATTCTTCTCACCTTTTCACAGGTTCTTTCACATTTACATCTTCTCTTTTATAGCCTCTAACCAAGGGCTTGTTCCCGCACACACCCTATTCACTTGTATTTTCAACACCTCCCCTCAAGTGAATAATCCTAGTACACCTAGACCCTATACCAAGTTTGCCTCCCCTTTGATAGTCTGCGACTAGTGTCTAGCACACCTCCCCTCAAGTTATCTTAGCACACCTGGACCCTATATCAAGTTTCTCTCTTACTTGATAGCCTACGACCAGTGCCTCGAGTCCCTAAACTCATAGTCCTTGACACTCTCTCTCTCTATGTGTCTAAGGCTTACTATAGTTGCCTGCGACCTTGACTAAAGTGCTCACACATACATTTACCATGTGGCCTACATCATCGGTGGCTCAGAGGTGGTTTTACTTTGTTGGGGCAGGTTACATTGGGTTGTGGGGTCTCTCTCTCTCTCTCTCTCTCAGAAAAGATGATCTGACTCCACTTCCTTTGGAGCCTCCATGAAGTTTGCCGATGTCGTTCCTTCTCCACTGGGTTTGCTGTAGCAGTCTCTTGCCATGTGACCTGGCTTTCCACAATTGTTGCAAGTGAAGATCCTTCCTCCTACTCTGCCTCTTCCTCGTCCTCGTCCTCGAGAGAATCCTCCTCGGGTGAATTAGAATGCTTTTTCCTCTCCTGCTGTTGAGTCGAGCCCTTTCTTCTTTTTGTCTCTCCTCTCTTGCTCTAGTAGAGCTGCTTCTATCTCGTGTAGCTTCAATTCAGGTACATTCTTTAGTGTTGCTACAATATTTACCTCATCATCTTCCTTCTACCTTTTTGCCAATAGCAGCCAATTGCTGTTGCTTAATGCTTTTATATTTGTTCAAGTGTGTGATTAAAGGCTTCATGTCCAATTTGTAGAATTGCATTAACAGATTTATCTTTGAATTTTTTGCTTGTGTGCCAAATAATTTATTGAGTTCATCCCATGCATCTTTTGCCCATTGTATCCCTGTGATGTGATGAATGATTTCATCATTTAAACTGAGTGCAATAAGTCCCAATGCTTTTTCATTCCTACTCTTCCACTCATTTTCTCCTCTCTCTGGGCATTCATCTCTTCCCTCAACTAATCTCCATAGATTTTTCCTCATGAGCAAATATATGGTTTTTGTCTGCCATGTGTAAAATTGCTCCCCATTAAATTTGGCTATTTCCTGTGCTGTACTCATGGTGATGTGAAGGGGGTCTTACCTCTTGATCCAATTTCAAGATTCAAGGGTAGTGTCTACCCTTTTACAACTCAATCTGGTGTTTAAGAGATGATTACAATAAATTTATCAGCATAAAATCACCAGAAATTACATTAAATCAAGGGTAACCAATTTGTATGGAATGGTTGGAGTATCAAACCAACTCCGAATTGAAATCTGAAGTTATAGGGATCTGTATCAGATACCTAATGGTTAATTTGAACCCTCAATTGCACCAAAATATAGTGATTAGCACTGATTAATCATTGATTAGCAAATTAATCCACTATTTTGTGTGTAGAAAATAGAGTATGTGGGGAGTCTAGATCTGGTGCCTTAGACTTCAATTGAGCTCAACTCTGTTTTACCAAAGTCACCTCTGCAGATTTGATAAAGAGCTTGGATCTCATTGTAGACTTGATGAACTTGAATTTTGTCTTCACCAGCTTGTAGAGCATGCTTGAAAACACCTTGGGTTAGGAGGAATTACAAACATTTGATTTGTGCAAGCTGCAATGTCAATTTTACTCAGAAAAAAATGCGCCTGAAAAACGTGCTGCCGCCGGCGATTTGCGCTGAATGGGTTCAATTCCTTCAAGCAACTTGTAGCCCCTTGAGTGTAGTTTAAGCTCCTAAAAGGGCTTGGCCTAATTTGAAGTGTGCAAGGAGAATGGACTCCTCCACTGGCTGGGGGTGCAGAAACTAGTTAAAAAAAGAGGAAAAATTATAATTTTTTTACTAATCTTGATTAGCAAAATAATTAGCAAGATAATGGGCTCACAAATGAGCATGGCTCTGATACCATGTTGAAATTAGAGCATTGTGATGAGCTATGGTGGATCAAACACTAGAATCAACATCATTATAAAGTGATTAGCAAATAATTAAGTTATAATTAGTGGGGGTAATTAACAAATAGATTAATGTAGGCATGGATACTCCAAAACCAGCAAATTCTCATTAGGGCAATGCCTCAATTTATAGAGTTTACATCAAGCATCAAATCCCACTGATTTCTCCATAATTCACTCCACCTCTTTTCCCTGATTCTCTCCACCTCTTCACTTTTCCCAAAATATCTTCCAGAATATCTCCACACTTCCTAAATCTTCTCATGCTACCCTTTATTCTCTCCCAGTAGATTCTTCTCACCTTTTCACAGGTTCTTTCACATTTATATCTTCTCTTTTACAGCCTCTAACCAAGGGCTTGTTCCTGCACACACCCTATTCACTTGTATTTTCAGCATAGATGGCTTCAGTAAACCATACAATAATAAAAACAGAGTGGCGAGGTTATAAGCAACGAGGAGGAGGAGCTTTCATATGGTTATGATTACCATGTAAGTGAGTTTTAATATGTACACAAGAAACAGTAATCTACATAGTCTTGTATATGTTTTTGTTCTTGATACAATTTCATGATATTCTTTTGCTTACAGTATCGCAAACTTTGAGCACTTTGGTCATGCGGTCATCACTTTCGAGTGGAGCAAATAGATAAGAAGAGAAAAACATTTGATTGTGGTGTTAAAGCAAATTTCATGCAAGAAAGTCATTCAAGTGCAAGTGATCTAATTAGTGAAGTTGGAATGCTTAATTACTGTGGAACCATACAAGAAATTATCAAGGTTGGATTCAGAAGGTAATTTTTTATGTGAAGTGATTCAAGGTAGTGACTCAAGGACCACAAGCAACCATGCACAGAGATAAGAGCAGATTTGTTCAAGTAGACTCCACAAAGATACGGACAAACCAAAGGGACACATTTGTGCTACCAGAGCATTGTGAGCACGTCGTCTTTAAGGTGGATCCAAGAGATCATAGGTGGTTGTTTGTAATCAAAATTGATCCATGCAGTGAACAAATATTTGAAGATATGCAAATTTTAAATGCAATAGAGGTTGAGGAACCTACTCAAGAAGCACAAGAAATAGATATTGATCCAATTGAACAACTAGAATAAGGATCAAATGAAGGTATAGTAATTCAGCAATTACTAGCACTTGAACCAGAAGCTGTAAGATTCCTCCGCAGCCCCCCAAGATGTCCAATATCTTCCCCTGTAATCAACCCCTTTTCAGAATAAAAAAAGATCTTGTTTCTACTTGTTTTGGCCTAGAGAGAGAAAATGGTCTAGAGAGAGATAACTCAGTTTTTAGATATCTTTGGATGAAAAAATATCCTTCCTTATTAAAATAAATTTCCCCAAAACAGAAGTTTAAAAAGAATTTTCTAAGGTTCATTAGAAATAAATCATAATCTGCTAAAAAGACCTTAGCCTAAGGGTCCAGATTTTCTGAAAATTTTGGATTAAGGTTCTGAGGGACCAATCACATTAATCCAAATGTAGGGAGGAGATAAATTGAAGAAATAAAGAAAAATCCCCCAAAAATGAGTAAACACTCACATAAGATGAAGAGTGGACTAAGGACCAAGGAAAATAGTTAAAAAATTGATTTTTGACACCTTAGAGTGGGGATTCCCCCTCATGAAGGAGACGCCTTTTTTCTCATAATTGCTTTTCATTTTAAATCAATAAAATGAGATATTCGAGCTCTCCTCTCTCCTAATCCAAGTATAGTTCCAAAAAGTAAGCTGAACTGACCCAAAAATGGTCAAAAATTGACCAAACTGATCTGGAAAATTTTAGAATAAGTTTGCTTGGTTTGAGGCTCACTTTTTCCTATAATTAGAAGCCTCCCCCTTTGTAAAAGCTTAATAGTGTTTATGCACTAATACTCTACTCCTCCCTAGAGCTAAAAACATGAATTCACTTGATAATTCAACTGTTTTTAACTAAATCCTCTACAAAGAATTGGTGGCTACTCTTGATCCAAACAAGAGTAGAACTGTCAATCCCTTAACCCAAAGGAAAGCTCACAAAACTCTATGTAAGTTAAAAATTCTACTTTTTTTAATTCTAATCTATGGTTTTCTGATTTCTTTGCTTTTTAATGTGAATATGGATGTTATGCCTTGATGAAAAGGCCACCCCCTTCTCTTCCTTAAGAATTTAGCCTTTCTTTATCCTAAAATGAGTAACTAATAAATTGATTTAAACTTTTCTTAATGTTTACTCACTTCAAGTGAAAATTGAGTAGATTAGAGTGCTTCACTTCAACTTGGGATTAATTTTAAAGTAATATTAGAATGTAAAAATTGAGAAATGGTCAGCCATACAAAGGAGGTTATGGTAAAATTTTCATAAATTTTGTGGAAATAAATTTTATCTTTATGTTATTCTAAAAGAGTAATCCCCATCGTTTGTGCATTCTAAAACAAATTCTTTTTAGTTTAAAAGTGTTATTCCTCTTTTATGCATAAATAGATGCATAAAAGGATTTTATTTTATATAAAAGTGTTATTCTCATTAGATTTAAATTCTATGCATAGAAAGATGCATATTGGAAATTTTTTTATTATAAAAGTGTCATTCTCATTAGATTTAATTTCTATGCATAGAAAGATGCATAATAGATTTTTTATTTTAAAAGTGTTATTTTCATTATATTTAATTTCTATGCATGGAAAGATTCCTAATAGAAAATGTTTTATTATAAAAGTGTTATTTTCATTAGATTTAAATTCTACGCATAGAAAGATGCATATTGGAAATTTTTTCATTATAAAAGTTTCATTCTCATTGGATTTAATTTCTATGCATGAAAAGATGCATAATAGAATTTTTTAAATTATAAAAGTGTTATTTTCATTATAATTAATTTCTATGCATGGAAAGATGCATAATATAAATTTTTTTTATTATGAAAGTGGTATTTTCATTAAATTCAATTTCTATGCATAAAAAGATGCATAGAGAACTTCTTTTTATTTTAAAAGTGTTATTCCCATTAAATTGATTTTATGCATAAGCAGATGCAGAAAATGATTTCTTTTGTATAAAGGTGTTATTTCCATTGAAGTTGGAGTTTCTGCATAAATAGATGCATAAAGAATTTTTATATCAAAATTAGAGTCTCTTTAATTCTATGTTTAATTTCCATGAATATTTGATAAATGAATAAGTAAATACTCTGAGAGAGAAATTTCTATCGTTTCATATTCACTCAGTTTATAGTGAGAAAATTAAAAAAATCTATCAAAGTCAAAATTTCAGATAAATGATTAATTTATTCCTCATCGAAATTCATGATTAGTTTAGAAATCAGTTAAGTGAATATTCAATGAATGAAATTCAGTAAAATAGTAATTGAAATATCACCCCCCTTTTTGAGAAAGATAGTTCAGTAAGAACCTTATCACACTCGAAACCTGAATCAGACTTTGACCAAGACCAAACTCTTTTGTCAGTTTCAAGGAAAGATGATGGGACCAGTTCAGGAAAATACACTCAAATCACCCACCAAATTTCAAACTTAGTTGAGACCCTTTGAATTGATCTGAGGATCAAGGTTACAGAATTCAAGGAATTATGTTTTGAAATTCAGTATTACGTGTATGAAGTTTTGGGGATACGGACATAAGATATACTCATTGTATTCAAAAGAAAATCAAAATTGAAAACTTGCATAGAAACCCTGTTTTCTTAAAGGACTGTCTTACGCCAGAATGCTGTGAAGGGAGCATTTGGTATATGTGTTTTTCTAAGGAAAGTTCGGTTGCAACAGCTGGCGCGGGGGGAGTGTTCAAATGAGGATAGCTCACGTGGCAAAGCCTGCCCAGGTCTTTGACCAGCCTCGGTACAGTTAAAATGGTGCGCTTTCGGTACGATGGACGAGGGCCGATAAAGTGGTCCCTGAGTGAAGTGCAAGGACACCTAAGGAGGATCCTAGAGGGTTCTGCCCAGGCAATACACGGGCTCGCGGTGCCGAGGACACCCATGCGTATGTCGAGGAAGATATTGTATGATGGACCAATGATTATTGTAATCTATTACTAGATCTCGTTATTGCTGACTAGCTGGTCTGCTGACTAGCTGGTCTGCTGACTAGCTGGTCTCAACGGAGAGTCCATAGTGATACTGTTTTTGTTGAAAAACAAGGATTGGATGAAAATTTTGAGTTATGACATCTGTAACCAATAATTGTTTGTCAATGGATTGTTTTATAAGTTAAAGTTTAAAGAGGAGTGTGTGCATATCTGTATTCAAAAGCAAAAGTTAATAAAGGCATTCATTTATGGGTGGGTGAGTAATTGTCTGGTTCTACCAATTCCAGTGGTTGGGCGGTGGCTAACCCATGGGTTGGATGGGGTTAGGCTGGAATGAGTAGAGTTTTAATAATGTAATTGAAAAACAGGAATACGCTTAGAACTCGAGTAGTTAAATAAAAGCCTGAAGACTTCTCAAATGAATAGATCAACGGCTGTGCCTGATTTAGTTAGGAAAAAAGCATTGATTTCTTCAAGATTAAGTCTGTAATAGTTTTCCTTCTATCTAGTTTAATCAAATCAAGGTTAGTTTAGTCTCTTGACCCCGTTAGAAAATGCGTTAAGAAATTCAAAAAGGTGGAATCCTCCCCGTTTTCCGGGCAAGGGAAATTTTCTCGGTTTCGGTTTTGGAATGACCACCAGATTATATTCGTGCCCGGACATTCGAGGGCGAGGCCCCGAGTGGGAAACCCTACCTCGTGCAAGAGGAAGCCACTTCCGCTTTTGATACCAACCGAGAATCCGGTGTGCAGAGGGGGCAGTGGGATCTCACAGCTCGTATCAGAGCACTGTTGTAAACTTATGAAACAGCAACAAAAATTGCCTAAAATTATAAAGTAAATTTGCGAAAAAAATGTTTTCACTTGCTAAGATAATGTTTGAAATGAACTCATAAATTGAGTTGGATTTTTAGATGGATACCCTAAATTTGTCTAGCATTCCTAGACTTTCCCAGAGTCAGGATATGATTGCCTTTGCCTTCGAACATCTCATCAACTTTGCTGCTACAACCCGAGGAAGCAGAGTGAGGCTCGCTCGTCACTTTGAGGATCTATACTTCCCTGATCCTGTAGAGCGACGTCAGCACATGTGGTACTCTAGAGGGCGATGTATTAACGTCAATACCAATTAGCTTCAAAGACTCAATCAGAATATCTCACTAGCCATGATCTTGATAAGGCTAGGAGTTGTTCATTATGTCCAACTCTTTAATCATTCGCCCCGAAATTTTAGAAATTCTCGCTGAATTTTTAGACTTCTGAGTCGCTTTATTCCTAGAAGTAGAATTACAGCACCTTTATCAGTGATGGATCGTGTATAATATCATAGCATGTCTCCATCGCAGTATCGCCTTTTTATGCGTATGCAATTGAGGCAGTGACTTTTGGAGCCGAGACGCTCTATGTATGTATCAAAAACTTTTGATAATAAATGACGTTTTGCAAAAGATTCCAAATTGTTTTCGTGGTTGTGAACATTGGTTAATAAAATTATCAGAGTGAATCTTGTTTTTAAGAATTATGATGGAATAATTATTGTTTAAGAAATAAATCAAAAAAAATAAATAATCATAAATCTGATGCCAAAGTTAATTTGACAAAAATCTTGTTTTATTAGAATCATGAGGCGCACGGCCGGTGCTAGGCAATCGGATCTCTATCTCGTCTTGGGAAGTACAAGTTATCCCCCAGATACTGTGGGCCATATTTGATTACAAAGAAAGTAGGTGACTTAGCCTATGAACTTCTTCTGCCTCCTCATCTCAAAGTACATAATGTATTTCATGTCAGCTTACTTAAAAAGTATGTACCGAGTCAGAATCATGTGCTTAATGATGAACTCTTAACTTCTTCAACCCAAGGGCTCAAAGTGAGGATTCCACCTCATGAAGCAGGTGCCTTTTTTCTCATCAGTTCTTTTCATTTTAAATCAATAAAATGAGATATTTCATCTCTCCTCTCTCCTAATTCAAGTCTAGTTTCCAAAAAGTAAGCTGAACTGACCCAAAAATGGTCAAAAATTGACCAAACTGATCTGGAAAATTCTAGAATCAGTTTGCTTGGTTTGAGGATCACTTTTTCCTATAAATATAAGCCTCCCCCTTTGTAAAAGCTTAATAGTGTTTATGCACTGTTACTCTACTCCTCCCTAGAGCCAAAAACATTGAATTCACTTGATAATTCAATTATTTTTGACTAAATCCTCTACAAAGAATTGGTGGCCACTTTTGATCCAAACAAGAGTAGAACCCTCAATCCCTCAAGCCAAAGGAAAGATCACAAAACTCCATGTAAGTTAAAAATTCTACTTTTTTTAATTCTAATCTATGGTTTTCTGATTTCTTTGCTTTTTAATATAAATATGGATGTCATGCCTTGATGAAAAGGCCACCCCCTTCTCCTTAAGAATTCAGCCTTTCTTTATCCTAAAATGAGTAACTAATAAATTGATTTAAACTTTTCTTATTGTTTACTCACTTGAAGTGAAAATTGAGTAGATTAGAGTGCTTTACTTCAACTTGGGATTAATTTTAAAGTAATATTAGAATGTAAAAATTGAGAAATGGTCAGCCATACAAAGGAGGTTATGGTAAACTTTTCTTAAATTTTGTGGAAATAAACTTTATCTTTATGTTATTCTAAAAGAGTAATCCCCATCGTTTGTGCATTCTAAAAGAATTTCTTTTTATTTTAAAAGTGTTATTCCTATTTTATGCATAAATAGATGCATAAAAGGATTTTCTTTTATATAAAAGTGTTATTCTCATTGGATTTAATTTTTATGCATGGAAAGATGCATAATAGATATATTTTTTATTATAAAAGTGTTATTTTCATTAGATTTAAATTCTATGCATCAAAAGATGCATATTGGAAATTTTTTTGTTATAAAAGTGTCATTCTCATTAGATTTAATTTCTTTGCATGGAAAGATGCATAATATAATTTTTTTAAATATAAAAGTGTTATTTTCATTATATTTAATTTCTATGCATGGAAAGATGCCTAATAGAATTTTTTTATTATAAAAGTGTTATTTTCATTAGATTTAAATTCTATGCATAGAAAGATGCATACTGGAAATCTTTTTATTATAAAAGTGTCATTCTCATTGGATTTAATTTCTATGCATGGAAAGATGCATAATAGATTTTTTATTATAAAAGTGTTATTTTCATTATATTTGATTTCTATGCATGGAAAGATGCATAATAGAAATTTTTTTAATATAAAAGTATTATTTTCATTATATTTAATTTCTATGCATGGAAAGATACCTAATAGAAATTTTTTTACTATAAAAGTGCTATTTTCATTAGATTTAAATTCTATGCATAGAAAGATGCATATTGGAAATCTTTTTATTATAAAAGTGTCATTCTCATTGGATTTAATTTCTATGCATGGAAAGATGCATAATAGATTTTTTTAAAATCATAAAAGTGTTATTTTCATTATAATTAATTTCGATGCATGGAAAGATGCATAATAGAATTTTTATTATTATGAAAGTGTTATTTTCATTGAATTCAATTTCTTTGCATAAAAAGATGCATAAAAAAATTATTTTTATTTTAAAAGTGTTATTCCTATTAAATTGATTTTATGCATAAATAGATGCATAAAAGGATTGTTTTTTTGTATAAAGATGTTATTTCCCATTGAAGTTGGATTTTATGCATAAATAGATGCATAAAGAATTTTTATATCAAAACTATAGTCTCTTTAATTCTATGTTTAATTTCCATGAATATTTGATAAATGAATAAGTAAATACTCTGAGAGAGAAATTTCTATCGTTTCATATTCACTCAGTTTATAATGAGAAAATTTAGAAAATCTATCGAAGTCAGAATTTTAGATAAATAATTAATTTATTCCTCATCAAAATTCATGATTAGTTTAGAAATCAGTTAAGTGAATATTCAATGAATGAAATTCAGTAAAATAGTAATTGAAATATCACCCCCCTTTTTTAGAAAGATAGTTCGGGAAGAACCTTATCACACTCAAAACCTGAATCAGGCTATGATCGAGACCAAACTCTTTCATCAGTTTCAAGGAAAGATGATGTGACCAGTTCAGGAAAATACACTCAAATCACCCACCAAATTTCTGTTTCAGGGGAACTCATCTGAACTATAAGAAATATTTTTCTATCCAAAAATATTCAAAATCTAAATATTCTCTCTCTAGAATATTTTCTCTCTCTAGGTTAAAACAGCCACAAACAAGATCTCTTATATTTTAGAAAAGGAATTGATTATAGGGGAATATACTAGACATCAAAAAGGGTTGGGGGAGGAATCTTACAATGGTGAGTGGTTTGAGAAGATGCAACCATTGGGTACAAATGGTTATGTGGTCACAGGAGATGATACTCAGCATCTTATAACACATGTTGGCAGTGTGCCTTTGAGGATGCATGATGGAAATGTGAAGAATATGTCAGAAGTGCTATATGTACCATCCATTACAAAGAATGTGGCATCAGTAGGCCAAATGGTTGAGCAGGGACTACAAGTAAGATTCAATGAGAATGGCTGTTTTGTGGAAGACTTTAAGCATGGCTGTAGATTGATTGCCAAGGGCAAGAAGGAAGGAAGGTTATTCAAATTGGATGCAGGCATACCAGAATTGAGCTCAGCCATGTTTTCAAAGAGCAATGGGATTGTGCAGGACATTGATATGTGGCACAAGAGGATTGGACATGTCAATATACAGAGATTAAAGAACATGCAAACAAGAGGCATTGTCAGTGGATTGCCTAGATTCAAATATGATGGACACATGCATGTTTGTGAAGCCTGTCAGTTTGGAAAGCAGGCAAGGTTGAGGTTTCCTAGAGAAGGAAATATGAGTAACAGGCCACTTGAGATAGTACACAGTGATGTATGGGGTCCTGCACAAAACCCATCTATCAAAGGCAGTCTATACTATGTGACATTTATAGATGATTTCAGCAGGATGACATGGATATACTTTCTCAGAGAGAAGAGTGAAGTGTTGGAAAAGTTCATGGATTTCAAGGCTCTTGTAGAAAAGCAATATGGCTGTTGGATTAAATGTTTGAGAACAGATGGAGGTGGTGAATACACCTCAAAAGCTTTTGAGCATTTCTTGAGGAAGCATGGAATAAGAAGACAGTTGACAGAATGGTGTGGCTGAGAGAAAGAATAGAGTCATATGTGAAGTGGCAAGGGCAATGCTCAATGAAAAGAGCATGCCAGATTACTATTGGGCAGAAGCATGTGCTACTGCAGTGTATATATTGAACAAAACACCTACAGCAGCCATTCATGGAAGCACGCCAGAGATGCGGTTTACAGGTTACAGGCCAGACATTGGACATCTCAAAGTCTTTGGATGCATAGCTTATGTACATGTGCCTGACGAAAGAAGAAGGAAGTTGGATCCTAAGGCAGAGAAATGTGTATTTGTTGGATATGCACAGGATCGAAAGGCATACAAATGTTATAACCCTCAAACTAGACAAGTAGTCATCTCACGAGATGTGGTGTTTGATGAGCTTGCTAGTTGGTACAAAGCAAAAGATAAGGGAGTCATTGACTCACTTGAGGCAGATGTGCCTGTGAACTTGCCACAAGCAAGTTCTAGTTCTACTACTATGTCTGGGCCAGTAGCAGAAGCTGAGAGTAGCAGTGTACGTCCATGGTCAGGACGTTTGAGGCATGAGAGTGTGAGCACTGGGAGTAGTGCTATGGATAAAGGAAAGAAGAAGGTCGAAGGAATTGGAATCACAGGTTATGAGTCATCTAGTTCAGAGAGTTTGGATGAGGAGCTTGGCATACCTGTTTTACGCACACCTGGTGCTAGGCAGGACAGATATGTGCCACCACATGCTAGAGTTATAGGTGTACAGAGTGACCCGCATGCATTGCGGAGATCCTAGAGAGTCAGATATCCAGTTGAAAGATTGACATATCGAGATTTTGCTATGCACTATGCATACATGACATCTATGGTGAAGCATGTGGAACCTACATGCTATACAGAGGCTATTGGAGAGCATGTATGGGAGAAAGCCATGGATGAAGAGATGGATGCTTTGGACAAAAATGATACATGGGAATTGGTTGAGTTACCGCAAGGAAAGAATGCAATTGGTTGCAAATGGGTGTATAAGGTAAAGTGCAAGTCAGATGGCAGCCTAGAGAGACATAAAAGCAAGGCTGGTCGCTAAAGGATATGCACAAACTTATGGTCTTGATTATGATGAAACTTTTCAGCCCAGTGGCTAAGATGGCTACTGTGAGGTCTATCATTGCACTAGCAGCACAAAAAGGTTGGGCTTTACACCAAATGGATGTAAAAAATGCTTTCTTGAATGGAGAACTATAAGAAGAGGTTTACATGGAACAGCCAGAAGGATATGTACATCCAGAATATCCTACTTTTGTTTGCAGGTTAAAGAAAGCAATATATGGTTTGAAGCAAGCACCTCGTGCTTGGAGTGACAAGATCAGCAGATATCTTGTCAGTATTGGATTTGTGGTTGGAAATGCAGACTCTTCACTTTATGTGAAGAAGACACATGATGGTATCGTGATGATAGCCATTTATGTTGATGATTTGATTATCACAGGTGATTGTGGGAAAGGCATTGATGAGGTTAAGGCCTCTTTATGCAAAGAGTTTGATATGAAAGACCTTGGTGATTTAAGGTTCTTTCTTGTCATTGAGGTGATTAGAACAAGCAAGGGTATATGGCTGGTGCAAAGGCAATATGCACTTGACATGCTGGCAAAGTATGGTATGACAGCATGCAAACCAATGTTGACACCATTAGAGCAAAACATGAAGCTTAGGGCTGATTTGGGTGATGAGCTTGATGATATCACCATGTACAGAAAATGGTTGGTAGCCTTATCTACATGACCATTACGAGGCCAGATCTCAGCTATGCAGTTGGTTTGGTAAGTCAGTTTATGCAGAGTCCTCGTAAACCTCACTTGGATGTTGTGAGACGTATTCTGAGATACGTCAAAACTACCGTGCATTATGGTCTTTTCTATGAGGCAGGAAAAGACATGCATGTCTATGGATATACAGATGCAGATTGGGCCGGTAGTGCATATGACAGGAGGTCTACCAGTGGCTATGTTTTCAGCCTTGGTAGTGGAGCTGTGAGTTGGAGCAGTAAAAAGCAACCTACAGTTGCTTTATCTACGACAGAGGCAGAGTATCGTGGAGCAGCCATAGCTGCATGTGAGGCTATGTGGTTGAAGAAGTTGCTAGATGATGTCAGGTTACAGAGTGATATGAGAGTTGTCATTCATTGTGACAACATGAGTAGTATTCAGCTTGCTAGCAACCCAGTTTATCATGCTAAGACTAAACATATTGAGGTCCACTATCATTTCATCAGAGAGAAAGTGCTAGATGGGCATGTTGATTTGACATATGTACAGACAGATGAGCAGGTTGCAGATATCTTTACCAAAGCACTTGGTAAGGATAAATTCGAGTATTTTCGTACTAGATTGGGAGTCCTAGAGATGGACATGTCGAGCTTGAGGGGGAGTGTTGAAATGTCAAGCTCGTATACAGCTGGAGGATAGCACATGGGTGCTGACAGAGTGATAGTATGGTAGATGGATATAGTGTGGTGTGTTTATGACCGCGTCCAGCTGGTCATGTGTGGTGTGGACATTACATTAGGTTTACTTTGTAGCGTGGACATAACACTATGTTGTGTTCTCCTTTGTGTGTGTGAGAGAGATGATGACTATGGCTTCTCTCCTTCTTTATGATTGATGGATATGGAATTTAAAAAGAATTTTCCAATGTGCAATTGGAATTAATTGGAAATAGGTATAAAGAACCTTAGCCTAAGGGTCTAGATTTTCAGAAATCTTTAGACTATGGTCCAATTAAGGTTTCTATGGGCCAATAGCATCAATCCATGTGTAGGGAGGAGATAAATCCAAATTGTAAAAAGAAAATACCCAAAAATGAGTAAATGCTCACATGAGGTGAAGAGTTGAAAATGTACAAGGTTTATTAGTAAAAAACTATGAGCAATATTAAAAATATGAGATATTTTGGGAATAATGATTTTATTATGACACATATGTAAGGAAGGGGAGTCCCTTAAATGCTCACATAAGATGAAGAGTTGAAAATGTACAAGGTTTATTAGTAAAAAACTATGAGCGATATTAAAATGATTCCATTATGACACATATGTAAGGAAGGGGAGTTCTTTAAAGGAGGTGCATATTTGACATAAGATGAACAGTTGAAAATGTACAAGGTTTATTAATAAAAAACTATGAGCAATATTAAAATGATTTCATTATGACACATATGTAAGGAAGGGGAGTTCTTTAAAGAAGGTGCATATTTCACATAAGATGAAGAGTTGAAAATGTACAAGGTTTATTAGTAAAAAAAAAACTATGAGCAATAGAATTTTGACACATATGTAAGAAAGGGGAGTTCTTTAAAGGAGGTGCATAGTTCACATGCTTGAATGAGTTTTAAACTCATAAAAATTGAGATATTTCATCTCTCCTCTCTCCTCATTCAAGTCTAGTTCCAAAAAGTTAGCTTAACTGACCTAAAAATGGTCAAAAAGTGACCTAACTGACTTGGAAAATTCTAGAATCAGTTTGTTTGGTTAGGAGCTCAAATTTTCCTATAAATAGAAGCCTCCCATTGTTGAAAAATATATAGTGTCTTATGCCTTGTTACTCTACTCCACCTAAGCCAAAATATATAGTGTCTTATGCCTTGTTACTCTACTCCACCTAAGCCAAAATATAGAGTGTCTTATGCATTGTTACTCTACTCTACCTAAGCCAAGAGCTGTAAAATCTTTAATAATTCACTAGTTTTTGATACTTCTCTCTTTCTTCAATCCCCATTGGTGGCTCCATCAACATACTAAACCAATTGATTGGTTGGGGGCCTCTACCGTGAATAAAGAATCAAGCAAATTATAAGGTAAGTATATTGAATTTTGATCTTTCTATAATTTCTCAATGATTCCCTCTTCTCAACCCCTCTCAAGCTTGAGAAGTTTAATTGGTATGGTTTTTTTAAATGCTATTGAAGTTAATTGGTGAATAGTAGTGAAGAGTTACATAATTTAATAAATGCTATAGAAGTTAATTTCCATTTATGTTTAAATTCTAATGGTTTTTATGTAATTTCTCTCTCTCACTCAAGAAATGGTCATACTCATGACCCATTCTCAATCCAAATGAAGCTTTTCATAAAGCTTTTCCTTAATCCAAGATTAAGCTATACTTGAGGCCAAATTAATGGCTTTTTGCTATGCTTTTAGTTTATGCATATTAATGATTCGATCCATTATGGATTGATGATCCAATTAGAGACCATTCTAATTATTTTCTTAATGATCCAATTAGAGACCATTATGGATTGATGATCCAATTAGAGACCATTCTAATTATTTTCTTAATGATCCAATTAGAGACCATTATGGATTGATGATCCAATTAGAGACTATTCTAATTATTTTCTTAATGATCCAATTAGAGACCATTATGGATTGATGATCCAATTAGAGACCATTCTAATTATTTTCTTAATGATCCAATTAGAGACCATTATGGATTGATGATCCAATTAGAGACCATTCTAATTATTTTCTTAATGATCCAATTAGAGACCATTATGGATTGATGATCCAATTAGAGACCATTCTAATTATTTCTTTAATAATGAGCCTTATCCCTTAGAAAAAAATTGAGATTTATCAGTCGTAGTAGCGGAGCTATGGCAAAATTTTTATAGAAATTACGCATAAAATAATTTCATTCAAAGCATAAAAAGAGGACTTCCTACCATATTCTAGGAACTATCATCCTAGATTAATTAAAAGAATATTATTATGCATGGAGATATGGATGTTTGCATGTAGATGTAGATGTATGGATGTGAGTGTGAATGTGAATGTGGAGGTGGATGTATGCATGTAGATGTAGATGTATGAGGAGAATGTGAATGTGGATGTGGATGTGGATGTATGCATAAAGATGTGGATGTATGCATGTAGATGAGAATGTACGCATATAGATGTAGATGTATGGATGTGAATGTGCATGTAGATGTGGATGTATGGATGTGGATGCATGAATGTGCATGTAGATGTGGATGTGAAAATAGATGTGTGGATGTAGATGTGGATGTGTGGATGTTAATGTGGATGTGGATGTGGAGATGTGAATATATGTATGAATGTGAATATACGATATGTGATGTGAAGGAATATGAAGTGTTGAGATGGAAAATGATGTGAGGGGATGAGTATACATATAAATGGAATATGGAATAAGTAATGTGGATTGATGAAGGATAATGTGGAAAAATGAAAGTAAAAATAGAAACTGTATTGTAAACTGTTTGTAAATGCTGTTTGTAAATGACTGTTTTATGTCAAGATTGCTGGGGGAGCATTGTGACTATCTTGTGATTAAGGTCGTGAGACCTAACTGATAATGTTGCAACTGCTGACGGAGAGTCAATGAAGGACGTCTCGCGTAGCAAGGTCGGCCGAGGTCTTGACCAGCCTCGGTGCGATTAAAATGGTGAGCTTCCGGTACGGTGGATGAGGGGCCAAGGAAGCGGCCTATGAGTGAAGCGCTAGGTCACCTGCGAAGGATCCTAGAGGGTGCTGACCATACGGTGCTCGGGCTCTGGGTCGCCTAGGATACCCACGCGTGCGTCGAGGAAGATATTGGAACAGAGTTGGAGTTGTTTTCTGAAATCGAGCATGGATCTGGTTGATTGACCTTGCTGGTCTTCAATGGATGAGTCCATGGCTCCTTATATGGATCCGTTGGTTGATCTTGCTGATCTTCAACGAGAGTCCATCTTGATAAGTGATTATATTGCCGAGTATTAAGGGCTAGGAACTAAGAAACGGCCCCTGAGTGGACAGGTGGTGAGCGTCCTAGTTGCCAATGATGCCATAGATACTGTGATGAAGGAATGATGGAAAAATTAAGAATCAACTGGATAAATTGGAAGATGGTGACCAGTGATACCATGGTTTTATTAAAGGATTGTTTTAAACTGGTTGAATCTGTGAAAAGGCAATTTCATATTGGGTGTGTGAGTGGTGTGACTAGTTTTATTTTGCATGAACATCCGGCTAGGGGGCCTTGGAACTCTTTTCCTTGGTACCCGGGACAAAACCTAACCAAATTTTTAGTTGGATCCCATCACTACAGTGGTTGGGCGGTTGGCTAACCCATGGGACTGGATGGGGTTAGGCTGGACTGATGGATCCGTAAATCGAGACTCAAACTTTTGTTTTTACGATAGAAAAAAAAATAAATCCCGAACAGTAACTGTTCTATGGATAGGAATCAACGGCTGTGCCTCTTGAATGGGGAAAAAAGCGTTGATCCCAATGATCCAAGTGCAAGTTTCTTCCTTGAACTGACTAAGTATCTTATAGATGTAATTGGATCATCTCGATCAGAAATGATCTTGACTACGTTAGAGTAAAAAGTTATCCTGGTGGAATCGCCCGTGCTTTCCGGTAAAGGAAGTTTTTCCGAGTTCGGTTTTGGAACAACCGACGGATTAGTCGCTTATCCGGATATCCGTGGGCGAGGCCCCGAGTGTGGGACCCCTGTCCCGCGCGAGAAGCGCTACTTCCGCTGCCAGTACCCCGAATCCGTTGCTCGGTGGGGACAGGGATCTTACAGTTGGTATCAGAGCATTTGGTTATTAAAGATCAACTGAGAAGACAAATATGTTAAAAATTTATCAAGAAACACAAAAAGGTTATAATTGTGTGAGATAATTCATACAATTTGATATTTAAACTGAAATTCATAATTTGGTAATTGGTTCTTCAGATGGAAGTACCGCAATTATATAGATTCCTTGACTTGCTTGAGGCCTAGACATGATAGTATTTACCTTATAATTCCAAGGGCCGTGACTACCCGTATATACCGAGAGTATACTGCAGCTCTTTACTGACAGTATATACGAGTAAATCTAAGACTTGAAATTATAAGCGTTAATGCTATCCAGATGATGATTTCGAATGTGATTGATATGATTTTTAATTCTGTTTGAGAATTGATGAATTGATTTGGATTCTGATTGAAAATGGTGATTGAAAATACTGATTGAAAAAAAAAATGTTGATTTTTAAAAATTAGTTGAAATATAATGAAACCACAATGAGGGGGAATGGGACGAGTCCCTGTGATGATATTCATAACTAGAATGATGATAATGAATTCAACAAATCACTATGAGATTAGTGGGTTGTGCTGTCAGATTGCTACTGTTAATACTTGATCGGTAGATCAAGTTAAGGGATGTCAAATTGAGGACTAGCTTAACTGAAATTCTCGTGAAGGAATGTTCAGAAGGAAATTTTTTGGTCTAATGGACCATTATCATGTTAAAGATATGAATGATAAGATCTGAATGAATTGTTATTTAATTATGAGTTCTATATAAGGGATATTTATCCCAGTATTCTGTTGGGTTGACCAGAATATAAGGAACCCCAGAATAAAATTGGATCTTAAGAAAAAGAGTTGTCCTCTACCTTGCGAGATGAGGACATCTCGCACTTTTTAAGTGGGGTAGGATGTAAGATTCCTCCCCAGCCTTCGAGGTATACAGGAGTAAGAATCTCCCTTTCTGATCTTATAATTATTCCCTCTCTAAAATAAAAGAAAGTTTCTGTTTAAAAAAAAAGGAAGACCTTTTCCTAGAATACTTCTCAGGAGTCCTACTCGTTTTAAGGATTTAGAACAATGAGTTCAGAAGTGAGAATCGGTGTTTTGGATACCAAGGTTTTTGTTTTTCATTCGAGTACAGCCAAAAGAAGTTCTTTATCTCTTGGGGAGTATAAGAAGTTATCCCCCAGATATTGTGACCCTTATATCTGAATATAATGAAAGTAGGTGACTTAGCCTACAAGCTTCTTTTATCTCCTCATCTCAAAATTCTTAATGCCTTCTATAGAAAAATGTGTCAAACCAAATCATGGAAAGACGGAAAAACTTCAGTGGCAAGTTACCGATGGCTTCTAGGTTACGCTAGGTCCTTCCTCTATATAAGTCGTAACTTTTACTTGTCGCTCACAGTAATCTTACTCCCATCAATCTCCTTTCTTTCTTAATCTCCTTCATGGCTTGGCAACAAGAACTGGTTTTATCCATGATGATTTCTCACCTTCAAGACGCAAGAGAGTCTGTGAAGAAAGACTTTATAGAACAGTATGAGCGCTCACTTTTTCCTCACCTAGGAACTTCTGTAGCGCAGACCAAATGGCGGACCTATCAAAACATAACTAGGGTAACACCCTGGGGTCAGCAGCACTTTCGTAACAATGTCCGCTTGGCCATGGTTATCGAAGCCTTGGGTTTAGGTCCCCGATACTACTGCGTCATGAGATCAAGGCATCTTGGGTTTTCTGAGCGGGTCTTCTTACTGGCGTGTTTTCTTCCTCATGAGAAGATATGCCTTTACCCTGTTTTTGGCTTGCCTCTCAGAGGTCCTTTTGTTAGATCACCTCATACCACTAAGATAGGTGCGGCAATAACCAGCAGAATCATTCCCATAGATGAGTTACCCTATACTTGTGCAGCTTGTGAGGACTGCTTTTGTGACCATATGATGGACGGGCTTATGGAAGTGTAAAGAGTTTCTCTATCTTTACTGTATAAGTTCCGAGAATGAATAAAGTTTAAATCTTGTTCTTATTTTGAATCTTGCTCTCTTTAAGACTTTTCTTGGTGGTTAATCGTGATTAAAATTTTTCTCTAAGTCTCATATTCGTGCATCTTGCGAAATTATTCCAAGTTGCGAGATGAGGACATCTCGCGTTTTTTAAGTGGGGTAGAATGTAAGATTCCTCCCCCAACCCTTTTTGATGTCTAGTATATTCCCCTGTAATCAATTCCTTTTCTAAAATATAAGAGATCTTGTTTGTGGCTGTTTTAACCTAGAGAGAGAAAATATTCTAGAGAGAGAATATTTAGATTTTGAATATTTTTGGATAGAAAAATATCTCTTATAATTCAGATGAGTTCCCCTGAAACAGAAATTTAAAAAGAATTTTCCAATGTGCAAGTGGAATTAATTGGAAATAGGTATAAAGAACCTTAGCCTAAGGGTCTAGATTTTCAGAAATATTTGGACTATGGTCCAATTAAGGTTTCTATGGGCCAATAGCATCAATCCATGTGTAGGGAGGAGATAAATCCAAATTGTAAAAAGAAAATACCCAAAAATGAGTAAATGCTCACATGAGGTGAAGACTTGAAAATGTACAAGGTTTATTAGTAAAAAACTATGAGCAATATTAAAAATATGAGATATTTTGGGAATAATGATTTTATTATGGCACATATGTAAGGAAGGGGAGTCCCTTAAATGCTCACATAAGATGAAGAGTTGAAAATGTAAAAGGTTTATTAGTAAAAAACTATGAGCAATATTAAAATGATTCCATTATGACACATATGTAAGGAAGGGGAGTTCTTTAAAGGAGGTGCATATTTCACATAAGATGAAGAGTTGAAAATGTACAAGGTTTATTAATAAAAAACTATGAGCAATATTAAAATGATTTCATTATGACACATATGTAAGGAAGGGGAGTTCTTTAAAGAAGGTGCATATTTCACATAAGATGAAGAGTTGAAAATGTACAAGGTTTATTAGTAAAAAAAAAACTATGAGCAATAGAATTTTGACACATATGTAAGGAAGGGGAGTTCTTTAAAGGAGGTGCATAGTTCACATGCTTGAATGAGTTTTAAACTCATAAAAATTGAGATATTTCATCTCTCCTCTCTCCTCATTCAAGTCTAGTTCCAAAAAGTTAGCTTAACTGACCTAAAAATGGTCAAAAAGTGACCTAACTGACTTGGAAAATTCTAGAATCAGTTTGTTTGGTTAGGAGCTCAAATTTTCCTATAAATAGAAGCCTCCCCTTGTTGAAAAATATATAGTGTCTTATGCCTTGTTACTCTACTCCACCTAAGCCAAAATATATAGTGTCTTATGCCTTGTTACTCTACTCCACCTAAGCCAAAATATAGAGTGTCTTATGCATTGTTACTCTACTCTACCTAAGCCAAGAGCTGTAAAATCTTTAATAATTCACTAGTTTTTGATACTTCTCTCTTTCTTCAATCCCCATTGGTGGCTCCATCAACATACTAAACCAATTGATTGGTTGGGGGCCTCTACCGTGAATAAAGAATCAAGCAAATTATAAGGTAAGTATATTGAATTTTGATCTTTCTATAATTTCTCAATGATTCCCTCTTCTCAACCCCTCTCAAGCTTGAGAAGTTTAATTGGTATGGTTTTTTTAAATGCTATTGAAGTTAATTGGTGAATAGTAGTGAAGAGTTACATAATTTAATAAATGCTATAGAAGTTAATTTCCATTTATGTTTAAATTCTAATGGTTTTTATGTAATTTCTCTCTCTCTCTCAAGAAATGGTCATACTCATGACCCATTCTCAATCCAAATGAAGCTTTTCATAAAGCTTTTCCTTAATCCAAGATTAAGCTATACTTGAGGCCAAATTAATGGCTTTTTGCTATGCTTTTAGTTTATGCATATTAATGATTCGATCCATTATGGATTGATGATCCAATTAGAGACCATTCTAATTATTTTCTTAATGATCCAATTAGAGACCATTATGGATTGATGATCCAATTAGAGACCATTCTAATTATTTTCTTAATGATCCAATTAGAGACCATTATGGATTGATGATCCAATTAGAGACCATTCTAATTATTTTCTTAATGATCCAATTAGAGACCATTATGGATTGATGATCCAATTAGAGACCATTCTAATTATTTCTTTAATAATGAGCCTTATCCCTTAGAAAAAAATTGAGATTTATCAGTCATAGTAGCGGAGCTATGGCAAAATTTTTATAGAAATTACGCATAAAATAATTTCATTCAAAGCATAAAAAGAGGACTTCCTACCATATTCTAGGAACTATCATCCTAGATTAATTAAAAGAATATTATTATGCATGGAGATATGGATGTTTGCATGTAGATGTAGATGTAGATGTATGGATGTGAGTGTGAATGTGAATGTGGAGGTGGATGTATGCATGGAGATGTGGTTGTATGCATGTAGAAGTAGATGTATAGATGAGGATGTAAATAGAGATGTGGATGGATGCATGTAGATGTAGATGTATAGATGTGAATGTGAATGGAGATGTAGATGTAGGCATGTAGATGTAGATGTATAGATGTGGATGTGGATGTGGATGTGGATGTATGCATGTAGATGTAGATGTATAGATGTGGATGTGGATGTATAGATGTGGATGTGGATGTATGCATGTAGATGTAGATGTATAGATATGGATGTGGATGTGGAGGTGGATGTATGCATGTAGATGTAGATGTGGATGTGGATGTGGAGATGGATGTATGCATGTAGATGTAGATGTATAGATGTGGATGTGAATGTGGAGGTGGATGTATGCATGTAGATGTAGATGTATGAGGAGAATGTGAATGTGGATGTGGATGTGGATGTATGCATAAAGATGTGGATGTATGCATGTAGATGAGAATGTACGCATATAGATGTAGATGTATGGATGTGAATGTGTATGTAGATGTGGATGTATGGATGTGGATGCATGAATGTGCATGTAGATGTGGATGTGAAAATAGATGTATGGATGTAGATGTGGATGTGTGGATGTGAATGTGGATGTGGATGTGGAGATGTGAATATATGTATGAATGTGAATATACGATATGTGATGTGAAGGAATATGAAGTGTTGAGATGGAAAATGATGTGAGGGGATGAGTATACATATAAATGGAATATGGAATAAGTAATGTGGATTGATGAAGGATAATGTGGAAAAATGAAAGTAAAAATAGAAACTGTATTGTAAACTGTTTGTAAATGCTGTTTGTAAATGACTGTTTTATGTCAAGATTGCTGGGGGAGCATTGTGACTATCTTGTGATTAAGGTCGTGAGACCTAACTGATAATGTTGCAACTGCTGACGGAGAGTCAATGAAGGACGTCTCGCGTAGCAAGGTCGGCCGAGGTCTTGACCAGCCTCGGTGCGATTAAAATGGTGAGCTTCCGGTACGGTGGATGAGGGGCCAAGGAAGCGGCCTATGAGTGAAGCGCTAGGTCACCTGCGAAGGATCCTAGAGGGTGCTGACCATACGGTGCTCGGGCTCTGGGTCGCCTAGGATACCCACGCGTGCGTCGAGGAAGATATTGGAACAGAGTTGGAGTTGTTTTCTGAAATCGAGCATGGATCTGGTTGATTGACCTTGCTGGTCTTCAATGGATGAGTCCATGGCTCCTTATATGGATCCGTTGGTTGATCTTGCTGATCTTCAACGAGAGTCCATCTTGATAAGTGATTATATTGCCGAGTATTAAGGGCTAGGAACTAAGAAACGGCCCCTGAGTGGACAGGTGGTGAGCGTCCTAGTTGCCAATGATGCCATAGATACTGTGATGAAGGAATGATGGAAAAATTAAGAATCAACTGGATAAATTGGAAGATGGTGACCAGTGATACCATGGTTTTATTAAAGGATTGTTTTAAACTGGTTGAATCTGTGAAAAGGCAATTTCATATTGGGTGTGTGAGTGGTGTGACTAGTTTTATTTTGCATGAACATCCGGCTAGGGGGCCTTGGAACTCTTTTCCTTGGTACCCGGGACAAAACCTAACCAAATTTTTAGTTGGATCCCATCACTACAGTGGTTGGGCGGTTGGCTAACCCATGGGACTGGATGGGGTTAGGCTGGACTGATGGATCCGTAAATCGAGACTCAAACTTTTGTTTTTACGATAGAAAAAAAAATAAATCCCGGACAGTAACTGTTCTATGGATAGGAATCAACGGCTGTGCCTCTTGAATGGGGAAAAAAGCGTTGATCCCAATGATCCAAGTGCAAGTTTCTTCCTTGAACTGACTAAGTATCTTATAGATGTAATTGGATCATCTCGATCAGAAATGATCTTGACTACGTTAGAGTAAAAAGTTATCCTGGTGGAATCGCCCGTGCTTTCCGGTAAAGGAAGTTTTTCCGAGTTCGGTTTTGGAACAACCGACGGATTAGTCGCTTATCCGGATATCCGTGGGCGAGGCCCCGAGTGTGGGACCCCTGTCCCGCGCGAGAAGCGCTACTTCCGCTGCCAGTACCCCGAATCCGTTGCTCGGTGGGGACAGGGATCTTACAACCATGACATGTCATGTGGTTTGAGGCACCCGAATCCATATACCATGACTCATCTCCAGCATTCTGAGAATCCATTGTCCCCATAATGTGCTTCATTGCAAAAAGATGATTTGAACTCCCATCATTGTTACTAGTAGATGCATAATTTCCATGTTGTGGTCTTCCATTCCTGACATCATTCTGCTTTTTGTAACAATCTTTTGCCATATGTCCAAGTTTGCCACAATAGTGACATTCAATCCCATTCAAATTTTGTTGAGGACCTTGCCATCGTCCTCTACCACGAGCACCTGTTCCAACTCTCCCCCTATGGGATTGAAATCCACGACCTCCACGTGGTCCAAATGATGACTGTGAATTCTGAAAATTCTGATTTGATTGTGGTTGAGTAGACCTGTCATTCCAACCACGTCCTCCACGGCCTCGAGGGGTAAATCTCCCCCTGCCTCGAGAGCCTCTAGATGAGTAAAAAGCCTGATTCCTTGCATGCTCATCATTACTGGATGAGGATGCACCACCTGTAATATTCATACCACCAAGTCCAAGCTTTAATTCTTCCACAATGAGCAATGACACAAGCTCATTAAAGTCTGGCATTCCTCCCAACCTTACTGAGATGGAAGTGTCAAAAGATTTGTATTCTTTGCCTAAACCACGCAATGTGAGGGCAACCAAATCATCATCATCCATTGGGGCATGGATTGATGACAAGGAATCTGCATAACCCTTGATTTCCTGAACATACTCATGTATACTCCTATTCCTTCGTGTTACACTGTGAATCTGTTGCTTTAGTTGTATCTTCCTTGCACCAGTGTCTGTCTCATACATTCGGCACAATATATCCCATGCTTCTTTCGGTGTATCTGCATCTTGGATGTGAATAAGCAAGGCATCTGTTACACATATTGAAAAGTAATGCAACACTTTCGAAGACCGCTCTACCCATTGCTTGTGAGCCACTAACTGAGCATTATTTGGTTGAGGAGGTAGAAATGGCTCCGGGTCTTCATCCGACATGAGACTCCATAAACCTTTGCTTTTCAAAAAACTCTTCATTCAAAACTTCCACACTTGAAAGTTAGTTCTGTCAAGCTTCTCTCCAACAATTTGTATCGGACCATCTCCCATGTTTGCAAGGTAGTAGATGCACCCCTTTGATCACAATGTATGAAGTACCTGTAATGCTCCAAATATCTCCAAATCACATCAAATTATTGCAATATATGTGCTTTTAGATCCCACAATGCTTCATCAACAATGTATACTCGATCAAGGTTGAAAACAAATGATACTTCTTCACAAAAAATTTTCTGGTTTTTTTTCTCGCCAGAGAACCAGTCAAAGATCTTGCTCTAATTCCTTCAAATCTTGTTCAAATTTGATGTTTATGCATTCATTGGCTTCATAACACATTGCTCCAACATATCCTAGAAGGGTTTGATCAAATTCTTCAAGTTGAGTGAGAACCACCAAGTTTTGTAGCTCCCTGGTTTGCCTTTTTCTGCATATGTCAGGTACCACCTCTCACTAAAAGTGCTCTATCTCCTTCAAATCTGATCCAAATTCAAAACTTTTTGAATCAAAAGTTTAGCAACTCATGGAACTCTACTTGTACCAAAGGAATTAGGCCAATTTGATATAGACAAGGATTAATGCCTTGATTAGTAATGCTCTATTTCTGGATAGAACTTCTGCAAACTTGCAAATCTCTGATAAATGACTTCAATGAGCTCCAAATATATCAAATGAGCTGCAACCAAGCTTCACAATGCCTTAGCAATGTCTTTTCTCAACTCCCCAAGCTTTGAATGGCATCAAATGGAGTAGTAATGAGTGAATGGCATGAAATCTATTGAAACTATCCAGAATTCTGCTCAGAGATGCGCCGCCTGCTCCAGAGGGCTGTAGAAGAGGGGCATTTCACAATTGAGTTGAAAGAGCTCTTAGCAATGACCTAATCTATCATGGGTATGAAGGGCAAGCTCCAATTTTGAGTAGTATTGCCACATTTGATCCTCCACGGGGCATATATTCTCTGGTTTGCAGGAGTCAAAAAAACCAAAATTTTTCTTTCACAAATCTCCTGAAATACATCAATGTTTCATGCAATGGTTTGCTCCAGTGTTGCTAATACATGTGCCCTTTCACAATACATGAGAACCTCTGTGTTTCCTTTGTATTTGCCCCAATACATTTGACAAAATACATTCCTTCACAAGCTTTCCATGAAAGCTTCAAAACCAAAAATTTTCTACTTGCTTTGGCAACACCAATCTTGCCTGTTACTTGCTTTTTGTTACCTGCAATCCGCAGAGGGGGTCTTATAGCACCTACCCGTGGTCCTTAGCTTTTAGATCTGTATCCAAGGTGAGCTCCACAGCTTTCTTTTGCTCCACAGCTTCAATGGAAATCTTCACAGCTTCTTCTTCTTCTTCCCTCTTCTCTCACTCACTCTCACAACACAACTAATGAGCTCTAGGCTCTGATACCATGATAAAAAACAGAAGCAGGAGGGAGCACACACAAGAGAAGCAAACCCTAATCGATATCCATCAATCATAAAGAAGGAGAGAAGCCATAGTCATCATCTCTCTCACACACACAAAGGAGAACACAACATAGTGTTATGTCCACACTACAAAGTAAACCTAATGTAATGTCCACACCACACATGACCAGCTGGACGCGGTCATAAACACACCACACTATATCCATCTACCATACTGTCACTCTATCAGCACCCATGTGCTATCCTCCAGCTGTATACGAGCTTGACATTTCAACATTGAATTGATCCGAGGATCAAGGTTACAGAATTCAAGGAATTCTGTTTTGAAATTCAGTATTACGTGTATGAAGTTTTGGGGATACGGATATAAGATATACTCTTTGTATTCAAAAGAAAATCAAAATTGAAAACTTGCATAGAAACCATGTTTTCTTAAAGGACTGTCTTATGCCACAATGTTGGAGGGAGCATTTGGTATATGTGTTTTTCTAAGGGAAGTTCGGTTGCAATAGCTAGCGAGGAGTGTTCAAAGGACAGCTCACGTGGCAAAGCCTCGGTACGGTTAAAATGGTGCACTTCCAGTACGATGGAGGAGGGCCGACGAAACGGTCCCTGAGTGAAGTGCGAGGACTCAGGACACCTAAGGAGGATCCTGGAGGGTTTTGACCAGGCGATGCACGGGCTCCCGGTGTCGAGGACACCCATGCGTATGTCGAGGCAGATATTGTATGATGGACCAATGATTATTGTATTCTGTTATTGGATCTTGTTGTTGCTGATCAGCTGGTCTCAACGGAGAGTCCAAAGTGATACTTTTTTTGTTGAGAAACAAGGATTCCATGGAAATTTTGAGTTATGACATCTGTAACCAATAAAAAAAATGCTAATGTGCCCCCAATGTGTTGTAGTGATGGCACCATTGAAAAAATTTTGAGAAGAAAAGACATTGAAGAGGATACACGAGTCTATGCAAGCGACGGATGAAAATCTAAAGGATACGCCACTTCATCACATGCAAAAGCCTCTGAAGGTTTGTGGATAGTTTTTTAATTTTTTTCTAGATTATGGCTTTGATTATTCACTCTAGTGTTTTAATAATCAATGATGTATGTGATTCTAGCATACCTTTGGTCGACTCTTTTAAGTTTGATTAGTAAGCATGATTTTGATCTTGTAGGTTCGATTCTCATTAAGTGCCTCCAAATCCTCTCAAATTTATATTGACTCTCCATGTGAAATTTCTTTCTTTCCTTTAACATTCATAATTTCCAATAATGAGGTTAAGATAGAAACTCCTTCAAAGGTTCAAGATGATGCAAGGATAATAGTGGAAAGGTGTGCTTTTATATTACAAAACTTACAGATTTTCAACTTTATACAAATATTGTTTTATAAAATGATCTTATGTTTCTAATTTATAATATGATCTTATATTTAAACAATCATATCTCCATGATACGATCTTATGTTCAAGTGATCTTATGTTTCCTCTATTTTTATAGATTAAAATGTGGCACATCCATTCACTTAGGTCAAAGAGGTTTGAAATAGTTATAGAGGTGGATGAGAAATTTATTGAATCTATTGTTGAAATTTGAGCAAAATGATGAGCTATGGTGGATCAAACACTAGAATCAACATAATTAACAAAGTGATTAGTAAATGATTAAGACGTAATTAGTGAATAATTAGCACATAGATTAATGTAGGCATGGATACTCAAAAACCAGCAAATTCTCATTAGGGCTATGCCTCAATTTATAGAGTTCACATCAAGCATCAAATCCCATTGATTTCTCCATGATCCACTCCTAGAATATCTCCACCTTTTGCCTGATTCTCTCCACCTCTTCTCTTTTCCCTGAATATCTCCCAGAATATCTCCACACTCCTAAATTCTCTCATGCTACCCTTTATTCTCTCCCAGTAGATTCTTCTCACCTTTTCACAGGTTCTTTCACAATTACATCTCCTCTTTTACAGCCTCTATCCAAGAGCTTGTTCCCACACACACCCTATTCACTTGTATATTTCAACACCTCCCCTCAAGTGAATAATCCTAGCACACCTGGACCCTGTATCAAGTTTCCCTCTTACTTGATAGCCCGCGACCAATGCCTCAAGTCCCTAAACTCCATAGTCCTTGACACTCTCTCTCTCTATGTGTCCAAGGCTACTATAAGTGCCCGCGACCTTGACTAAAGTGCTCACGCATACATCTACCACGTGGCCTACATCATCGGTGGCTCAGAGGTGGTTTTACTTTATTGGGGCAGGTTACATTGGGTTGTGGGGTCTCTCTCTCTCTCTCTCTCAGAAAAGATGATCCGACTCCACTTCCCTTGGAGCCTCCATGAAGTTTGCCGATGTCGTTCCTTCTTCATTGGGTTTGCTGTAGCAGTCTCTCGCCATGTGTCCTGGCTTTCCACATTTGTGGCAAGTGAAGGTCCTCCCTCCTACTCTGCCTCTTCCTCGTCCTCATCCTCGAGAGAATCCTCCTCGGGTGAAGAATGCTTTTTCCTCTCCTGCTGTTTAGTCGAGCCCTTTCTTCTCTTTACCTCTGCTCTCTTGCTCTAGTAGAGCTGCTTCTATCTCGTGTATCTTCAGTTCAGGTACATTCTTTAGTGTTGCTACAATGTTTTCATAATCTCCTTTGTCCACACTCTTCAAAAGTACAGCTAATGCTTCATCATCTTCTACCTTTTTGCCAATAGCTGCCAGCTGTTGCTTAATGCTTTTATATTTGTTCAAGTGTGTGATTAAGGGTTCACTTTCCTTCATGTCCAATTTGTAGAATTGCATTAATAGATTTATCTTGGAATTTTTTGCTTGTGTACCAAATAATTTATTGAGTTCATCCCATGCATCTTTTGCCCACTGTATCCCTGTGATATGATGAATGATTTCATCATTTAAACTGAGTGCAATAAGTCCCAATGCTTTTTCATTCCTACTCTTCCACTCATTTGCTCCTCTCTCTGGTCATTCATCTCTCCCTTCAACTAATCCCCACAGATTTTTCCTCATCAGCAAATACATGGTTTTTGTCTGCCATGTATAAAACTGTTCCCCATTAAATTTGGCTATTTCCTGTGCTGAATTCATGGTGATGTGAAGGGGGTCTTACCTCTTGATCCAAATTCAAGATTCAAGGGCAGTGTCTACCCTTTTACAGCTCAATCTGGTGTTTAATAGATGATTACAACAATTTTATCAGCATAAAATCACAAGAAATTACATTAAATTAAGGGTAACCAATTTGTACGGGATGGTTGGAGTATCAAACCAACTCCGATTTGCAATCTGAAGTTATAGGGATTTGTATCAGATACCTAATGGTTAATTTGAACCCTCAATTGCACCAAAGTATAGTGATTAGCATTGATTAATCACTGATTAGCAAATTAATGCTCTGTTTTGTGTGCAAAAAACAGAGTATGCGGGGAGTCCAGATCTGGTGCCTTCCACTTCAAATGAGCTCAAATGCTTTCAAAGGCATCAATAGCAATGAGTCTAGTAGAGGATTAAGCCAAGAAACATAAGATTTGACCAAATAATGAAAGCTTAATCTCTGTTTTACCAAAGTCACCTGTAGATTTGATGAAGAGCTTGGATCTCTCTGTAGACTTGATGAAATTGATTTCTGTCTTCACCAGCTTGTAGAGCATGCTTGATTACCCCTTGGGCTAGGAGGAATTGAATCAATTTGAACTGATGAAGTGGAGATCTGCAATTTACTCAGAAAAATCAGCGCTAGAAAAAACGTGAAGTTCTCCTGAACCCGCCGGCAGTTTGCTACGTTTTCTTGATGGGCTTGAAGTCAAGGATCTTAGCTAGCTATGGTTAGAAGCTTCTGCCCTAATTTGATGTGTGCTAGGTGCTAGAGATCCTCCACTGGCTGGGGGTGAAGGGGAAGGTGAAAAACTCACTAAAAATTGATTTTTTTTGCTAATTACCTACTAATCCTAATTAATTCACTAATGGGCTCATAAATCTGATTGATTCTAGGCATGGCTTTGATACCATGTTGAAATTTGAGCAAAATGATGAGCTATGGTGGATCAAACACTAGAATCAACATAATTAACAAAGTGATTAACAAATGATTAAGACGTAATTAGTGAATAATTAGCACATAGATTAATGAAGGCATGGATACTCAAAAATCAGCAAATTCTCATTTGGGCTATGCCTCAATTTATAGAGTTTACATCAAGCATCAAATCCCATTGATTTCTCCATGATTCACTCCCAGAATATCTCCACCTTTTGCCTGATTCTCTCCACCTCTTCTCTTTTCCCTGAATATCTCCCAGAATATCTCCACACTCCTAAATTCTCTCATGCTACCTTTTATTCTCTCCCAGTAGATTCTTCTCACCTTTTCACAGGTTCTTTCACAATTACATCTCCTCTTTTACAGCCTCTATCCAAGAGCTTGTTCCCACACACACCCTATTCACTTGTATATTTCAACATCTATCTTAATTATAAAGGACTCTATAAGGACTTCGAATCCATCTTAATTACAAAGGCCTCTACAAGGAATTTGAATCTATTCATGATGTGAGTTTCTTTCCTCATATATACATGTCTATGGCAATGGAGGGAAAAGTCTCTGGCTCCCATTTAATAAAATCAATAATGGATTTTTTATTTTTGATAGGTGGATAGAGAACATTTTGCAAAAAGAAGATACACAAGAAAAGGTTTGGTTCATTTGATAGTTTATTGCATGACTTTTTGGCTTCAGGTGTCTTGAGTTGAGATGTCAACCTCAACATGAGTGGACACTCTCGAGGCGCATGCGTGACCATTCGACATTTACATCACTGGCACGTTTAGTAGCTGGCACCGATATATCCTCACTAGAGATTCTAGAGCTAGACTACACCGACTAGTCCACACCTACCACTCCACTTAGCATGTTCACATTATGGACCGCACGTATATAGTACTTTAGTACTTATGATGTATTTTCCTTATCTTTTGTTAGAACCCTTTTTGTTGAGAAGAACAAGAACAATAATTTTCATCCTCTCATCTTGTGTGTTCTCTTCTAGGGTTTGAGTGTGTGTGTGTTCTTGCAAGAGCTCAAGCTCTCTTCCTCCCTGCATTTTTTCATGGTATCAAATCCTGGTTCATGCTAAGAAGCTGAGCGGTAGCAAGCAGCAATAGAAGCACAGGAAGCTTCATCTACTCTTCCCCCTTTGCGTTGGCTACTACACCCTTGTCGGGAGCTCTTTGAGAGGCACTAGCAAACGAACTCCAATTGAGGAGCTGTCTGTGGGAACGGAGCTGTAGGGCAACTATACTATCCTTTGGGGATAAGAATGTGTTTCAGGCTGAAAATGCATTTTGGGCACGTCTTAATCTCTGTTTTTTAGTTCGTAGGTGTTCACTACAGGTAAGTTTTGATTCTCTACAGATTTCTATTTTTGAAACTGTAGGAAGAACTATTGGTTGTGCAGACACTATGTGTAATATAAAGAGGTCTTACAATTGCCATTAGGTGTGTATACAAATTGAGGTCACTAGTTGTGACATTTTAGGTGCAGTATAGTACCACTGTAGAGAATACAATAGTTTGTACAAGTCAAACAAAGTGTTGTTTTTGGTGAGTTTATGTTGCAGACAAGATGTTGAATGATGGAATTAACCAAATTTTTATAGAAAATCTTAACAAGAACAACTTCCATGCTTGGAGGTTTAGATTAACAAATTTTCTTATGGAAAAAGGCTATTGGGACTACATTAAAGTTGAACATGAGGAGGCACTAGAGATACTGAAGATTAATCCGACTGCTGCTTCAAATATAAAAGAATACAAGGATTGGAATCAAGGAGCAAGAAAAGTCATATATTAGCTTTCTATTAGTATACAAGACACCATGATTGGGCATATACAATATGCCGAGTCACCCAAGGAGGCATGGGACACCTTGGTGAAGTTGTACGAAACTAACACCAAGGCACGAAAGATTCAATTGAAGAATGAGCTTCATACTGTGGAGAAGAAAAACATGTTTGTGAATGATTATGCCTTGAAGATCAAGGGCATTGTGGAATCCCTTGTATTTATTAGTGTTTTTGTTGTTGATATGATCAGGTGGAAGTATGTCTACATGGTCCCAGGCCACAATACAAGGTATTCAAGACGTTTATTCAAAATTGGGAGAACATTATCAACTTTACAGATTTGGTGTCAATGCTCATCATTGAAGAAAAGAGTTTGGGTGAAGACCACTCTTCACAAAACAAAGGCAGCTTGGAGCAACACACCTTCTACACAAGTGCAGATAGAGGATGTGGTAGAGGCCGAGGCCGTGGCCAAGGTGGAGGCCAAATAGGTAATCAAAATTATGGTCAGCAAAACAACAGTCTCATGAATCACAATAACAACACACAGGTGGAAGAGGCCAATTTAGAGGTAGAGGGAGTCAAAGAGGTCGTGGAAATTGGCAAAGGTAGCAAAATTATAGACGAGGCTCTTTTTATTGTGGAAAATCTGGGCATATGCAGGCAGATTTCGATAAGAAGAAAAATGAGATGAGAAGTGAAAAAGTGCAGCAAAATAATTATGCATCCTGTAGCCAAAGTAATGATGTGCACGTGCTTAATGTTGTGTCAAAAAATGATGTTTCCGCAATGATGATGTATGATATGTGGATTCCAGTGCTTTGAACAACATGACCAGTCATGGCAAGCGGTTCAAGGATATGAAAAATCCTGAAAAGCCAAGTTTTGAACTGCAATAGGGGATGATACTACTCATCCAATTTCCTATGTTGGAGATGTGTCATTGTCTATGCAGAATGGTAAGGTGAAGTATCTTTTAGATGTACTTCATGTTCCAAACATTACAAAGAATTTGGTTTCTATTGGGCCAGATGATCGAGCAAGGTTTGCAGGTGCGGTTTAACCTTGATGGTTGTTATGTAGAAGACTTTAACGATAAGTGTAAGTTGGTTGCAAAAGGCAACAACGTAGGCAAAATGTTTACACTGAATGTAAATATGCCTGAAGTGAGTGCTGAAATGTTTACAAATAGATCAAGAGTTGTTTCAGATATAGACATTTGACATAAGAGAACTGGGCATGTAAATGTGCAAAGAATGAAGTCTATGATGCAGATTAAAGAAATCATGACAGAGCTACCTAAGTTTAAAGTTGATGGTATGCAGAAAGTATGTGAAGCGTGTCAATTTGAAAAGCATACAAAGCATGTGTTTCCACATGATAGAAATGTGCGCAAGAATGTACTATATGTGGTGCATTCACATGTATGGGGTCTTGTAAAAACTACTTCTATATGGGTGGCTGCAAGTACTATGTAATATTCATTAATGACCACACTCAAGGAAAGTGTGGGTGTATTTCATCAAGTATAAGAGTGAAGCTTTCGCTCATTTTCACAGAGTGATGGCTGAAAAGCAGATAAGAAAGCATGTGAAGTGCCTAAGGTTAGATGGAAGGAGAGAATACTTCTCCAATGAGTTCTCTGATTTCTTGCAAAAGAATGGCATTTAGAGAGTTTACATGTAGATACACTCTATATAAAAATGGAGTTGCTGAGCGAAAAAATAGGCACATTGCAGAGATAGCACGAGCATTGACAGAGAAGAATATGTGGACTGAAGCTGTTTCTATATTATTCTATATCATAAACAGGACTCCTACTGGTGGCAGCCATACATGATGTGAAGCTAAAGGAGAAATCCAGTGGAAATAAACCTGATTTGTCTCACTTGAAAGTTTTTGGATCTATTGCCTATGTGCATGTGCCAAATGAGTTGCGTACAAAAAGCTGGATCCAAAGGCAAACAATGTGTGTTTATTGGATATTCCCTTGAGCAAAAGGAATATAGATGCTATAGCCCTACTACACGTGAATTGAGGGCAAGAAGAGATGTTGTGTTTGATGAAATGAGTAGCTAGTATGATGCTGAAAAAGATACCATTGGGGTTGATGTAACTGGAAATGTGAGTGCACAAAATGCAAGTCAGCAAAATCACAGTCATTGAGTGAACCGAGAGAGTCTTCTTGTGTTGGGTCTTTTTGATAGACCATGGAGTGGCAGGCTGTGTCAAAATACCAATCCTAAAAATGCAGTTGGTACATCAAAGAAAGGCAACGAGAGGGTTGGTGAACCTCTTGGTATGCCCGACATTTCTGCAGGGCGTTCTTATGTTGATGGGGAGAGTCTAGTGGCTCAGAGGAGAGCCTTGATGATGAGCTTTGGATTCTAACTATTAGAACACCTGGTTTAAGAAAGACAAGAGAACCTGCAAAAATGCCAGGTAGTGATCATGGAAAATGCAGATCAAGGAGATTCAAAAAAACCTGTTGATAGGTTTACATATGATGAATATATTGCTCGTCATTATGCATATATGGCTAAAGTTGTGCAAGATGTTAAGAACCCACAAGTTTTGAAGAAGCTATTGGGAATTTAGATTAGGAGAAAGCCATAAATGAATAAATGGTTGCATTGTATGGAAATGAGACTTGGGATTTGGTGCCACTGCCTAAAGGCAAGAATGCTATTGGATGTAAGTGGGTGTAGGAGGCATCTCCCATAAAAAGTGATGTCTCCATCATTTTGTGAGATTAGATGTGTGCCATTATGGTCTATCATTTGTAACCTAATAGGGTCTTAAAAATCATACATCTGTAATTTCTCACTCTTCTTGGTCCTAGTATTGAAGTCCCCAAGTAAAAGAACCTTGCCTAGTCCTAAAAGGCCAAAGATATCCTTAGAGACAGCTGTGTATGGAGACTCCCTTTGGTCCTATGGGGCATATCGTGAAGAATCTGAGGTAAAACAGCATATTTCCACGTAGAATCATATCAAGGTTGTAATTTGTAAGTGAACCCACATGTAATGGGCCTCCTCGTCCCTCATGACTATGCTAACCATGGGTGTGTCCTAAATAAAACTGCTATTGCTCCCTCACCCCTCTTACTATTTGGGTCTCCCCCCCAATAGACTAACTCCCACAGGTATCCTAATACATTTGGTGGTCCCCTCTTTTGGCTATAATGCATCTCTATGTAGAAGATGATGTCCTGTTCTGTGAAAGTCTCCCTAAATCCCCCGATGCCTGACCACCCCGTTTGTAGATCTAGACTACCAACCTCGACTATGTGGTCCCATAGACCCTGCATCCCTATTTGGGATGTCTGTTTATGACCTTGCCACCATCAATATGAACTGCCCACTTCGCCACCTTAAGAGATTTAAGCACGGTGTGCTCATTTTCAAACGTTTTGCCTTTGTGGGAGTGAGGTCATCACCAAGATAATTTTTCTCACCTTTCAAAATAAAAAAGTACAAGGCTAGATTGGTAGCCAAAGGATATGCACATACACATGGGATTGATTATGAGAAGATGTTTACCCTGGTTGCAAAGATGGAAACTGTGAGAGCTGTGATTGTGGTGGCTGGTAAAGGCTAGTTTTACATCAGATGAATGTAAAAAATGTGTTCTTGCATGGTGACTTGCCAAGAAGAAGTGTATAAGGATCAGCCACCTAGTTTTGAGGATATAGATCACCCAGAGTATAAATGTAAGCTTCGTAAGGCCTTGTATGGGCTCTGAAGCAAGCTCCACGAGCATGGCATGACAAAATTGATGAGTATCTTGTTACTATTAGTTTTCATATAGCAGATACAGATCACTCGTTCTATGTGCGCAAGAGTGATAAGTGTATTGTGATTATTACCATCTATATAGATGATCCTATTATTGGGGGTGAAAATGAAAGAGATTGAGCATGTGAAAAGTCTTCTCAAAAGGAAGTTTGACATGAAGGATTTGGGAGATCTACACTACTTTTTGGGCATTGAGGTCATTCGCACACCTGATGGTATTTGGCTATTATACAGAGACAATATGTATTGGACATGCTGTCAAAGTATGGGATGGCTGTTTGTAAGCCAATCTTGATGCCATTAGATCAAAATGGCAGGCTCAGTGTGGATACAGGTTATGTGTTGGAGGACCCCACTATATGTATAGGAAGATTGTAGGGATTTTGATCTATGTCATGATAGCAGGCCAAATTTGAGTTACACTATTGGCTTAGAGAGCCAAGTTATGCAGGTTTCGCGCAAACTACATCTTAAGAGTGTGTGACGCACACTTCGGTATTTGAGGGCCACTGTTGATTATGCATTATTTTATGTAGGAGGTGTACCATTGGAGCTATATGGGTATACAAATGTAGATTGGGCAGGTAGTATCTCAGATAGCAGATCTACCAATGGATTTATGTTTTCATTGGGGAGTGTTGCTGTGACATGGAGCAGAAAGAAGTAGCCCACAGTTTCCTTGTCAAGTATAGAGGTAGAGTAAAGGAGGAGTTGTAGTGGCAGCGTGTGAGGTAGCTTGGTTAGGCAAGCTACTTTGCTAATTTGGGGTTGTATGTGGAGTGAAAGTTTGCCATATATTGTGACAATCTTAGCAGTATACAGTTGGCCAGGAACCCAGTTTTTCATGCACGAGAACGAAACACATTGAGGTACACTACCACTTCATCAGGGAAATAGTCTTGGCAGAAGGCAACATCGACTTGGGTTTTTATGTGGAGAGAAAGTTTGCCATATATTGTGACAATCTTAGTAGTATACAGTTGGCCACGAACCCAGTTTTTCATGCGCGAGAACGAAACACATTGAGGTACACTACCACTTCATCAGGGAAATAGTCTTGGCAGAAGGCAACATCGACTTGGCCTATGTCAGCACATAGGATTAGGTTTCTGACATCTTCACAAAGGCCTTGGGAGCTCAAAAGCTCTGCAAATTTTGAGATATGCTTGGAGTTCACAAGCTAGAGTTGAGCTTGAGGGGGAGTGTTGAGATGTCAAGCTCAACACGAGTTGACACCACGCACGAGGCGCCTGTGTGACTGCTCGACATTTACATCATCACTGGCGGGTTTGGTAGCTGGCACCAACATATCTTTGCCAGACATTCTACAGCTAGACTACACCAACTAGTCCATACCTACCCACTCCACTTAGCGTGTTCACATTATGGACTGTATGTACATAGTTCTTAAGTACTTATGTTGTAGTTTCCTTATCTTTTGTTAGAACCCTTTTTGTTGAGAAAGAAGAAGAACAATAATTTTCAGTCTCTCATCTTGTGTGTTCTCTTCTAAGGTTTGTGTAAGTGTGTGTGTGTGTGCTTTGCAAGAGCTCATGTGCTCTTCCTCCCTACATCTTTTCATCTTGGAGAAAAAATCTACATCTATTTCAAACTACTTTGGCAATATTGATATGCAGGACCATCTCTTCTTGTTCTTGCCAATTGTTAATATGTATATGAGTACCTTATTTTTTTTAAAGATACTTATGATTTAGTATTACACCTTCCTAAGTGGACTCTTATAGGGGACATTAGGTTCTCTTTGTGATGTATAATTATCACATTAAGAGAATGTTATGTTTGCCATTCGATGAAGATGGCATTATAATCTTTGATTTTGCATTTGATTTATTTTAGTGCCCAAGTGATATCAAGGAATTGTATAAATGCTTCCTTGAAAAATTGATATCAAGGATTTTATCAAAGATGGCATTATGTTCTTTAATGTATGATTTATGAACTTGGAACTTGCAACATTCCACTACACAAGGCTTCTAAATATTTATCCTTTGCTTCCATGCAGTTGACAAAGAGATTGTTTAAGCATGAAGAGGACGAAAAGTTAAAAGTGAATCTACATGCATAGTGCCTTGGTACCATGCAAGGAGGATTAACTTGATTAATTCATTTTTCTTAAAGATCAAGAATTAAGCAATTTGGACTTTATGAAATCTCGATAAAGAAACTTTGGGGCAATTAATGATATCATTTTGAGTCCACCAATGCCATGAGTATATGTATCTAATGCTTATTGCATGGTATATAAATTTTCCATGACATTTCTGTTGGATGAGGGAGTAGATACTTTGCACACACACAGAGTCCTATCAACAAGCACAGAGTGCAAGAGAGAGACTAAAAGCGATAGCTCAGAGTACTGTAACCACATAAGAGAAGGGAAGTTAAGGTGACCAAAACGAGTGTGCTACAGCTCAGTATCATACATAACCTGTGATGTGGAAGCAATCATAGCATCAACATGAGAATCACAACTCTTATCATGTATGTCAAGGTTGTAAAGGCCATTCTGCAATGTACCAGAAAGAAGAAGTGCATTGGAATCAATTCTATCATAAATGGAGTAGCAATGATCACAAAACTAGATTTTAAGGCCAAGTTTTTCAAGTGTTGAGATAGAAATTAGATTCTTGCATATGCCACGTACATAAAAAGTGTCAACAAGAGTATATGTGTCCCCACTACATGATGTTAGTTCCACATTTCCAATGCTATTAATGGCATAGGATACATTATTAGAACACAAAACTGTACCACCTGACATAGCAACTCTCAAGGTGGAAATCATCTTCTTGTAGGAAGTAATGTGCTTTGTAGCACCTTAACCAAAGTACCAATCAGAATCCCACAATGAAAGATAAGAAGCAAACAAATTAATGCATGTGACTATTAAGGCATAGCGATCATGTGTAAAATTTGCTTCCTTGGCATCGAGTCACTGGTATTTCGAGACATTGTACAGATTAATTTGCAAACTGAAGTATATCTAACACAAGAAGTAATTGAACGTGACTCAAATTATCTCAAATGTCTTCTCAATGTATGTGCAAAGTCACCAAACTAGCAATCTACAAGTCAAAATCTACACCAAAATTGACGGATGCAAAATCTGTAGGTCAAAATCTGCTAACGTGGAATTAGTAGGTCATCGAAAGTTGATGTGGCATCAAAAATTTGGAAGCTAATGTGGAATCAGTAGGTTGGAAGGTGCATTAGGTCAGAATCAAGTGATTTGGATAGACACAGAACTGATGGATGGGCGTGGAATCAGTTAACGGACAGAATCTCAATTGACTATATGTTGAATTAGCTACCGGATGGACGTGGAATCAACTGGCTGAATTAGTTGACGGAATCTGTTCTGCTGACGGAAGCTAAAACCCAAATGTTGAATTCCGAATGCCAAATGCTAAATATCAAATGCAGAATGTAAAGTGTTGAATTGAAGGCCGAATGCAAAAAGACAACTGTTAATGCGAGAAGTTGAACGCTTTGGTCCATGGACCATCCTTGGGTAAACTCAGCCAAGAAAGTAAACCCAACCAAGAAAGTAAACCTAGCCAAAAAAGTAAACCCAGCCAACTGCTAAATGTCGAAAGCTGAAGGTTGAAAGCTTATTGCTGAATGCAAAAATCTAAAGCTTGAAAGCTGATTGCTAAAAGAGGAAAGTCGAGCAAGCAAAATCGACGGATGTAGCTGAATGGTTGATCGAGAAAAACTAATGCTAAATGCTGAATGTGTGAATGCTAAGTAAGGAAAGCCAAAGGCTGAACTCTTGACCAGGCAAAGCTGAGGGACGCAGTTGAATGGTTGACCGAGAAAATCGATGGGACATAGAATTCCAATACCTAAAGGAATGCTGAATGGTTGACCGGGAAAAATGGACGAAGATAGAAGTTCAATGCTGAAAGTGAAAAGTTGGTACTTAGATAGCAGCATCAATAGTAGAAACAACAAAAATCAGCAAATGCTAAAATCCGATGTCGAAAGCTTCTGAAAGTTGTATGTAGTGATAGTGTGCGAGGTTGCCCAAAATGTACGGTAGTATAAATGAATGACACCAATGTACAAAAGAAGGCAAAATCCCTAGATCTATGGAAAGTGCAAGAGTGTACCCAGAATGTATGACAACAAATATTAATGACACCAGCAAAGAACAGAAGGGAGTGAGCATGCGACCCAAGATGTACAGCAACATAGATTAATGAACCATGATAGAGAATAAGGGCATGGAGCTATTGGCTCTGAGGCCTAGACTTTGAAATAAAGCTCTGATACCAATGTTGGATGATGGAGTAGATGCTCTGCACACACATAGACACACAGTCATATCAAGCATAGAGTGCAAGAGAGAGACCAAAAATGATAGCTAGAAGTACAATGATAATGATTGTCTGAAGTACAAAGTACTATTAGCCCTAGCCCTAGGGCTGATGTGGCTAACACACTAGAGTGTGTTTACATGGGAAAAAAACCCTTGCTAGCATAGGGTAAAAATTTCTTGTGTGTGAGGCTATTCACACCAAGCATAGAATGCAAGAGAGAGACCAAAAACGATAGTTAGAAGTACTCGATGATAATGATTATTTGAAGTACAAAGTACTAGTAGCCCTAGCCCTAGGTCTAATGTGGCTAACACACTAGAGTGTGTTCACACGGGAAAAAAACCCTTGCCATCATAGGGTAAAAAGTGCTCGTGTGTAAGGTTATTCACACCAAGACTTCCAAGGCTAACATTTTCTACTTTGTTAATGTGTATATAATATCATTGTGAAATCCTAAGCGGCTAAAAAATTTTGCATTATTGATGATGGCATTGTAATTTTGTTGAATATCTACTTTGATTTATTCCTAATTTTTTATATTCCAAGTATACTAGGAAGGGCCTAGGAATATTAATAGTAAGCCTTCTAGGACCTAAGAATGTTCAAAGTAAACTATGGAGTAAACTAGGAATACTTTAATAAGCTAGGATGTAAATTAATATATAAACTAAGAAATACACTATGATTGTAATAGACTAATATATGTATGAAAGGATGTTTTAGTAGTCGTGATGCGGTAAGGAAAATTGGATTCTCTTAAGAATTTATTAATGAGTTGATGGTACAATTGTTAAATATCTACTTTTCTCTATTCCTAGTTTCTTATATTATAGGTAAGGGCATGGAAATATTCACAAAAGGCTTACTAAGACCTATGAATGTTCAAAGTAAACTAGAATGTAAACTAAGAAGTAAATTAGGATTGCTAATAAACCAATATAGGTATGAAAAGAGTAAAAATTATGCAAATGTAATCAAAAAGAGAGACACTGTAGTTCATCTACTCTATGATTACAATAATTATAGTTTAAAAGAGAAACATTGTAGCTCATCTACTCACACTTCATCTACTCTATAAAGTAGGATTGTTAAAAAACCAATATAGGTATGAAAGAAGTAAAAATTACGTAAATCTCTTCAAATAAAGAGACATTGTAGTTCATCTACTCTATGATTATAGTTTAAAAGAGAAACCTTGTAGTTCATCTACTCTATAATTGTATATAATTGTAGTTCACCATAGGTTTCCTTACAAGAGTGAATGTCAAAGGGAGGTTTACAAATTTTCCCTACCATATTCATAGTTTCTTTATTCTTAGTTTACTATATTTGTAAGATCCTTGTTCCCACCCGAGTAACGGATTCGGGTACTAGCAGCGGAAGTAGCACTTCTCGCGCAGGACAGGGGTCCCACACTCGGGGCCTCACCCACGGATATCCGGACAAGAGACTAATCCGACGGTTATTCCAAACCGAACCCGGAAAAACTTCCTTTACCCAGAAAGCACGGGCGACTCCACCAGGATAACTTTTTACTCTAACGTAGTCAAGACGATTACTGATCAAGCTGATCCGACTGCATCTATAAAGATACTTGGTCAGATCAAGGAAGAAACTTGCACTTGGATCATTGGGATCAACGCTTTTTTTCCCATTCGACGCTTTTTTCCCCATTCAAGAGGCACAGCCGTTGATTCCTATCCATAGAACAATTACTGTCCGGGATTTACTTTATCTATCGTAATAACAAAAGTTGAGTCTCGATTTACGGATCCATCAGTCCAGCCTAACCCCATCCGATCCCATGGGTTAGCCAACCGCCCAACCACTGTAGTGATGGGATCCAATTAGGAATTTTGTTAGGTTTTTTCCCGGGTACCAAGGAAAAGAGTTCCAAGGCCCCCTAGCGGGAAGTTCATGCAAACATAAAATTAGGCACACCACTTACACACCCAATATGAAATTGCCTTTTTCTTAGCATGAGCTAACTTTAAAACAATCCTTTAATGAAACCATAGTACCACTGATCACAGTCTTCCAAATTATCCGGTTGATTCTCAAATTTCCCATCATTCCTTCATCAGAGTATCTATGGCATCATTGGCAACTAGAACGCTCACCACCTGTCCACTCAGGGGCCTTTTCAATAGTTCCTAGCCCATAATACTTGGCAATATAATCACTTATAAAAATCCAGATGGACTCTCGTTGAAGATCAGCAAGATCAACCAACAGATCCATATAAAGAGCCATGGACTCATCCATTTAAGACCAACAAGGTCAATCAACCAGATCCATGCCCGGTTTCACAAAACAACTCTTACTCCTTGTTCCAATATCTTCCTCGACGCACGCGTGGGTATCCTAGGTGACCCAGAGCCCGAGCACCGTATGGTCAGCACCCTCTAGGATCCTTCGCAGGTGACCTAGCGCTTCACTCATAGGCCGCTTCCTTGGTCCCTCATCCACCGTACCGGAAGCTCACCATTTTAATCGAACCGAGGCTGGTCAAGACCTCGGCCGACTTTGCTACGCGAGACGTCCTCCATTGACTCTCCGTCAGCAGTTGCAACTTTATCAGATAGGTCTCCACGACCTTAATCACAAGACGGTCAAAATGCTTCCCCAGCATTCTTGACATAAAACAGCCATTTACAAACAGCATTTACAAACAGTTTACAATTACAATTTCTATATTAACTCTCATTTTTCCACATTATCCCTCATTAATCCACATTACTTATTCCACATTCCATTTATATGTGTACTCATCCAATCACCTCATTTTCCATCTCTTCTTTTCAGACTCCTTCACATCACATATCATATATTCACATCCATATCCACATCCATATCCACATCCATACATCCATACATCCACATCTACATGCTTATCACATCCATATTCACATCCATATCCACATCCATATTCACATCCATATCCACATCCATACATCCACATCCACATCCACATTCACATCCATACATCCACATCTACATGCTTATCTCCATTTTCACATCCTCATTTATACATCCACATCCCATATCCACATTCATACATACACATCCATATCCACATCCACATGCATACATCCATTATCACGTCCTCATTCATACATCCACATCCACATACATACATACATCCACATCCACATTCCCATTCACATCTATATATCCATATCTACATGCACATTCACATCCATACATCCACATCTATATCCTCATTCACATCCATACATCCACATTCATGCATCCACATCTACATGCAGACATCCATACATACACATCCACATTTACATCCATGCATCCACATCCACATCCTCATTCACATCCATACATCCACATTCATGCATCCACATCTACATGCATACATCCATACATACACATCCACATTTACATCCATGCATCCACATCCACATCCTCATTCACATCCATACATCCACATTCATGCATCCACATCTACATGCATACATCCATACATACCCATCCACATTCACATCCATATTCTCACCCTATCACAACCCATATACATCTTATCCCATCACATACACTTCTTACCTCATCCCATACACATCCTATCACTTCTTAACTCATCTTATCCCATCCTAACTCATCTCATATGCATCTTATCATATCTTATCACTTCCCATATCTTTTTATGCATACCTCTATGCATGAAATTCAATTATGCTAAAAGTAACACTTTTATAATAAAATAATCATCTCTCATGCACACCTCTATGCATGAAATTCAATTATGCTAAAAGTAACACTTTTATAATAAAATATTCATCTCTCATGCATACTCTATGCATGAATTTCAATTATGCTAAAAGTAACACTTTTATAATAAAATATTCATCTCTCATGCATACCTCTATGCATGAATTTTAATTATGCTAAAAGTAACACTTTTATAATAAAATATTCATCTCTCATGCATACCTCTATGCATGAAATTCAATTATGCTAAAAGTAATACTTTTATAATAAAATATTCATCTCTCATGCATACCTCTATGCATGAATTTCAATTATGCTAAAAGTAACACTTTTATAATAAAATATTTATCTCTCATGCATACCTCTATGCATGAAATTCATTTATGCTAAAAGTAACACTTTTATAATAAAATATTCATCTCTCATGCATACCTCTATGCATGAATTTCAATTATGCTAAAAGTAACACTTTTATAATAAAATATTCATCTCTTATGCATACCTCTATGCATGAAATTCAATTAAGCTAAAAGTAACTCTTTTATAAATAAAATATTCATCTCTTATGCATACCTCTATGCATGAAATTCAATTATGCATAATATCAAATCAATTTCTCTAGGATTACAATGAATATCTTTCAATTAATCTAGGATGATAATTCCTAGAATATGGTAGGAAGTCCTCTTTTCATGATTTGAATGAAATTATTTTATGCGTAATTTTTATAAAAATTTTGCCATAGCTCCGCTGCTATGACTGATAAATCTCAATTTTTTTAAGGGATAAAGCTTATCATTAAGAAAATAATTAGAATGATCCCTAATTGGATCATTAATCCATAATGGATGGAATCATCAATATTCATGAAATACATAAACTAAAAGCATAGAAAAAAGCCATTAATTTGACCTCAAGTATAGATTAATCTTGGATTAAGGAAAAGCTTTATGAAAAGCTTCATTTGGATTGAGAATGGGTCATGAGTATGACCATTTCTTGAGTGAGAGAGAGAAATTACATAAAAACCATTTGAATTAAGCATAAATAGAAATTTATGTAATTCTTAACTATCATTAATCAATTAACTTCAATAGCATTCATCAATTTATGTAACTCTTCACTACCATTAACTCTTCACTACCATTCATCAATGGAAATTTATGTAATTCTTAACTATCATTAATCAATTAACTTCAATAGCATTCATCAATTTATGTAACTCTTCACTACCATTCATCAATTAACTTCAATAGCATTCAAAAACCATTCCAAATAAGCTTCTCAAGCTTGAGAGGGGTTGAGAAGAGAGAAGCATTGAGAAATTATAGAAAAGATCAAAATTCACCATTTACCTTATAAATCACTTGATTCTTCACGGTAGAGGCCCCCAACCAATCAATTCGTTAAGTATGTTGATGGAGACACCAATGGGGATTGAAGAAAGAGGGAAGTTCCAATTTCTTCAATTTGGAGAGAATTTTAGAGAATAGTAGAAACTAGCATTATTTTAGCATAACTCTAGTATAGTAAAACTCTTCTATTTTTTTCAAAGGACTCATGTTCTATTTATAGGAGAGTGAAGCTCTAACCAAAGCTAACTGAATTCTAGAATTTTCCAAATTCAGTTTGGTTGAATTTGGACTAGATTTCGACCTAGTTTGGTTACTTTTTGATTCGGTTTGGTTCCCTTTTGATTTGGTTTGTTTCAAGAGAGAGGAGAGATAAAAATATCACATTATATTTGAGTTTAAAACTCATTCAAGCATGTGAAATATGCACCTCCTTTAAAGAATTCCCCTTCCTTACATATGTGTCAAAATGGAATCATTATACCCAAAGTATCTCATATTTTTAATATTGCTCATAGTTTTTTACTAATAAACCTTGTACATTTTCAACTCTTCATCTTATGTGAGCATTTACTCATTTTTGGATACTCAATTTATCTCATTTTTTTGATATTACTCATAGTTTTTTACTAATAAACCTTGTACATATTCAACTCTTCATCTTATGTGAGCATTTACTCATTTTTGGATACTCAATTTATCTCATTTTTTTGATATTACTCATAGTTTTTTACTAATAAACCTTGTACATATTCAACTCTTCATCTTATGTGAGCATTTACTCATTTTTGGGTAACTTCTTTTACAAATTGGATTTATCTCCCCCCTACACATGGATTGATGCTATTGGCCCATAGGAACCTTAATTGGACCATAATCCAAAAATTTCTGAAAATCTAGACCCTTAGGCTAAGGTCCTTTATACCCATTTCCAATAAATTTCAATTGCACATTGGAAAGTTCTTTTTGAATTTCTGTTTCAGGGGAACTTATTTTAATAAGATGAGTTATTTTTCTATCCAAAATTATTAAAAATCTGAATATTCTCTCTCTAGAATATTTTCTCTCTTTAGGTTAAAACAGTTAGAAACAAGGTCTTTATATTTCTGAAGAGGGATTGATTACAGGGGAAGATACTAGACATCAAAAAGGGGTTGGGGGAGAAATCTTACAATATTCAAAGGGAGATTTATATATTCTCCCTACCATATTCATAGTCTAATTTATTCCTAGTTAACTATATTCAAAGTAAAATAGGAAGACTGGGAATATTTACATATTGTGGTCCAAATACACATAAGATTATATGCATGTACATACTCCCAAAAATAGCGTAAAAGAGAAGCATGGATTCTATTAAAAGAGCATTATAAGAGCATACGTTTCACTTGGGATGTAAAAATATTGAAAATCACTTGTCCATCTGCAAGAATCAATGAGAAGTGTTGGTTTGAGCCTATCTCATAAGAGATTATTTTACATAGTAAGCTACATTGAGAGATATCACAAATTATCACACTGTTATCAATAAGGCACTACTATAGCATGATCCATTTCTAACACCTAGTTTTGACGGTGACAGTGCCGTTGAAATGAGCATCGATTTATACGTTGCAAACGGATGTCGAAATAGGCATTGAAATAACTGTCGAAAAAAGAATCAGAGTAAGCATCGAAAACGTGTCAAATATTTTTTTTTTGTTTTCTTTTGTGTGACTTCTAAAAAAATTTCAAGTGTGCATATGTTCTCATAGTCCTTATCATCCAAGTTTTTAGTTACTTTTCAAATAAATATAAAAGTATGTAAAAATATTTACAAAAAATTAAAAGCCAATATTTTTTTTGCCAAATCTTGTACCAATGATCCCAACTACAAGGATATATGTAGCAATATTCACAAAATATTATGACAATTGTCTGCTAAAGCCCCCATTAATAGTTTTAAATAAGAAAATTATGAAAAAAAAAGTATTGCTTGGTAAATAGAAATGAAATAAGATGTTATAGCTTATCATCAAGTCTCTCATCCTCAACTAGATCCATGGCTCCAAATACATCTATTTTTAGAAATACCTCTCCATCTGCATCTTTGTCAATGGGTGTAGCCTCCTTTGTTGGAGTAGAAGGTAGTTCATTCGTATTGTCCTCTTCTATTTTAGGCATCAGAGGTGGTTGTGTTGAAAGTTATTCTTCTATTTCTTCTTCGAACTCCAGATTAACTAATGTGTTTTCTTCTGGTTCAAGTTCTAGTTGTTAAATTACTATACCTTCATTTGATCCTTCTTCTAGTTGTTCAACTCGACATTGGGCAACTTGGTACTTGTTGCAAAACGATTGCATGGGCACAACGCTTTCTCCACTAAATTGACAAAATTTGAAAGGTTCATAGCACTTAAGAGCTTCATGTATGTTGAATAGGCATGTGAATTTAGGTTTAGATAAGGAGGATGTGGAGCTTCTTTTATAGTTCATGCATGGCTTAGTCCATGGCATAAGCATAGGCATGTTGTTCGGTAAACCCATATGCATGGGCATGTTGTGATGGTATGTGTGTAGACCATGGATCGTACACCAGGCGAGACACCTACATATAGCCTCAATCTCTCCACCATGCCTATACCATGGGCAATGTCCCCAAGCTAGTTTTATCAGTTCATCTCACAAATGAGCCCCAAGCAAAGGGCTATGTGTTATGGGAATATAGCCCTCTTAAAAATATTATTCTACCCTCTTAGATAATTCAGGGACGCTTGGATTATATTTGTGTCATGCTAAATTATGTTAATATCATGGGTGATACCATTATAAATATTAATACGTTTGGTGGATATTGACGTATGCTTGGGGTCTCCAGTGTTTATTTCAGTTTGTTTGTACGTAGGGGTGATTCTCGGGCTACTTATGCCTAGCAAACATGTGTGTGATGATGGTTTGTATGCTTATGGAATATTTATTTCACCAATTTATTGTTGGTTATTTTATAGGTGAAGAGGATTCAGAGGGTTGAGGAGAAGTCACACCAATTTATTACTTGGCACACCATTTTTGTAAACAAGCTTTGTAAATACATGTGCTAGCTTGTGCACATTTTGATTTATTTTGTAAAAGCTATATCAAGCATAGACTTGATCTTTAATATTTAGTAAAGCATGATATGCTTTGAACCCAAGCCTCAAATTATGGGCACTCTATTTTTGAAGATAAGAGAGTGTTGTGCAAGAATAGCACCCTTTTTGTATTTTTGGAGGCTATGGCCTAATTCAGAATTAAATATCTCGTAAATACTCATGTGTTGTGAAAAATAGGCCATACACACATAAGGGGGGATGATTGCACCCAATCTTGAAGTCGCATCTTTGTAAGCTAAGTATTTTTAATTTTTTTTTGAATATTTTAATCATGGTCATGTGATATTTGATGAATTCTTGAATTTAAATCAATTTCTTGCACATTATTTGATTTCTATCTCCTTAGAAATTTAGATCCCGTGACAGTGATATCAGAGCTAGACACCTAGGGAGAAAGGGATAAAATTGAGTGGGAGAAAGCTAAGTTCAAAGGTTTTTAAAAGATTACCTCTATTAACCAAAGGGTAATAACCAACAAAGGTTAAGAGGAGGGTGGTAAACCATTTTAAGAAAACCATGAAACCATGAAACCATGAAACCACTCTTAAATTGAAAAGTGGTTTTACTAGATTCTTGACCTCTTTTTCTGATCCGTCTATATGGATGAATTCTAAAATTGAGAGCAAATCCTGCTAAGCTTTTAGGTTTCTAAACCACTGAGGGAGGAAGGAACCTATACTGGACGGTGTACAAATCTTCAAGAGTCAATTTTTGGAGAATATGGACTATGGGAAAAATTTTAGAAATTAGAATTTTGATTAATTAGAAAAAAAAATTCCATCTTCTTTCCCTTCCAACTCACAGCCATGAAATGTTTAAGCTTTGGAAATTGTTTCTTCTCTCAACCCCCTGATGACCGACTGCTTGCACTGTGCTACACGATGGGCCGTGCGTCGATTGCTTCACCTAGCTTTTATTAAGCTTGTGATTAAGCTATGCTAGGTTTAGTTCATAAAAGCATTATAAGCTTTATTTACTAAGCTTAATTAGAAGCTTTATAAAATTTTAATAATAAAGCTTACAAAGGTTATTAAAACAAGCGAGCTACACAGGATTATTTTTCCACAAAAGCTTATTCAGCTTTTATTAAAGCTATGCTCTTTAGCTCCACTAAGGTGTTGTAAGCTTTAATTACTAAAGCTTACATTGGATTAAGATTTTTCTTCTTAAGCTTTAAAATTAAAGCTTTGATAAACCTTTTTACAATAAACTTTATATATATATATATACATATACATATATATATATATATATATATATATATATATATACATATACATATATATATATATATATATATATATATTTATATACTTTATCCCATTACCATCTACCTCTCTCTCTCCTTTGGGTGTATTTTTGTGACCAAAAATTTGAAGAGAGAAAACCCACAAAAACTTAGAGCTTCTTTAAAACAATTTTTTGCAAAAAGGGTTTTAAAAATTCCTATCCTCATCCCTTCAAAGAAAGTTTTTTTAGAAAACTTATCTCTCCCCCACAAAAGGCTTTACCCATTCCACCCACGGTTGAAGAACAAATCTCAGCACTTCAAGAGCAAATTACTAATGAATGAGAACTTTGACACAAATTAGAGTGTCAAGTCAAGCGTACCAAACGCAAACCCAATGCTTTTGATTCTTCCAACTCTGATGATGAGGATAGTGATTAAGTTAGATGCACTGTTAAAGCTACATTGCATGCTCAAAATTCTAAGAAAGGCTGACGATTCAGTCTCAAAAGGCATTCACTTTCCAAAATTATGATGGAAAGAAGGATGCACGAGTTCTCATTGCTTGGATTAGCCAACTAGATGACTATTTCTTTGGCAAGATGTTCTCCGAAAATGATAAAATTAAATGTGCTTGTAATCATTTAATTGAAAGTGCGGCTTTATGGTGGAACGTGATTAAACAAGGTAAACATCAACCTTCAACTTGGAAAGAGTTTCAGAAACTCTTAAAGAAACATTTTCTACCATCGCAGTACAAAGCTAAAGCACATCAACCATGGGACACTCTGCGCGCCAGATTGATAAAGAGAATTTCCAAGCCCATATTGATAAGTTTTGGGATATTCCTTTGCAATGTAGAAAATTTATTGCAGAACTTAAGTCTACCATTAGGGCTAATGTTAACATGTTTTGTCCACATGACCTTAGCACTACTATGGACCTTACCCTGAATTCACAACATAAAACAGCTACATCTAGAGATTTCAAGATTCATTGATAAATCTTTTACAAAATCTACTAAATCTTCTTTCCCTACTAGTACTTTTGATAAATCCAGGATGCAAAAGGTTAAAGATGTGACTAAAGGAGATTTTCGGAAGGACAACAACAACAAACCTTCAAATGGACAACCAAAGAATCCAATCGTCAGATGCTACAACTATCATAAGGAAGGACACCTTGCGCAAGATTGCTTTGACAAAAATAAGAATTTTACATCGATAGTTCGACTCAACGTTATTGAAGAAGACAACAAAGATTCTTTCAAGCAAGAGAGTAACTTTGATCCTGACTATTCAGATTCAGGTAAGCTTTCAATTCATGCTTTATTGAGAATTCAAGGGAAAATAAAACAAAGATCAATTTCTATATTGCATGATGATGGTAGTTCGCATGATTACATTTATGAGAAAGCATTGAAAGCACTTAACTTAGATGCATCATACTCTAGTTACAAAGTAAAGGGTGCATTGCAAGGTACTAAGTACAATTGCACTAGGGAGGTTAGAGATTTAGAATTACAAATGGGTTCACTAAAACACTCCACGGCACGCCACACAAACCTTGCCCACCACGGCTCACTCGACTACTTCTAGTCATGCAAGATAGGATCGCTCAACGGATTGTTGTCATGGTGATGTCTCCATAGGTGCTTCTTCCCCTCAGTGCCACGATCGCCCACCCATTGCTAGTTTTGAGGGGAAACCATGCTTGTGCTCATCCCACCACCACTGCTTCAACACAAACCCCTCTACCCCCTATCCGGCTCGTTCTTGTCGATACCAAGTAGTGGACGGAAATGTGGTCCTAGATGATGTTGGCAATGAGAGGAAGTCTCCAATCCACGAGTTATGCCATATAACCTTTTCCCATGACTGCATGCCTACATAGCATAAACCTGATAGCACAAAGAAGGAATGAGAAATCAAGAGTGAGTTTACGTCAGCACAAGGTAGTGAAGAGGTCCATCCTAGATGGGTTAAATATCACATGGTGAACATGATGAAGCACTAGCACAACAACATCACATGCAAGGTAAAGATATGGGGACAAAAGCCTTGGCATTGTACACAAGAGATTTGGGAAGAGGAGTGCAGAAAGCACAATGTGAATCCCCGCAGGTATAGGGAGCAGAAGGAGGCCGTAGCAAAGCAAATGGAGAGCATAGGGATCTCCCATCTTGGAAGTGGTGGCTAGGATGCTTTTCACATGTACTTTGTAAGTATTAATAGTATCATCACTCATTTTTGGCATAATGGGTATTTCATTTTTGTTAATAAGTATTCATGCTTCATGCTTCTAGCAAAGAGTGGTCGGTCGTGTAGTGAGTGATGTGGAGGAAAGGTACACCCTAATGCATGAAACGTAATTCCTCCTCGAGCAATTTGAGCAAGAGGGCATCAATGTGAACTGGACAAATGTGGTGAATTCGTAAACCTCTACATTTTCCACCCATCAAATAGTTTTTTTCTCACTTGTCATTTCTGTGTTTTTGTCTTGAATACTTTTTTTGCAGGGAGACCAGTGTGAAACCCTGAGAGCAGCGATAATGATTAGGTGCAGCCTTGCATCCAAGGCACTATGTAAAGGAGTCGGGCCTCTAAATACATTTTTGTTAGTGGCTCTATGTATAAGCATATTTTGTGTACATAATTTTGTCAGCTCCATGAACTGTGTAACTTCTTCTACTTAATAAAAATTAAAGTTTTGTGACCTTTGAGTATAAAACAGGGAAGTACTCTTTAAAATTAGCATACGGGTACATTCACGTGCAGGATTGCATCTGGGTGTACCATTATTCAAAAATTTTTTTTGGCATCCATCAAAATAGACGTTGACAAGCGTTGAAATACCTGTTGAAAAAATTGTCAGTGTTGGTATTGAAAAGAGTGTCGCGACGATAGGCGTCAAAAACAATGTCATAAAACAAGACCTTTTTGGATGTGTATTTCGACATATATATACACACATATATCAATGCTTTTATATCGATGCTTTTGGAGATTTTTTACATTTTCACCATTTTTATAAAAAAAAACCTCAAAATTACACCCGCCTGTAATAGTGAGAGTGGCTTCAACACCAACTCGAGCATGCCTCATGGTAAGAAAGCATTGCAAGTACTACATGAGATGGTTTATCATCAAAGTTGTTGTGAAACAATGTGGACACCAAACACATGAACTCTTTTTTAATAAGCGAATGCAATATATCCCATGTTGATGCTTTTACCTCAATACCCCAAATTGACAAGCATGCTTGTTGGGTTGGAAAGTCTCCTTTTCTTAAAAAAAACACTGATATGCTATAAGGCTCTCCTTTCTTTCCATGGCCAAGACTTGTTTATGTTACATGTGCTTAGATTTGTCCAACGCTTCCTCTTGTTGGAGTGTCGATCTCTTTTGGAGTAATAAAGATGGGAAGGCTCTCCTTGGATGGACATGCACATTTTTTGAGCTCCTTGATCTCTTGATTTTCCCACTTCTATTAGCTTCTCCATCTCTATGGCACATATAGTCAATGACCATCTTTGATGGACCGTGGCTTTTTCTTGAACAAACATTTACAAACCTTAATCATTGTCTCCATAGACACACTCTCAACATGAGCCTTGCTTATACTTATTATGTTTGGAAGAGGCCTTTTTGGGTTACTTCTAGGAGGAAATAAAGGATAACCACCACAATGGACTTATTTGTTTCCTCTCTTATAATCACAAGAATTGATGAAATCCTTCACATAATTCCATGTTTTCTAATGTCTACACACCATGTAGACTTGATTGTTTCAAGAGTTTCATCTATCCCTTCATGATATTTAGCCTCCTTCTTATCATGACATTCTTTGACAATGCTTTTTCACAATTTAATGCATGAAATTCTTAACTTTGGTGAAGACTTTGAGAAAATGCAAACATAACCATCCTCATTCTCTCCCAAACAAAGATTATCTTTCATTCTTCTCCACTTATTCAAATCTAGCATACCTCTACTATCACAAGACTTCAAAGTCTTTAATTCCATTGAAATATCCCCTTGGATTACTTCTTTGATTAATTAATAACTCTTTCTATCAAAAGGAAAAAAAATTAGAGATACATAATGGAATGGAAAGTAATGATACTATTATTACCTTCTATTTCATTGAAGGTGTGTTGAAAATTCTCATGTATATTTTCATCATCACTTGTTGTGTAGTAACATGTATCAAAATCATAGCACTCCTTAAAGTCAAATTCGCTCGGGCTATCTTCAATCCAATCCATCACTCCACACAAGAACACATACAAAAACCACATGAATATTGAAAATTAAAATATCATTGCTAGAAATCAAATTGATTGAAATATCAATATAAAGCTATTTCTACATGTGTGTGAGTAGAGAGAGAGAGAGAGAGAGAGAGAGAGAGAGAGAGAGAATACCAAACATGTAAAAGAGAACACCAAGCTTCGATTTCAATCCTCCTTAATTTATTTTTATATTGTTTGATGATGACTATAAATCAGTTGTGTGTGTGTGTGTGTGTGTGTGTGTGAGAGAGAGAGAGAGAGAGAGAGAGAGAGAGAGAGAGAGAGAGAGAGATAAGCAAGATGGAGATCCAAGAGACAAAGAGAGGTGAGAGGACACAATAGAATTTTTGAAAATTAAAATTATTATTTGTGTCACCCCTCATGTTACACAATCCCTGGTTTACTTTTTAAATCCCTGGTTTACTTTTTAAATACCTAGTTTACTTTTGATATGTAAACATTCCCACGTTTACCTTCATAGCTTACTATAAAGGTATGTACCTTTTCCTTTTCACCCTATTATTTTAGAAAAACTAGTTTATCATGGGGGCTTAGTTTACTTTGAGTGCCAATTTCCTAGTTTAATTCAAATGCCATTCCTAGTCTACATTCCATCCTTAGTTTACTTTTATCCCACTTTCATTCCTATTTATATTCTATCCCTAGTTTACTTTTAAATGCCATTCCTAGTTTATATTCCATCCTTAGTTTACATTCATGTAAATGTTATCATTTGGTCCCAATCTACTATATGATTTCTATATGTACTAAAGTACTATCTCATATAACCTCACAATAGTCTTTTCTTAATTCAAATATTCTTTAAAAAGTGAGCTCTTGATTTGTAATCTGCTTAAATAGGGAGTGGGACTAGAAGGAATATGTATGGGGTTGGAAGTGCTTTGTGTAAAGGTATAAGTTTGTAGATATTATTATGAATATATATTATTGTTCCAAAAAAAATCTTAGTTTACTAGATACAATCTTAATCTACTTTACCGCTACTCCTAGTTTACTTTTAGATCGGACGGTTTTCAAACGGTGGCAAGAGGTTGACTCCCAATGATCGTTGATCCCACTTGAATGGGGTCTTTGTGATCAGGACCTAAAATTGATCAGTGTTTTGCCTGTCATCAAGGGCATTTTTGCCTATCAAAAAAGGTTTGAGTTTTTTTTTCATGTCAAAAAACATGCAATGACTCAAAAATTGCTTGTCACTGTGAAATGTTTTATTTAAAAATGTATGTCATTTGACATGCTGGTTTAAAATTTTTATTTTTCATTTTTTAGCCTTATATATATATATATATAAGCCTTATAAATAATATTATATATACTATTATTATTCATAATATATATTTTTAAACTTATCCTAAAATTAGATTATAGTCTATAGATAAATATACTCGAAATTTGAATAATGAAGATTCAAGAATTCTTTTCAAAAAACTGGCTGTTTATATTAAGAAGTTAGAAAGAAACAGGTTACAACATGTTGAGAACTCTAATGAGACCAGTGACTATGCACATGACATATAGTTCCGCAAGCCTTGAGCTTGCCTTTGACTTAATTGAGCAGTTTCTCTAGCTATGAAACCAGCTTTTCCCTCTTTTTGTAAAGTGTGACTTTCAAAAGGCATAGAGTGCTTTGATGAGCAACACATCCTTGGAGATGACGGCCTCTCTCGTCTTCCACAATTCTTGAATTTGCTGTGTTATCTGATCCACTTGCTTTCCTTTAGCTTTTTCCTGCAGTCGATGAAGCTTGGAGTCCATGTCTTTCAACCTTCTTTGTATGCATCTTTCACCTACATGAATCAAGTTCTCTTTCGACCTGAAATTGTTAGTATGCATACTATTAAAAATGGAATCAAGTCTATTTAACCATAAGCACCATAACATTTCGGTTCTTAGGACAGCCCACGATGCCTTCTCCAAGCAACAAGTTTTTTCAGCCAAGGGTGTAGCCATTCCATAGCTGAATGCATTTGGCCAATGACTCGAAACATTTCTTTGCAATAGGGAAATGCATGAAAATGTGCAGGTCATTCTCCACCTCCTTGCATCTGTGGCACTTCCCATCCCCTATGTTAAGTCTGAAGGCTTTAAGCTGGGCCCAAATAGCTTTGCACATGACCAACCAAGCTAGGCATGCTTTTTTTGGCTCCACATACTTATTCCATAGCTTGTCAAACAGACAATACCATTGCACTCTGTCTAGAAGGATTCCCCATCTCTTGTTTAGTGTGCAATGGATAGGATCCGTCCTCTGTTTGGGGGAATAGGGAGAAGTCCTTTTTGATTCTTCCATTGGAAAGCTTTGTGCACTGGCATATCTTTAATCGAAAGCAACCAAGTCTCCGATTGGTGCCATAATCTGATTCTTATTCCAATAAGAACACCATATTAGATAATTTGGGAAAAATCCCATTCCCATTTGAAAAATGGGAGCATGGTGAACTTGTCCAAAAGTTTGTCAAAACCCCCTCATGTGACATATCATCGGAAAGATCTTGAAGAGTAGAATCTAAATCTATGATCTCCGACAAATTTGGAGTTAGTATGTTTAAGATATGTCCAAAACTATATGGAGTAATTGATTCCCAAAATGTGAGATTTTTTCCAAATTACCTAATATTGTCTTTAAGGTCTAATTTTGCATATGAGACATTATAATCTCTGATCAGATCAGCTATGGACATCCAAGCATTGATGTCTCTGTCCCAAATATCCCACCAATAGCATATTTCTTTCCTATGCATTCTCAAAGCCGCTTCAACTTGGGCATTATCAATTGGGGGGAGGGGAATGCTTGGCCACTAGATAGAGTCTCTCCCGTGTACCCCCCATGTGTAGCTAGGCTTCTCAAACAGGATAAGGTCAGTCTTGATAGCATTCCAGGCGGACCAAAGTGAATGGACCAATAAAATATAATAGAATACCCCTAGGGGAATGTAAATTTTATATTATGTAATAAGCTATTATATAAAATATTATTTGAGCTTTTTATTACAATGCTACATGAACTTTTTATAATATATATTTTTATTATTAGGTGATTATAAATTATATATAGAGAAATATTATTATATATTATATAGAGTACATCATATTAATAAGAAGACAAGCCCCTCTACTCTTTTGAGAGAAAAATCTTTCCTTGTCTTCCAAAGTTCACTTTCAAGGGGTGCGTTCCTCTCCACATATACTAGGTTTGTTGAGAGTATCTTCTCACTTTTCCAAAGCTTCTCCCCATTTACTCTTGCACTTCTAATCCTCCTTTGGTTTTCCATGGCATGAAAAACTCATATATCATGAATTGGCTATACCATGAAAAACTTGTACGTCATGAATTAGTTCTACCCCCATGAAAAACTATGACCTGAAAAACTCGTACAACACTGAATTGGTCATACTATGAAAACACTTGCATGAAAAACTCTTTTCACTACATTAAAAACTATAATTTTTTTATTAAGTTATATGTTCATCAACTTCCTATTCTTAGCAATGTAAATCCTACCATTTTGGCAATAATCTTGAAAATATTTTCATGTTAACGTAAAAACTATTTTCATCATCTCATGAAAATGCAAGTTTTTCTTACGGGCGTGAAACTTACATAGTCAAATGATTTTAGGCATATTGACTATTTCTCATATCCTATGCATCCATATTGAGTTTCTTAGGCATGTGGATTATAATTTTAAACTCAAGGAGACCCAATCAACACAATATGTCACATGTTTTGTTATTTTTTATCTCTTGACTCTACTAAACAAAAAACCGATGGATTTCAATAAAAAATAGCAAAATTCAAGAGTTTGATATGTTTTTAATGTGATTTTTTACTTGATTAGTAACCTTTCTTCCTAATCCCTTAGTACCTACGTATGTAATCTATTCTAAGAAAAACACTAAAACTAAAACCAAAAACTAGATATAAGCTCTAGACTTATCTTAAGTCTTTTATGTAAAACTGCAAAATTCTCAAGATTACAGTTGAATATACTATATGAAACTATGTATTTGAAATGTATTTAGCTAGTTCATGAACTATCTTATAATAAATAACAACTAGATAAATAGTGACCCACGTGAGTAGAAAAAAAGAAAAACGTTTTTCTTTTCTTTTTCTCTTCTTCTTCTTCTTCTTTCTAAGCATATGCATGAAGTGGACACATTACTCACCACACAAAGCTATGGAATGGGCTATAGAATGCTTGAGAGAACAAATCAAGAAGAAAGACTATAGAAGCACAATGGATCCCCAACAATGGCACCAAAAATGTTATGACCTACTCTTGCTCTTTCCATAACTCTTTACTCTCTACTCTCTACTCTCTACTATCTTCATTCATAGAGAAAACAAGAATAAAAATGTTATCGTGTTGTCTGGATCTCTCAAAAACTCTCTTATTCACAAAGAAAATAATAACAAAATTCAACATGTCATGGGGAGCTTATAAACATGTTGCAGTGGATGCAACCTTCTCTTCTTTTTAGAAAGAGCTTTATGTTGTCATACTCCTCATGATCTGTTGGTTGGACCAAAATGTTATCGTGTTGTCTGGATCTCTCAAAAACTCTCTTATTCACAAAGAAAATAATAACAAAATTCAACATGTCATGGGGAGCTTATAAACATGTTGCAATGGATGCAACCTTCTCTTCTTTTTAGAAAGAGCTTTATGTTGTCATACTCCTCATGATCTGTTGGTTGGACAAAACATGGCACTAGTTAACCAAATGATAAGCTTTCACATTAGGTTGGACAAAACATGGACACTAGTTTTAGTCTTAAGAAATTATGTACATAAAGTTTATCACTTTCCCATTTGGCATTAACCGCAGTGTAAGGCCGCTTTATAAAGTCTAGCAGCATCTTACAAGAGATGGGTTTTCAGCTACACATGTGGGTAAGATGGCAATTAAATCACATTATGGTAGGTCAATTAGCACTATTTTATAAAGTTAAGCACCTTCTGGTAGGTCAAGTAGCACTATTTTATAAAGTTAAGCAGGTGAAAGAATGTATAGGTTGCCTACTTTTGGTACTTGAAAGCGGGCGGTGGTTGATAAAAAGTATGTGGTTACTAAAAAGTGTGTGGTACTTGAAAGCGAGTGGTTGCTAAAAAATGTGTGGTACTTTAAAGCGAGTGGTTGCTAAAAAGTGTGGTTTCTAAAAAGCGGGTGGTTTCTAAAAAGCGGGTGGTTTCTAAAAAGAGGGTGGTTACTAAAAAGTGAGTGCTTGCTAAAAAGTGTGAGGCTTTGTGGTTGCTAAAAAGTGTGTGGTTTATTTGTTGTGATTTAGTTTGACAAAAATAAAAGAAAAGACTAAAAAGAAATTAATAAATGATTCCTAACAGCTTAGCTAGTTCCCTCCCAGTATGCACATTTTTTTAAAATCCATCCCTCCCTCTATGAACATTTTTGGAATATCAATACCTCCTTCCCTCCCTCCATCCCTCTCCCCGTCTTTGCGACACTCTCTTCTCTCTCTCCCTCTCTTTCTCTGTGTCTTGTAGAAATGGTGGGAGGAAGCTCTCCAAGTTCAACTCTCTCTCTCTCTCTCTCTCTCTCTCTCTCTCTCTCTCTCTCTCTCATGTTTCAAGAACTCTTTCCCTCCCTATGTGCAAGTATGCACGTACCCACTTCAAATAGGCTTTACCTATCTGTGTCTTTGTGGCCTATAGGTACAGATTTGTCTAGTTCTCTTTGTTTGGATTAGTCTCTAGTCTATTTATGTATGGTTTGAACATCTCCCTAAGGCACATGTTGGTGATGTTTAAATGTGTGTGTGGGTCTTAACATCTCCCTAAGGCACATGTTGGTGGTGTTTAAATGTGTGGGTGTGTATGTGTAGATTTGTCTCTCTCACATATTCTGCATGCCTATTTCACTCTAATATGCTCTCTTTCTCTCTAACTAAATGTTTGTATATGTTTTTTTGTTTCAGCTAAAATAACAATGAGGACTTCTAAAGTAAAGAAGTAACCTTCCCCATGTAGCCTCAAAGGTAGGCTAAATATTCAAGCTTTACATTGCACATGATAGTTAAGTGCATAGAAGAAAGGATTTGCTTTTAGCACCTAAAATATGTTACTAATGTGTGTGTGGTCTTCTAGTGAAAAGGGATTTTCTTTTAGCACCTAAAAGATTTACTCTGCATAGTGTCCCAATATCCTGTCCATTATATCTTTGTAATGAAGATATAGCATATTTTATGATTTCTATAGATTTATTCCCTGAGGCCTTATAAAGATTTCTCAACTTGTAGATGTTTATTCTATTTTTATGCCTAGAATATAATACTTACCGATGATTATATCAAAATGCAATGCATTGGCAGTCTCCTAAAGTCAATTGTCCTCAACAGACTCATTTTTGCATGACAAAAGAGAATTTTCATGAAGAATATAGGCTTAGTCTTGAGGGTAAAGACCCTAGGTTACTTATTGATGAAGATTTCAATGATACCCAATGGCTTCCAGTGTGGTCTCAAAAGCACCATAATAATGAGAAATTCCTCTTGAGGTCATTAAGAGCGGATCTGTATGAGTAATATGTTCTTCTTTACCCACAAAGTCTATCAAGTAGCCCCCTCAAATAATGAAGTCTCAGTGCATTTTTCTCGGGGATTCGCTTGGGAAAGGTGTAAAGTAGCCCAAATCGCGTCAAAGAAAGAAAAACACAAGGTGAAATGGGAAGAATTTGTTGAGGGTGTCATTAACATTATGATTCACCAAAAGGAGTTGAATATGAATAAGGATAAGTGGAGAGTAGTAAATGGCCCATGCTATCCCTCGACAATGCACACCAATGCTTGGCATAGTTCACCTTCACACAACCACCACCACCTTGATGATTCATCTGTGTGTTAGAGCATTTAAATGAATAATTTAGCTTCAAGAGAATCACCAACCTAGCTTCAGTGAAGGTAGGAGATCTAGCTTTGATCAAGGTTTAGGCTCAATATCTACACGCACATTTAGTATGCCAATAACGATGGTGGCTTTAAGTGAAAATGTCAATACAGTTACTCACATGCTCCAAACAACACTTGTAACATTACAAGAGAGGAAAGACACAATAATCATGGTAAAAGATACTTTAGATGAGGAAAAGACCATTAGGGATGAACAGACAGGCATGCTTCATGTGGCTAGAAAAACACTCAAAAGACTTGCAAAGGATAGGGAAGAGCTAAAACACAAAAGTGGGTTGGTGCCCAATGAGGATTCCATAAAAAAACTTGAGGCAATAATAGAGGCCCAAAAGGAGATGTTGAGGGTTCTTGGGTTGCAAGATGAGGCCATTGAGTATGCTGCTCCATTTTGTGCTCAATTAGAGAATAAGGTGGCTGAGCGGCAGGTAAATTGATGTAGTGTTCTTTTATGTTTTATCCTCATAGCTATGATAATTAGTTGATAATTTACTATGTTCATGTTTAATTTTTATTCACAGATAGAACTTGATAATTTGCGGATTCAAGTTGAAGACTCCATATCCCAACATTAGTTTTTTAAGTCCCTCCTAAACCATCTAAAGGACAAGAGGGTACTAACTCTTCCACTTACACCGCCTAAAGCCTCAATGAGTGCTAAGAGCACATTTGTTGTTATGGGTGGCTGCGTGGCATGTGGTTTTGCAATGGATCAAAATGATGTGGTGGATCTATATATGCTTCCTTGTAGATATACCTACCACCCTCTTTGTTTTATCGTTGCTTGCAAAACAAAGAGAAAATGTGCAGCTACTGGGTGTAGCCAAATGATCATTGATGTTGCTAAGAAGTTAGTGTTTACCACATCTTCCAAGGAGCACACAACAAAAGAAGGTAGCAATACTCTCTATTTGTATTATTGTGTGTACATACTTACTTTGTCATGCTTGTTTAGAATCTTGAGATTTTTATATTGCATTATTAGTTACTTCTATGGATGACATAGGTGAAACTACCATTGCATATATTACACATTGACCTTAACAAATCTTTTGATGTGTTGTTTTTTTTAGTGATCTCTCAAGTGGGATCATCTCCTCGTAGACCTTATAACATGGTAGAGCTAGAGCAAGAGGACTTTTACGATCCCTCCTCCCATAAGGGCAGCAAGGACCAAGATGTCGGCTTCCCAAGGAAGAGGACTTGAAGCGTGGGAGCTCTTAAAAATGCATGGAGTTTAATAAAGGTGGCATGGATTTTGATGGGTGTGATGAAGTGAAGAATGGGCAACGAGTTGAGGCATCGAATGAAGCCAAGGATGGGCAAGTTATTGAACCACCAATCAAAGTGCATGTTGGAGTGGATTTTTCATTAGCAGGTTGCTGCACATCATGGCGTTACATTGGCTTTAATGCCCCCTAGAGAAGACCGAAATTGAAATTCCTGAGAATGTGAAGAAGCAAGCCATAAAAAAGTGCAAGTGCAGTGATCCAAAACTTGCTTCAATAGAAACCCCCAATAAGCACGAAAAATGTTTTTGACCTGTTCTACTGTCCCCAAGCCAACATGTTACAAAGTAATTGTAGTTTCACTACTGTCTTACATAATATGTTTCTAAATTTGGGACCAATCTCCATCTTGATTAAATTCTAAATGCTTTTAGAATTAATGTTCCAGCATCATATTTATCAAGTTGAAAAATCATACAAAAACTAACTCGTTTGTATATCAAAAACTCACTTGTCTGTAGATTTGAAAAATGATTTACAACAAAGTTTTATAATTGAAGGTTACTAAGAACATTTCAATGATCTTCAGAGGGGGTTGTGGCAAACTGGGAAATGGGATATTGTGTGGGATCTTCTTTAGGAAATTAGGAGGGCACTTCAGAGGTGGAAGATTGGGTGGGATCTTCTATAGAGGATATTGGGATGGCGCTTCAAATTTTTGTGCGAGTGGTGGAATATTGGGAGGAATGGGAGCCCTAGGAACTCACATCACAACGCAGTTTGTAACATCAATTGCCTCTGCCGCCCAAAACTTCCTAACATCTAAACTTAAATAGGATCCCAACTGTGGACTCTAAAGGAATAATATAAATTCTTGGAAAAACTAAATCATAAAATCCTCTACTGCCTCTTAAAGGCAGGAGAGGGCTGAGGGCTACCACCGTGCCTAGAGTTCAAACTGCTTTGCAGATGCCACAAATGACTCTCTGGAAATGCATCTTGGCGATGCATAATTGCATACATTTTAACACCTATCCAAGCTCTTTCATCATAGCATTGTACTGGGAAAATAGCATCTGGATTGGCATGTATCGTGACATTCTCAAGCATAGAGATGGCTTGAATGTCACACCAATGATTAAAGAAGCATTAAATGGTTCCAATGGAATCCAATGGTGTATGGAATTGATCAAGAACTCCCAAACTTGAGAAACATGGCTTGATCATTGGTCTATTTGAAGCATTAGCTTGTTTAATGGCACCATTAGTGTAATTAATGATGATTAGACAAGGCTAATGGCAAGTTGAAATGGCCAATGTCAAGAAATTAGGGTTTCTTGGAAGAAAGCCCTAAATCTCAAGAGGAGATTCAAGAAATCCAAGAAATCAACCAAGAAATGCAAGGAAGTTCTTAGCAAATGTTCAAGGATTACCACAAGCCATAATCTTGAATGCATGGTAGAGAAATGCCCTTGCCTTGATGAAACACATGGTCCAAACTGGTAGAAGATGATGGGAAACACCATTGCTAAACTAAATGAAGCATTGAAACATGTAAATGAACCTTCAATGAGGTGTTCTTCATGAATTTTGCCACCTGCAACCTAGGAATTTGCCACCCAGTTGTCGCCTCTCACAAGCTCAAATCACATGCCTAATGTACTCAATAACACTCCCACAATGTTGCCTAAGTGATGGTTAAGAATTTTGGAAGGATTGGAGCAAGAAAATTAATGAAACTAGGGTTTTTCTTTTGAAGCACCTAATGGCTAGAAATTTCTAAAAACATCAAAGGAATGGAGCTCTATGTGAAGCTTGGGAAGTCGCCAACCAAAGCCGTATGGTTTGGAGAAGAAATGGCTAATCTATGATGATCCCTAGCCATGGAAAGCTTGAGAAAAAATGGAGAAGAAGGTGAAAAACGTAACTAGCAAGAAATTAACACTAATCACCCCAATTAGTTCAAATTTTGGTCCACATCCCTAAAAGATTTGATCATGTGCTCAAATTTGGTCCACCATAACCCATAGCCCCCAAAAGCTTATGAAGATGTGAGTTAAAAGATCAAATCAACTCAAGCAGGATCACCATATCCCCATGTTTTTGATTAAGAAAATCAAGAAACTCAAGAAAACTCAAAAAAAATTTAAAAAAAATCAAGAAAATGGATCAATTCAAAGCTCTAATACCAATGTCAGGCCTTCCTTCCCATAGGTTCACCTCAAAATTTTTTCCCATTAGGAAAATTAAGAACTAAGCAAGAGGCCCTTCTTCTCCAAATGCATGAAGAAAACCATTAATTTTAATCTCAAGCTTGCCGTCTCTTATGATTCTGATGTGCTCTTTGTGGATCAAGATGACTTGTTGTTTTGTTCTGGCTTGGTTTTCTATGCCCTATCCAATTCCTCTTGCATCTTCATAGCCTTGTGGTCTTTCCTGGCCATCTTCTCCTTCATTTCCTCCATCTCCTTCTTCATGTCTTTATTGGCCTACTCGAGCTCCTTGATCTGCTTTTGCATTTCATCTAGTCGGCCTAATTCCTCCCTTCTCCTTCACAGCTCCTCCTTAGGGGCTCCTACTACCTCATCATGATCTGCAGGGTAGTGTCCTTTATTAAAATTACAGCAATGTGATGAGCTATGGTAGATCAAATGCTAGAATCAACATCATTAATAAACAGAGTAGATGATAATTAACACTTGATTAGTGAACAATTAACTGATAGCTTAATGTAGGCATGGATATTTATGTTGATAAATCTGTTTGTAATCGATAGCTTTTGCATTTGATCACCTCATCGACCTGAATGAGCAGAGTGAGACTCCCTCCACCATTTTGAGAGTCTTTACTTTCCTGATCCTCTTGAGCGACGTCGGTATATGTGGTTCTGTGGGGGATGGTGTATTAACATCAGTACTAGTCAACGTCAGAGGCTCAAGCAAAATATTTCCTTGGCCATGATTCTGATAAGACTAGGGCTTGTTCAGCACGTTCTACTCTGTGATCATTCACCGAGGAACTTCAGAACCGGGTGGTTGCAAGATCAAGGTGCCCAGTTTTGTCCACTCAAGTATCCTGTAAACAGTAAAAAACAGGCATTGGTTTACCTTTAGTGGCTAATCTCTCCTAGCTAGCAAGGAAATTTCCTTTCAAGTTCTTTTGTCGGTAGAACATCACATGCAAAATTGGCAATATAGTTGCATAATTTGATTAATCATTAGATAGTCCAAAGTCCTCATTTCCTTAGGTACAAAGTCAATGTATACACCCTGTCCCAAATTTGGATTGATTCCATAACATGCTAATATCTTTTACATATAAACTCATATGAGATTCCCACTTTGCACCTTAGATCTTTACATAATAAAGAGATTAACTTGATTTTTTGAGATAACTTTAAGCTTATTTTCTATTTTAATTAAATATTTGAAGGTCTTTAAAGTGTTATAATATATACCACTTTTTGTACCCACAATAACTACCACTTAAAATTCCCAATCTTGTAGATCAAAAGAGTGGTAGATAGTGAGACATTAGTAGAATGTGGTGGTTAGTCAAAATTGCAAATCCAATGGTTGGAATTTTAATGATCTCTTTTCTAAAATTCTTCCAAGCTGTTAGAAGGCTTGCAAATATTAATAATCTAATTAGTAAAATTACATTTTTGATGTAAATCATCTAAAACCTATAGGGACTAGTGTACTTGTAATGGTGCATCGATGGAAAAAAAATTGGATCACTCTAAGTATGGAAAGATCATTTTTAAATCATTTCATCATATTTTTTATTAGTTTTGATTAAATAGACTAATTTATATTAATCTAAGTTATATTGGGTTAATTTGAGTGCATATGTATTTTATATTAGCTTCTTGATCTCATTTGAAGTACTTGCCCCCCCCAAATTTACTCTCCAAGCATTGTCCCAATCCAGCATACGTATTTTATATTAGCTTCTTGATCTCATTTGAAGTACTTGGCCCCCCAAATTTACTCTCTGTGAGGTGAAAAAAAGAAGAAAGAACCTGCCTCTATAGCTCTTCCACCTCCCAAACTTGGAAACACTACCACGAACGGGGCACCACCAGCCACCGGCTGGAACACTCTCTCACCATTCGCCACCCACCCACACCATAAAGACAGCTCAGAACCACAACGAACAGATGATCATTTAGCAAAAAACATATACAGCATCAACCATGTACAAACTCAGCAAATACACCAAAGACCAGGACTCTGGCCAGGATTTACTGCCAAGGGAATACACCCTTGCGTCTGACGACCAAGCCTCTGTCTCCCAGTCTCTACAATCTTCAGAGGGCTCCCACACCAGCAACCCTTCTTCACTTCCTCTGTAGCCCGGCTACTCTCTGTCCCCAGCTGCTACCTGCCAATTGTCGTAGGCGAGCCCCACTGTCTCCAGCCCACACATCAGCACCTCTTCTGCATCCAACACACACAAAAACCCAAGGTTCCCTCTCTGGTCAGCATCCACACACTGCCTGCAATCATCGCCCACACAAGACCAGCTACTCTCACCAGAAGGCGCCCACACCAGCTAACCTTCAACTCAGCAGCTCCCACTCTCTGTGTGTCGTGACCAGCAGTTTCACCAACCACCAAAGCCTTGCACAATCCTCAGCACCACGAACCACTGCCCAACGCAGCAGCCTCAGATATCTAACCCAAGCCACATCACCCAATCCTTTCCCGGTCGCCACCACGGCTCTCTTCTCATATGGCCCACATCAGCCCGTGAGTTCACTTGCATAACCCCCCAGTAAAACCACTAGGTGGCCATCCTCTTCTGCACTGCCCCAACCAGTGTATTTTCCTTTATCCGGCGGCCAGTTCACTTTGGCTCTCTTCACATATATGGCTGCACTCCAGCCCTTCACACCTGGACTGTTCCACGCTGGTTTCACCAGCCCAAGCCAACCACTAGGCGGCCACCTTTCGAACTGCTCCAGCTGCGCTTCACTTCGTTGCTATGACCAAGGTGCTTCACTCGTCCAGGAAGTGGCTGCTCCCAGTCGCTGCTAATGCCCAGAGCTGCCTCAGCCTCAGCGCTCTTCACGGGTCTGACTGCTCTTGGCAAGGCGATTCTTCGTATCCTTTGACGACCACTATGCCTTCTTCACGCCTGTCTGCTGCTTACCTCCACGCACCAAAGTCACCCAACTCTTCACCAGGGAGGCCCACCACCAGCCCTCGTTGCAGCATGGCGTAGCCCAGTCGCCTGCAACTCCTCTGCGCTCCTTAGCTCTTCACACGGAGGGCCCAGCCAATCTTCACGTCGGCTGCTCTCCTCTCAGTCCGCTACTGCTTCCTTCGGCCATGAGCACATCAGTCAAAGGCGGCTCCTCTCGCACCTACACTCCAGGCCGCTGATCATCTGGGACTCTCCCCTCTTTTTTTTAGAGCCGCCATCTTATCTTCCTTTACGCCTTCGATGCCTTCACCAGCTTCTAGAGCTTCAAGCTGGCGACCACCTAAGCTTCCAAGTGGCCCCTTTACAAGGTGGCCACCTAGTCAATATATTTTTATTATTTTTTTAAGGCTCCAAAATGATTGCCACACTCAATACTAAAAAACCCCTCCTCTTCCTTGTACTTCGGATCATATCACTGCGTCCATAACCTTCCAATACCAGAACTTCTCCCGGCCACCCTCATCAGCATCATAACTACCAAGCCCATCAATTTCCAGTCGGTGCCCTCTTTTTAGTAACCACCCGCACATCACACAATTGCCATAAAACTCCAGATCTCCAGCATCTTCTCAGAAAACAAAACACGTGCAAAAACCAGCTCACAACCAAACCACTCGACCTGTACACTTGCCAGGGCATTCAGGGTAAATTTTATTCACAAACCACACGCACCATATGTACACTGACCAAAAACACCTTTCAGATTTTCACCTGACACTCTCCAAGCATTGTCCTAGTCCAGCATAAACTGGACAAATCTGGACACCCTGATCTTGCAACAACCCAACTTCATGTCGATTTTTTAGACTCCTTAGCCGCTTTATCCCGAGAAATAGAATTAGAGCACCTCTTTGTGTAATGAATCGTGTATACCATTGTATGTCTTCTTCCAAGTTTTGCTTCTTTATGCGATTACGACTGAGGCGATGATTCTGAAGCCGAGCTACTCTATGTACATATTGTAACTTTTATATAAATAAAGAAATGTTTTCCGGAGAAAAATTTCCTGTTGTATAAATGATTGTTTACGGCGGACGATCTGATAAAGAAAAATCTGTTATCGGACATATGTCATAGATCTCCAATAAGATCATTGTCTTGTTTAAGAAATTGTTTTCCGAACCTCTTAAGTCTTAGGATCTCGTGGATAATATCAAAATAAAAATTTAATAATATATAAATTTTTGGCAGAATCATGAGACGAGGAAACCGTGGCCGTCACCCAGACCTGTCTCTCTAAAGATGACGAGCTTGACCCTGATGTTCGCAAGGCTCTTCATAGGACTCAGCCACCATGACCCTTCAAAGGAGAAGGGGAGAACCTGGGCAAGGCTATGGAGAAATGGGTGGAAGCCATGGAAGAGTATTTTGACGTCACAGGCTACAATGAGCGGAGCAAAATGGCTCTTGCCCGGCTGAAAATAGTGGAAACAGCCAAGGTAGCATGGAGGAACCACTGTGACACCAACCGTCCGGACAGAAATACCCAGTCCTGGAATGATCTAAAAATCTATCTAAGAAAGAGATTTTGTCCCCCTGGATTTTTGGAAACCAAAATGAACAAATTCTTAGAGCTAAAGGAGGAGAGCAAAACCATCGAGGAATATCACCAGGCCTTTGCTCTTCTACTCAAATATTCACCACCTCTAGATGAAGAGCAACTCATGGCCAGGTTCATTCGGGGAATGAACGAACCCTTGGACACACTGGTCAAAAATGCCAAGCGAGTGTCCATGGGTGAAGCAGTAAGAATGGCAAAGGATTTTGCCAAAGCCTTTGTAGTAAAGGTCCCGCCAAAGCCTGCACCCTCTAACTTTAAAAGATTCCAAGCCTAGGGAAGTACTTCAAACTTTCCACCTCTTAAGAGGCAGCAAGGCCCGAATCAAAATCAAGATTCAAGAAGATTCCGAAGTGTAGGAAGACCCTTCCCCCAGAGTACTTTCTCAGGAGCCCCACCTCTTTCAAGAAATCAGAGGGATGAGCTCAGAATTGAAAACCGATGTTTTGGATGCGAGGGTTTTGGTCACCAGTTAAAAGACTGCCCGACTCCTGCCATGTCAAGGGGACAGGGAAGTCAAGGACCCCGAGTTCAGAGACCAACCCCTTCATACTAGTCTAATCAAGGTCCGTCTTGCCCAAGCCAAGGTAACCCTAGAAGAACTCCAGCGCTCAGCCATCTGCCTCTGTCTAGAGTAACCTCAGAACTCCTTCCCAGAACTGGGGCAACCAAAGAGAAAGAGTTCCGCCTCAGACTGCAGCAGCCAGAGCGGTCACAATTTCAAATGTAGTAGAAGAGGAAAAAGGACAGATCTAAGCTGCAATTGAAAATCAAGGGCCTAACTAGTAGTTCTCCGTCATCCATACTCCAGCAGAGTATCAGGGTAAGCCTTTTAAGCTTTTAATTGATTCAGGCAGTTCTCATTCATTCATTTTCCCTAGATGCTTGCGTAAGCTAGTCGTAGAACAGAAATCAGGGAAACCTATGCAAGTTGAATTGGCCAGTGGGAAGACTCTTTTCACTCACCATGAGACAGATCTTATCCAGTTCAATCTAGATGGTAATGTAACCGACTGTCAGTTTAAAGTTTTACCTCTAGGAGTTTTTGACGGGATCCTTGGAATGGATTGGCTCCAAAAAAATCAAGCTGACATACATTGTCACAATGGAACCATTTCCTTCCATGACCTTCATGGGAACAAAGTTCAAGGAACTGGAATTTTCGGATCCCCGAACCTTCAGTTAGTAAAAGCTTCCACGTTGCTGAAAGGACTTAGGAAGAAGCAACAAATTTATGTTGTCAAAATGAACCCAGTAGACTCAAAGCTTAAGGCTAAAGAACCAGAATGGTTAAGTGAATTTGATGATCTATTTCCAGCAGAGCTAACTGAAATGCCTCCAATTTAGGAAGTAGATCATGTGATTGAATTGACCCCCGGAGCTCAGCCAGTAGCCCTGCACACATACAAAATGCCAGTTCCTGAAGCCATTGAACTCAAGGAACAGCTTAGACAGCTGTTAGAACAAGGGTTTGTAAGACCCAGTGTTTCACCTTGGGGTGCACCAATTCTCTTTCAGAAAGAGAAAGATGGATCTCTTAGACTCTGTGTGGACTACAGAGGTCTGAATCAGTGACAGTTAAGAATAAGTATCCTATCCCCAGAATTGATGAGCTTCTAGACAGGCTAAGTGGCGCCCAGATCTTCACAAAGATAGATCTCAAATCCAGGTATTATCAGATCAGGATTAATGAGCAAGATATCCCGAAGATAGCCATCAATACTCGGTATGGGCATTATGAATTCACTGTTATGCCGTTTGGATTGACAAATGCCCCATCTACATTCAATCGCTTAATGCAGGACATTCTCAGTGAATACTTGGATAATTTTGTTCTTGTTTTCTTTGATGATATTCTGATTTACTCAAAGAATGCAGCTGACCATGAAGCTCATGTCAGAAAAGTTTTTGAGATTCTAAAAGGAAGCATCAACTCTTTGCCAAAAAGAGCAAATGCACTTTCTTTGCCAACCACGTTGAATACTTGGGCTTTTTGGTATCCAAAGATGGAATTTCTCCAGATTCCGCAAAAGTCCAAGCAGTCATAGATTGGCCGGAACCAAAGACAGTGAAAGAAATCAGAGGATTCTGGGATTGACTGGTTGGTATAGGATTTTTATACCAAAGTATGCTCTCATAGCTTCTCCCCTGACTAATCTTCTCAAGAAGAATACCCCGTTTCAGTGGTCTACCAGGTGCCAGAGTGCTTTTGATAAGCTGAAGACCGCCTTGGTAACCAGTCCCGTTCTGAAGCTGCCAGATTTCTCTCTACCCCTTGAGGTAGTAACTGATGCAAGTGGTTTTGCCCTGGGAGGTGCACTCATGCAGGAAGGTCATGCAGTGGCCTATGAATCCCGAAAGCTCAGAATGCATGAGAGGAATTATGCTGTCCCCACGACCTGGAATTACTTTCAGTAGTATATGCCCTCAAGTTGTGGAGACATTACCTACTGGGACAAAGATTCACTTTGATGACAGATCATCAGAGCTTAAAGTGGATCTTCACTCAGAAGGATCTCAACATGCGCCAAAGAAGGTGGATGCAGACCCTGCAAGAATTTGATTTTGAAATCAAGTACCGCCCCGGCAATGAGAATGTGGTAGCAGATGCTCTCAGCAGAAAAGCCTCCTTGCTTGCAATTACTGTAGTGTTAAATCCTTTGATTATTGAAGCAAGAGAGAAGATCATGTAGGATAGATTCTTTGGCCCTATTGCTACCCTACTTATGCAGGAAAGCAAAACTCCACAAGAGTTGAACCGAGTTCAAGGGTAAGCCTGGATGATGGCATTATGTATTATAATCGCAGGCTATGCATTCCCAATGATGAGGGAGCCAAGGACCAAATTCTGAATGAAGCCCATGACAGCCTTATAGCAGGACATCCAGGTTTCATTAAAACCTACATGTGTGTAAAGAAAAGCTTCTTTTGGCCTGGTCTGAAAAAGGATGTACTGAATCATGTACGTCAATGTTTGACATGCCAAAAAGTCAAAGCTGAAAGAGTAAAAATGCCTGGGAAGTTACATCCATTGGACATCCTCCAGATGAAGTGGGAATGTATTAGTATGGATTTTATTACTCGATTACCTTTAGTACAATCATGTTACAACTCCATTTTCGTGGTAGTTGACATACTAACCAAAGTTGCCCATCTGATCCCAGTAAAAGAAACCTACACTGCAGTGGATGTGGTCAGAGTGTTCCTCAAAGAAATCTTCAGATTGCATGGCCTACCCAGGAGAATAGTAAGTGATCGAGATCCCAAGTTTACTTCAAGGTTCTGGACTGCATTTTTCGAAGCAGTATGAACTTTCTTGGATCTCAGCACAGCTTATCACCCTGAGACTGATGGTCAAACTGAAAGGGTAAACCAAGTAATCAAATATATACTTCGGTCATGCTGTGGCAGAGGACCCAAGAAGTGGCTAAGCTATCTGCACCTAGTCGAGTTCGCCTACAATGCTTCTTATCACCGAAGTATCGGGATGAGCCCTTTTAAAGCTCTGTATGGACAAGATTGCTTAACTCCATTAACTTGGTCCGACGACCCATTGATTAGGGTTGAGATGTCCAGACAGATGCTTGATGACATGGAGCAGCAGATGCAGGCAATTCGTAAAGATATAAAAGCTGCCCAGGATCGACAAAAGCAATATGCAGATAAGAAGAGGACAGACAGAGAATTCAAAGAAGCAGATATGGTCTTCATTCGAGTACGACCCAAAAGGAGTTCTTTATCTCTTGGGAAGTACAAGAAGTTATCCCCCAGATATTGCGGGCCATATCTGATCACAAAGAAAGTAGGTGACTTAGCCTACGAGCTTCTTCCCTCCTCATCTCAAAGTTCATAATGTATTTCATGTAAGCCTTCTAAAGAAATATGTGCCAAGCCTAAATCATGTGCTTGATGATGAAATCTTAACCTCTTCAACCCAAGGGCAGATGGAACTCCAACCTAAAGAAATTCTTGATGTTTGAGAAAAGATTCTCAAGAACAGAATTCTCAGAGAATTATTGGTAAAATGGAAGTTCTATCCTTTTGAAGATGCCACCTGGGAGAATGAAGCCGATATGTTGCGGGATTACCCCCAGTTTGCGAGATGAGTACATCTCGCATTTTTCAAGTGGGAGAGAATGTAAGATTCCTCCCCAGGCTCTTAAGATGTCCAGCATCCTCCCTTGTAATCAAATCCCTCTTCAGAAATATAAAAGATTTTGTTTCTACCAGTTTTGGCCTAGAGAGAGAAAATATTCTAGAGAGATAATATTCAGATATTAAATATTTTTGAATAGAAAAAATTCTCATCTTATTAAAATAAGTTCCCCTGAAACAGAAGTTCAAAAAAATTTTTCAGAAGGTGCATTAGAAATTAAGTATAATCTGTTCAAGAGGCATTATCCTGGACGTGAAGATTTTTTCAAAATTTTAAATTAAGGTTCCTATGGACCAATGAGATTCATCCAAATGTAGGGAGGAGATAAATAGAAGAATAAAAGAAAAATCCCCCAAAAATGATTAAATACTCACATAAGATGAAGAGTTGACTAAGGACAAGGTTAATAGTTGAAAAAGAGAGATATTTAGATGAAATGATGCATTTTTGACACCTCTGCATGGGGGAATTCTCCTCATGAAGGAGGCGCCTATTTCACATGCTTGAATGAGTTTTAAACTCCCAAATAATGGGATAGTTTTATCTCTCCTCTCTCCTGTTTCAGTTAGATCCAAAAAGTGACCAAAACTAACCCAAAAATGGTCAAAAATTGACCAAACTGATCTGGAAAATTCTAGAATCAGTTGGCTTGGTTAGAATCTCACTTTTTCCTATAAATAGAAGCCCTCCCCTTTGTTGAAACTCAATAGTGTTATGCACTGTTACCCTGCCTCTCCCAAGTGCCAAAAACAGTGAATTTAATTCATAATTAATTAGTTTTTGAGCCTCCCTCTTCCAAAAGATTGGTGGCCACTCTTGTCTCAAACAAGAGTTAAACCCTAAAACAAACCATCAAGCCAAAGAAAAGCTCTCAGATTCATTAGTAAGTTGGAGATTCTTCTCTTTTTCATTCAATTCATGGTTTTTAATGATTTTTTTAATGATTTTTGTCTTCCCTATCTTGCAATTGATGTTATGCCTCATTGTAAAAGGCATTCCCCTCTCTTCTCTAGTAAATCAACCCTTATTTATCCTAGCTAAGTGATAATTGATGGAATTAAACTTTTTATAATGTTTTTTCTTATATAAGTGAATTTTGATTAGTATAAATTACTTTAAATCAATTAGAGTTAATTTTTATGACAAAATCAAGTAGGAAAATTTGAAAAATGGTCAGCCATACAAAGAAGGTTATGGCAAAATTTTTAGAAATAAGAATTATCTTTTATTATGCTAAAAGAGTAATTCCTATCAATTCTATACTCTAAGAGTGTCATTTTCATGCATGGAAAATGCATATTGATTACTATTATTTTATGCATAAAGGAATAATTTTCTTTTTATTATGAAAGTATTACTTTCATCAAAATAGATTTTATGCATAAAGGAATAATTTTCTTTTATTATGAAAGTGTTACTTTCATCAAAAAAGATTTTATGCATAAAGGAATAATTTTCTTTTATTATGAAAGTGTTACTTTCATCAAAATAGATTTTTATGCATAAAGGAATAATTTTCTTTTTATTATGAAAGTATTACTTTCATCAAAATAGATGTTATGCATAAAGGAATAATTTTCTTTTATTATGGAAGTGTTACTTTCATCAAAATGGATTTTTATGCATAAAAGATTATGTTTTTATTATAAAAGTGTTATTTTTATCATATTTGATTTTTATGCATAAAAGTATGCATAAAAGATTATTTTTTTATTATAAAAGTGTTACTTTTATCATAATTGATTTTCATGCATAGAAGTATGCATAAAAGATTATTTTTTTATTATAAAAGTGTTACTTTTATCATATTTGAAATTCATGCATAAAAGATATTTTTATATTAAAAGTGTGATTTTCATCATAAATGATTTTTATGCATAAATGGTTGCATAAAAGATATTTTTTTATATTAAAAGTGTGATTTTCATCATAAATGGTTTTTATACATAAATGGATACATAAAAGATATTTTTTTATTAAAAGAGTGATTTTCATCATAAATGATTTTTATGATGATGAGAGGAAATTCTACCATTTCATATTCACTAAGATGGTAATGAGAAAATTCAATTAAACTATCAAAGTCGGAGATCGAGATAAATGATTATTTTATTCCTTTTAAGAAATCCATGTTTTAGAAATCTGAGCAAATATTCATCGAACGAAACTTAGAAAAAGAGAAATTGAAATAGTACCTTTCAAGAAAGATAGTTTAGGAAGAACCTTTCCAGACCACCCAAACTCTGATTCAGACTATTGACCAAGACCTAATCCCTTCGTCAATGACGATGTGATCAGTTCAGGAAAAATGCACTCAAAACACCCACCGAATCTGAAATTAGGTTAAGACTTTTGATTTTGATCTGAGGATCAAGTTATCAGAGTTTGAGGAATTCTGTCTGGAATTCAGACCCCTGGATCTACAAATATTGGGATATAGATTTAAGATTTAATTCATGGTATTCAAAACAAAACCAAAACTGAAAACTTGCATAGAAACCCTGTTTTCTTAAAGGACTGTCTTACGCCAGAATGCTGGAGGGAGCATTTGGCATTTATGTTTATCTAAGGGAAGTTCGGTTTTGCAACAGCTGGGGGGAGTGTTCGAGGGACAGCTCACGCGGCAAAATCTATCGAGGTCTTGACCAGCCTCGGTATGGTTAAAATGGTGCACTTCCGGTACGATGGACGAGGGTCGACGAAGCGGTCCCTAAGTGAAGTGCCAGGACACCTAAGGAGGATCCTGGAGGGTTCTGACCAGGTGATGCACGGGCTCGCAGTGCCGAGGACACCCATGCGTATGTCATGGAAGATATATATGTATGATGATGAGAAACTTTTTGTAATCTGTTACTGGATCTCATTGTTGACTGGCTGGTCTCAATGGAGAGTCCAGAGTGATTCTGTTTTGTGAGAAACAAAGACTCAATGGAAATTTTGAAGTATGACATGTGTAACCAGTAAATTGTTTTGTCAATGGATTATTTTTATATTAAAGTTTTAAAGAGGAGTGTGTGTGTATCTGTTTTCTAAAGCTAAAGTTAAGAAAGGCATTTCAATTATGGGTGGGTAAGTACTTGTTTGGTTCCACCGATTCCAGTGGTAGGGTGGTGGCTAACCCATGGGCCGAATAGGGTTAGGTTGGAATCAGTGGAGTTTTTAATAATCAAACTAAAAAATCTTAGGATTACGTTAGGATTCCATTAGTTAGTTAAATTCCCTGATAAATTTCTCAAATGAGTGGATCAACGGCTGTGCTGCCTGATCTTGATCAGGAAAAAAGTGTTGAAAATTACTCAGATGATCAAATTATATCAGTAATAGTTTCCTTGTATCTGGTTTATTCAGGTGAAGAATAGTTTAGAATTGATCTCGTTAGAAAACTCGTTAAGAAAAATTCAAAAAGGTGGAATCGTCCCCGCTTTCCGGGCATGGGAAATTTTCCCGGTTTCGGTTTTCGGAATGACTACCAGCCTAGTCTCGTGCCCGGATATTCGAGGGCGAGGCCCCGAGTGAGAAACCCTGCCCCGCGCATGAGGGGGCTGCTTCCGCTGTCAGCTTACCGGGAGTCCGACGCGTGGAGGGGGCAGAGGGATCTCACAGATCTTATAATTATTCCCCTCTCTGAAATAAAAGAAAGATCCTATTATACCCTGTTTTGGCCTGGAAAGAGAAAATGTCTAGAGGGAGGTAATCCAAAATTGAGATATTTTTGGATATAAAAATCCTCCTAGTGTCTTAAATGGTTTCCCCTGAAACGAAAATTCAAAAAGAACTTTCCAATGTACAATTGGAATTAATTGAAAATAGGCATAAAGGACCTTAGACTAAGGGTCTAGATTTTTAGAAATTTTTGGATTATAGTCCAATTAAGGTTCCTAGGGGGCCAATAGGATCAATCCAAGTGTGGGGAGGAGATAAATCCAATTTATCAAAGAAAAATACCCAAAATATGAGTAAATTCCCACATAAGATGAAGAGTTGACTGAGTACAAGGTTTATTAGTAAAAAACTATGAGATATTACTAAAAGAATGAGATATTTTGGGTATAATTATACATTTTTGACACCTTAGTAAGGAGAAGGGGGCACTTCAAGGAGGCGCCTATTTCACACATGTGGTGGAGTTTTTAACTCAAAAATATTGTGATAGTTTTATCTCTCCTCTCTCCTAGATCAAACCAAATCAAAAGGGAGCCATACTAGGTCCAAATCTTGTCCAAATTCAGCCAAACTGAACCTAGAAAATTGTAGAGCCTAGTTGGACTTGGCTCCCTCACCTATAAATAGATCCTTAGTCCTTTGTAAAAAAATCTATGAACTATACCATGCCAGTATTATACTAAAATAATGATATTTTCTATTATCCTCTAAAAATCCTCTACAATTTGGAGAGATTGTAGCTTCTCTCTCTCTTCAACCTTCTATGGAGCCTTCCTCAACATACTAACCAATTGATTGGTTAGGGGCCTCTCCAATGACTAAAGAATCAAGAAAAACAAGAGGTAAAATGTGATTTTATGGTCTTTTCTTTAATCTTCTAAATGTTTCTTACTTCTCAACCCCTCTCAAGCTTGAGAAGTATTCAATTGAATGGTTCTTCAATGCAAATGGAACTCTCTAATGAGTTTTAGTGATTAAACACCTAAAGTTTACATTTATGCTTAAAATAGAATGCTTTTATGTTTATCTCTCTCTACCCCAAAGAATGGTCATTCCTATGACCAATTCTCTATTCAATTAGTGCTTCTCATGTGGCAAAATTCTCTATTCACAAATCAAACTCTAGGCTTGCGAAGCTAGAGGTTTAAGAAAATGGTTTTTATACTTATATGCTTATAAAATATGATAATATTATGAGATAAATCCATAAATTGGATTTAAGAGTAAAAGATAGTTAAACTACCATTATTACATTACTATGTCTTATTCTTTTCATAAAAATTGAAAATTGCCAGTAATACTAGCGAAGCTATGGCAAGTTTTTTAAGAAATTTGATACATAATTCAATCTTATAGAGCAGCAGAGCATTCTGGTTGCCAATGATGCCATAGGTACACCGATGTGAAGGAATGATTGGAAATTAGAATTCAACCGGATATTTTGGAGGATTATGATCAGTGATTCTATGGTTTCATTAAAAGACTGTTTTAAAGATAGCTGAATCTATGAAACAGGAAATTTTATATTGGGTGTGTAAGTAGTGTGACTAGCTTGAAGTTTGCATAAAAATCTGGGTAGGGGGCCTGGGAACTCTTTTCGCTTGTACCCAGGACAAAACCTAACCAAATTCCTAAATGGATCTCATCACTACAGTGGTTGGGTGGTTGGCTAACCCACGGGACTGGATGGGGTTAGGCTAGACTGATGGATCCCAAAAATGAGACTCAATTCCATTATGGTACGATAGCTGAAGTTAAATCCTGGATAGTAGTAATTATTATATGGAAAAGAATCAACGGCTATGCCTCTCAATGAGGAAAAAAGCGTTGGTCTCTATGATCCAAGTGCAAGTTTCTTCCTTGATCTGACCAAGTGACTTACAGGTTCGTTGGATCAGTTTGGTCAGTGATGACCTTAATTACGTTAGAGTAAAAATATCCTGAAGGAATTGCCCGTGCTTTCTGTGCGAGGGAAGTTTTTTCGGGTTCGGTTTTGGAAGAACCGAGGGATTAGTCTCTTGTTCGGATATCCGTTGGGTGAGGCCCCGAGTGAGGCCCCGAGTGAGAGACCCTGCCCCGTGCAAGAAGTGCTACTTCCGTTGCTACCACCCCCGAACTCGTTGCGCGGAGAGGGAGCAGGGATCTTTGAGCTAGTATCAGAGCAAATTAGCTAAAGAGGATCAACCGAGAAGCCAGAAATGTCAAAAATTTATGAAGTAGCAATAAAAAGATTGGAATTGTGTGATGAAATTCATACAAATAGATATTCAGAATGAAATTCATAAATTGATAATTGGGTCTTCAAATGGAAGTACCAAAATTGTATGCAATCCCTGACTTTCTTGAGGCCTAGACATCACTACAAGAGCTTGAGGGCATACCGACGCTAAAATACCGACGCAAATGTCGAACGTCGGTATGTCCGTCGTAATGTTGGAGGAGTATTGTTGGGCGGGGTTTTTTCAAATTTTCGTGTCCCGACGCGTATACCGACGACTATACCGATGCATATTCCGACGCGTATACCGACGCACATTCTGTGGTATATACCGATGTATATTCTGACGCATATTCCGTAGCATATATCGGCGCTAGTAAGTTTTTCACAGCCGAGAGCTTATTTTCTGATTTTTTCGCACAGGAGGGCGCGTTACAGCTAGAGAAGGTCTCTTTCTCTCCCTCTTCTCTTTCTCTCCCTCTCCTCTTTTTTTCTCTCTCCTCTTTTCTCCTTCTTTCTTCTTTTCTCCTCTTCTCCTTCTCTTAATATGTTCTTGCAATTGCTTTTACTTTTTAATTTAAGAATTAGGATGTTTAGGGTTTTGTGTTTTTTTGGCTCTCTATGCATGTTGAGAGCTCTCTATGTATGCATAGATCTCCTAATGCATGCATAGAGATTTTAGGGTTTTGTATTAGTTCTTTTTCTTGTGTTTAATTTACTAATTAGTTTATTTAATATTTTATTTTGCAGCTCTTTCACCTCACCAATCTTTCACCAATCCTCTCCTTCAGCTTTGCAAAAAAGAGGTAGATCCTCTTTCGATTTTTCTTGTTTATGCTATTTTCTATGAATTATTGCATCCCTGTTTTATGGTTTAGGGTTAGTTTTGGGTTCTTGTAAGCTTACACATAGGATTAATTTAATATCTATGCATAAAACCTATCATAAGCTTGCAATCTCTATGCATAGCCTTCTTGCAAGCTTTATGCATAAGCTCTATTCATAGAGCTTGTGAGCTTGTGAAATCTCTATGCATAAGCTCTATGCATAGGCTTTATGCATAGAGTTTGCAAGCTTATAAAATCTCTATGCATAGGTTTCTTACAAGCTTATAAAATCTCTATGCATAGGTTTCTTGAAAGCTTGCATGGACATTGTACATAGAGCTTGCGTAGCCTTCTTGTTGAAAGCTTTTTGAATGTTTTTACTCTCTTATACATATAACATATAAGTCTTATGCTCTGTTTTTCTATGCATAAGGTATTCTCTTTATTCATAGAGTTTATATATGTTATCAAGGTAAGATCTATTATCCATGTAAAACAAGATCATGTTTATTACACCATTGTGGGTGATGGGATTAAGGGTTAGCATAGTGCATAAGGCATATAGCATAGAGCTTATGCATAAGACTTATGCATAGAGCGTATGCATAAGACTTATGCATATGGCTTATGCATAGAGCTTATGCATATGGCTTATGCATAGAGCGTACGCATAAGACTTATGCATATGGCTTATGCATAAGACTTATGCATAGAGCTTATGCATAAGGCTTATGCATAGAGCGTGTGCATATGGCTTATGCATAGAGCGTGTGCATATGGCTTATGCATAGAGCGTAATTGCATAGAGCGTGTGCATAAGACTTATGGCTTAGGGATTGTTGGAATGCAATTGCAAATGCCTTGATTGTGGTTAACAAATGCTTATGCAAATGCCATGGTGAGGGCATTGTGAATTGTTGGTTTGTGTTGGAGCTTTTGGATGATGGATTGAGGCATGAGTCCATGCTTTATTGATGAGTTCTAAATTGTAAAAGGGCATGAGTCATGCTCAATACTTGTAAGCCAACAAACTTGTTCTATCATTTGATATTATCCACATCATTTTGTACCTACACTCACCATTGCTACCACTTCAAGTTTCTATAGAATCTAGCAATGTGTGAGGGTACCTTGGCATTGGTTGGAGAGGCCAAGGGGAGAATGGCTTGAACTCTTTGTGCCGTGATTGCTTGGTAAAGCGGTACAAAGGGGGATTAGGTACACCGGTGTGAAGAAATGGCCTCAACCTTCACCTTGGAGGAAAACTCGGTGAAGGGGTGAGAAGAGCTTGGCCGGGAGATCGGCAAGCTTCAATGCGCGTCCTCAACAATCCTCACCATCGACTTTGTGGATGCATTTGGGCAATGGGGCCCCTTTTCCGTCATATTGTGTGGATATTGCAAATGCTTTGATGGACAAATAGTGCATATGATCTTTCATGACATTGTGGGATACAAAGAGTATTGCATTGTGATTTGAGAAGTTGCATTTTCATTTGAGATTTGGTTCCAATTACAAAGGAGACTCTGGCGGAATTTTTCCAACAAGGGAGCCAAACAAGCTTATTGATTGGAGATTTACCCCATGGATACACTTGAAAAGTTATTCACAACTACCAAGGGGAGAAACACCAATCATTTGTAGCCGGATTGAGCTTTGGGACCGAATTTTGGGAATTTCTGGGATTTTATAAAACCCTAATTCAGTCCTAAGATTTTTGGGATTAGGTCCGAGTGATTACACGACTCTATTCTACTCCTTGAGAGTTTTCAAATGAGCCATAGAACCCCTTAATCGGATATCACAATCTCGGTCAAAGTAGTCATGTTGACTTTCTGGTCAAAGTCAAACAGAATATACTTCCACTTTGACTGAATCAAAATGCTTTTAGGGGTAGGTTCTATCTTCCGTTAGCTTTCTATAGAGCTGTCAAAATCCTAATTCCGACATATATTTTGCGTTTTAGAGCCAAATTACTACTTTCAGCTGTCCCGCACAGAAAAGAATTATGGTGACTATACGAGCAAAGAAAAGGCAAGGGCATCTTGAATGAGGGTTTAGGGTTTATGCATAGAGCTTATGGCTTATACATAAGACTTATGCATAGAGCGTGTGCATATGGCTTATGCATAAGACTTATGCATAGAGCGTGTGCATAAGACTTATGCATATGGCTTATGCATAGAGCTTATGCATATGGCTTATGCATAAGACTTATGCATAAGGCTTATGCATAGAGCTTATGCATAAGTCTTGCAGCCTTATTATGCAAGCTTATACTTATACTGTGCATTTAGATTATTGCATAAGGCCTTTATAAATAGCTATTTATGAATAGAGATAGCTTCTCTCTCCATCCTTGTTCAAATTCTATTTAATTTTCAAACAGGGCTGGGAAAAAGAAGCCCTGTTTTATGGTTTACATAGTGCTTTGTGTAATGCATAATGATTTGTGTTTAATGAGCTGCATATACATGTTATCCTGCTAGATGGAGCCTCTCAATCTTGAAGAGAGAGCAGCGTGTCCATGCATGCGATGTAAGTACCAAATCTTTCGAAAACGAAGGATTTGCAACTTGGCATGTCCTGGGATGAAGAGGCTCTCTATCTTTCACCAACTCCCCTATTGGGGTGATCTCCTTATAAACCATTTGCTTGACCCGATGCATATTTTCAAGAATGTAGCTGACATTCTGTGGAAGACCATGACAGGAAAAAAGGATACTAAAGGCCAAAGGGATGACTTGGAAGAGATTGGTTGCATGCAAGAGTTGTGGGCTCGCACTAGACCCAATGGAAAGGTGCTACTTCCAAGATCCCCATGGGTTCTTAGCAAGATGGAGGAACAACAAGTCAAGAGGACAATTTCAGAGTTTCGGACTCCTACAAGTTGTATGCATTGCTTGAAAAGTGCATTTACAAAGGATGATGATCTTAGTGGTCTCAAGAGTCATGATTGGCACAAGTTTCTACAATTTGTGCTACCCATAGCAATAAAAGATTGCCTCACTGAAGACATTAGAGCTACTATCTATAAGATTGGCACATTGGTGCGCTGGATTTCTTCAAAAGAGATAAAGAGAGACAGTTTGGAGACAGCGCGTTTAAACTCCATAGAGGCAGTCTGCATGGTAGAGAAGTTTTTCCCTACAAGTTTATTAACAATCCAGATGCATCTGCTAGTTCATGTTGTAGATGAGGTTGCAGTTGCTGGAACAGTCCATTCAAGATGGATGTTCTTTTTGGAGAGGTTTATGAAGACATTAAAGGGATTTGTTCGCCAAATGGCTCGCCCAGAGGGTAGTATGTCAAAAGGGTGGCTGATACAAGAGTCCCTTGTTTACATCACTGAATATTTAAGTTCCTCAGATCCAGAGATACCTCGACTATGGTCTCAAGAGTCCAACAGGCGAGTCATTGGTGAGGAACCTCAAGGCCAAGGCATTAAGAGAAAGATGGATAACACTTTGAGGGAAAAAATCAACAAATTTTGCATCTTGAACTCTCATGTAATGGAGAAGTGGATTGAGACATATGAAGCTCTCAAGCGACAGCGAGTACAAGATCGTTTAAGTTTCAGAAGGAATCGCACTACAAGAAATCTCCCATATCCAGAAGGTATGCAAGCTCTTCCGGACTTTCCCACAGGTAGATGGCTAGAAGCTACAATTTTAGAAGCCAAACATGCTGGTTTACCTATAACAGAGGAGGAGGAGGAGCTTACAAAAGGATGCGATTGGCATGTAAGTGTTTAAGTTCTACATGTCTCTCTTTTTTTTCTCTACATGTCTCAGTGTTTGATTCTCCATCACAAATATGGGGCGTTTTGGTCACATGGACGTCATTTTCGAGTAGAACGAATAGGCCAAAGAAGAGCAACCTTTGATTGTGGTGTCACAGCACAGTTTGTTCAAGAAAGTCGTGCAAGTGCAAGTGATGATAACACAATTACTGGAATGCTTGATTACTTTGGAACCATTCAAGATATATTAAAGGTTGGCTTCAGAAGTTTTGAGTTGTTTATCTTTGATGTGAAGTGGTTCAAGGTAATCATGAATGGGCCACATGCAACTGTACGTAGAGACAAGAGTGGCCTCATCCAAGTGGACTCCACAAAGGTATGGACCGATCAGCAAGATACTTTTGTGCGCCCAGAGCATTGTGAGCAGGTTGTCTTTAAAGCGGATCCAAAAGATCCACGCTGGCTGTTTGTGGTTCAAGTCGCCCCCCGCAGTAAGCAAATTTTTGAAGAATTTGAGCTACAACATGGAGATGTGGATGCACAGGGTAATGGAGAGCAGCAAGAACAAGCCGATATCAACAATGAAGAGGAGCAAACAAATGAAGAGGATCAACTAGAGCAAGATCCAAATGAAGAGGTGCAAACCAAGGAAGCTGAAAAACAAGTTGAGGAAGAAGACATAGATGATGAAGACATCCTTCATCAAGGGACTTTTAATGATGAGGATGCTGAAATGTACATAGACATAGATCTCTTTGGGGCTACTGATCTTAATGAGGATGATAGAATAGATAATGATTTTTAAAATGATGTATCTTAATGATTATGCAAATAGTTATGACATATCTTCAATGGTTTTATGACATTGAAGGTCCTTTCATTGTTTACCATTGTTAATGTTTACCATCATAATCACTACTGTAGGAGCAAGTTGATATAGTTTTACCAATGTTGTTTATCATTGTTAATGTTTGTCTTATGGTTCTTTCATTCATTGTTTACCGTGTAATTTTCATTTTGCACAAGTTTGTCATATGGTTTTTTGTCCAACAGGCCATGGGTGACTCACCGCCCACGACTACAGTCCAGATTTCTCATTTAATCCTACACCGCAGGGCATGAGTCCCCAGCAATTATATGGTTTTCTTTCGTCCATGACTCCAGAGCAGAGAGCCATGGCTCAGAGTTATTGGGGTTCTGGAGCAGGGACATCTGCCTCACCATCTGGCTTCCCGATGCCAGTTCCCACACCCGTGGGTACGACAGCAGCTCCCACACCTCATACCACACAGCCTTCCACTCCGCTTACAGCTCGATCTACCACCTCTTCACATAGACGGCGCTCACGTAGTAGGTCTTCAGGGGGAGGTTGTTGTGGTGGTAGTGCCACAGATGCTGTGACACCACCACCACGTGAGCGTCGTCCTTTGCTCTCATCTGTTGATAGCACACCCATAGGGTCACCTTCCACTCCCTGGGGTGCACATGACCATGACAACAGCAAGATTTACACAATTAGGGATGGGGCACCAATAATGGATAGTGCAAGGAAGGCAATGAAGACACGCATTCGACAATTGTGCACTATACAGTTTCATGACTCTGTCATGACTAAATGGGATCAGCAAGACAAGGGGAAGAAAAATTATATAAACACAAAGATAAAGCAAGAGTTCCAGCCATCTGACCCTATGAATGTCGTCTCTAATGAGTGGATACAGTATACAGCTCGCATTTTGATGGGGCATCGTAGGTCAGAGGCGAGGGACGCATTTAGAGAGGGGAAGGAGAAACCTGTTTGGCTAGATGACAGGGAGTGGGCAGCCATTGCTCAGGAGCTCACCGAGACACCAGACAGGTTTCAACAACAAAGAGAGGCGGCAAGGGCAAGACTCCAAACAGTAGGGGCTTCTCATCTCGGGAGTGGTGGTTACGAAACCATGCGCCATGAATTCGTAAGTGTTTGTAGCAATTTTATTTATTTAAATGTATGTATGTGGGCTAAATGTTGATTTCTAAAAGTTATAATTGTTAATCGTGTGTGCAGGAGTTGGCCATGAATCGCCCACCAAGTAGGCGAGAGGAGAAGTACGCTCACAAACATGGCCTTGTGGCCTTGTTTGAGATGCTTGAAGAAGAAGGAGAGACCGTCAATTGGGAGGCATTACCATGATGTATCTTGACCTTCAAACTAATGAAATATGATCAAAACATTCTTGAGTATTAATGTTTAATTTAATTTCTTGTTTGTCGATCAGGGAAATATGCAAACGAGCACGGTTGTTTTTGTGCTCTATTTTAGACAGAATGGTGCTGTCTGTTTGCTGTTGTTGATCCTGCTCATTGCAGGCAGCTAGGCAACAGCCAGGCAGCACTATTCTGCCCAAAAAAAAATTTCTGCTACAGCGTCGGTATATACCCCGGTATTCACGTCGGTATATGAAGTGGTATATATGTCAGTATTAAAGTCGGTATACATCCCGGTATTTACCCCGGTATATAACACGATATATACGCCGGTATTTACGCCGGTTTATGCGTCGGTATTACCCCCGATGAGCGTCGGTATATTCACCGGTATAGGCACCGGTATTATTACCCGACGCTTATACCGACGCTACGGTTCCGGTGCTTATACCGGCGCTTATACCAATGACGAGGCTTTTTTAGACCCCGTTAAATAGCGCCGGTATAAGCCCCGGTATTAGGCTAACATGTAGTAGTGCATGATGGTATTTACCTTATAATTCCAAAGGTCGCCGTGACTACCCGTATATACTAAGGGTATAACTGCAGCTCTTTACTGCTGGCAGTATATACGAGTAAATCTAAGACCTTGAAATTATAAGCAAAAATTCTATCCAGATGATGGATTTGAATGCTGGTTGATATGATTTTAAAATTCTGGTTGAGAATTGATGAGTTGATTTGGATTCTGATTGAAAAATGATGATTCTTGGATTTTGGTTGAAAGGCGATAAGTTGAACAAAACCACAATGAGGATGAATGGAACGAATCCCAGTAATGATGTTAATAACTGGAATGGCGATAATGACTTCATCAAATCACTTAGTGGATTGTGTTGACAGATTGCTGCTAATAACCCTTGACCCAGTGGATCTAATTAAGGGATGAAAAATTTAAAACCTGCATAACTGGAATTCTCATGAAAGAATGTTCAGATGAAACTTTCGGTATGATGGACCATTATTGTGTTAAGGATAAGAATGATATGTTCCAAATGAATTTTTATCTCATAATGAGTTCTATATGAAGGGATCTTTATCCCAGGATTTTGTTGGGTTGACCAGACTATAAGGAACCCCAGAATCAGTTGGATCTTAAGGAAAATAGTTGTCCTCCAGCTGCAAGATGAGGACATCGCGTGTTTTTTAAGTGGGGTAGGATGTAAGATTCCTCCCTCCAGCTTTTTATGTGTACAGGTGTAAGAACCTCCCCTTTTGATCTTATAATTATTCCCCTATCTAGAAATAAAAGAAAGATCCTGTTTTACCCAATTTTGGCCTAGAGAGAGAAAATGTCTAGAGGGAGATAATCCAAAATTGAGATATTTTTGGATATAAAAATCCTCCTAGTGTCTTAAATGGTTTCCCTTGAAACGCAAATTCAAAAAGAACTTTGCAATGTACAATTGGAATTAATTGAAAATAGGCATAAAGGATCTTAGACTAAGGGTCTAGATTTTTAGAAATTTTTGGATTATAGTCCAATTAAGGTTCCTATCGGGCCAATAGGATCAATCCAAGTGTGGGGAGGAGATAAATCCAATTTATCAAAGAAAAATACCCAAAATATGAGTAAATTTTCACAGAAGATGAAGAGTTGACTGAGTACAAGGTTTATTAGTAAAAAACTATGAGATATGACAAGATTAGCAATGAAACTTGTGTTAATTATTTTTGAATTTGTATTAATCATTATTTTTAAAAACCTAATCTACTTTGCTGGTTGATTTCTTGAACTTCTTGATCTTGATTTCTTGAAATTTTCTTAATTTTTGAAATTAGTGTTTGTAGAGACTTTAACAACCAATTTTAAATGATTTTCTTACATTATCTTGCTTAGAGAGCCAACAATTTCAAATATCAATCCTTTAAGCCCTTATTTCTGCAAGAGCAAACCCTAGATTGCCAAATTTTTGAATTCTTGGAGAAAGATCACAAGAAGAAGATTGTTGTGCAGAGAATCAAGGTTACAATGTAGAGATGTTGTGCAAAACTACTACTGTAGATTTCAAGATTTTTGTGCAGTTGGTACAGATTCTCAAGAAAGTGTAGAATCTCATTACAATTTCAAGAAAGTGTGCAAAAGCTTGGTGCAGTTTCAAGAAGTATGTAGAATATAGTTTACTGTGTAGATTTAAGAACAAAGTTAAAGAATATGGTGCAAAAAAGTACAATTCTATTTTGGAGATCTACATTGCATAATAGAGCAGTTTATAGATTATACAAAGTTTATTGTGGTGAAATCAAATCTTGATGCAGAACAAAACATTAAGTGATTCTTAATCAACTCTTTCAAATCTTGTCACTTTCTTGCAAAAAAGTTGGACAACGATTATAAATATGTTGTAGTAGTACAAATCTACACATATTAGTATAATCTTGATGTATTACAAGGAAAGGAAGCAAGAAAAGTGTTGAGAAAACACTATTTACAAGTACATGTCCTAGATTACAGCATTTTAGCACATTTCCATCAAGAAGATGTATAGCATGTTGTTCTATTATAGATCTAGACATCAATATTATGCTGCAGAGAGCATGTTGATAACTAGTTGATACAAAAATGTAAAAGCTTTACAATTTAAAGTGTAGAAATTCAAAAAGTTGGTTGGTTAACATTGTGTTTGTAATTATGGCCCTACTAGAAATTAAACCCAGTCCACTGGAGTGAGCCGATGTGCACCATACACCACATGGTTCACTGGGCCTACAAATACATGACTCAAGTGTAGTTCAGATGGTACAAGTGGTGTGTAAGATTCCTCCCTCCAGCTTTTGAGGTGTAAAGGTGTAAGAACCTCCCCTTTTGTTCTTGTAATTATTCCCCTCTCTGAAATAAAATAAAGATCTTGTTTTACCCTGTTTTGGCCTAGAGAGAGATAATCCAAAATTATGATATCTTTGGATATAAAAATCCTCCTAGTGTCTAAAATGGATTCCCCTAGAATAGAAATTCAAAATGAACTTTCCAAGGTGCATTTGGAATTAATTGAAAATGTGTATAAAGGACCTTAGCCTAAGGGTCTACATTTTTAGAAATTTTTAGATTATGGTCTAATTAAGGTTCCTATGGGCCAATAGGATTAATCCAAGTGTTGGGATGAGATAAATCCAAAGAATTTTAAAAAAAACCAAAAATGAGTAAATGCTCACATAAGATGAAGAGTTAACTGAGTACAAGGTTTATTAGTTAAAAATTAAGAGATATTACTAAAAAAATGAGATATTTTTGAATGATGATGCATTTTTGACACCTTGGTAAGGAGAGGGGGACTCTTGAGGTAGGTGCCTATTTCACACATGTGGAAGGGTTTTTAATTCAAAAAAATTGTGATATTTTTATCTCTCCTCTCTCCTAGATCAAACCAAATAAAAAAGGGAGCCAAACTAGTCCAAATTGAGTCAAACTGAACCTAGAAAATTTTAGAACCTATTTGCACTTGGTTAGTGGCCTCCCTCACCTATAAATAGATCCTTAGTCTTTTGTAAAAAAATATGTGAACTACACCATGCAAGTATTATATTAAAATAATGATATTTTCTATTATCTCTTTAAAATCCTCTACTTTTGGAGAGCTTGGAGCTTCTCTCTCTCTTCAACAAATCTTGGAGCTTTCTTCTTAACTCACTAAACCAATTGATTGGTTGGGGGCTTCACTTATAGATAAAGAAGCAAGCCAAACCTAGAGGTAAGAAGGAATTTCATGGTTTTTGATAATATTCTCAAATGATTTCACTTCTCAACCCCTCTCAAGCTTGAGAAGTTTCTAATTAGTTTTTTTAATGCAAATCAAGCTTTCTCTAAGATTTTTATGTTGAGAGAGGGAGAGAGACAAGGCAAGAGACACCACATATGCTCCATAAGAATGAATTAAATTAGTCACAAGTCACATATACATAGGCAAGACCTAGAGTGAGTTAGGGCTAGCGATATATAGCTCCAACACCCCCACAAATAAAGGTCTCCAGCTGCGAGTAAAAAAACCCTTGGGAGCACAAGGGAAAAACTCGAGCTCCTACATATAAATGTACAATGCCACCTTAAAGTCCATGTGCAATGTGCTTCTATATACAAAGTACAAAGAATAAATGTGCATGATGTGAACTAAGGTGTGAAGTGTCCTAAAGTCTATAGGCTATGTACAAGTCTAGACAAAATTGACATGACGTGAGATGTGCTAATCTCCAAAAAGAGAGGTTGCCGCAACTCCAAGTTCTGATCGCAAAAGTGTAAACTGAGCTTCATGGAGTCCTTTGGTGAGAATGTCTGCAATCATTTGATCAGTTGGACAATGTTCTACCATTGTTGCTCCTTTCCTTACTTCATGTCGAACATAGTGATAATGAACTACAATATGCTTAGACTTGCTATGTTGCACATAGTCCTCCTTGGCTAGACTAATAGCACTTTGGTTGTCACATCTAAGAGGAGAGCTTGAGGAAGGAGAATGACCAATATTAGCAAGCAATTGTCGAAGCCAAACCAATTCACGAGCTGCTAAAGATGCAGCTACATATTCAGACTCTGTAGTAGAAACTGTAATATAGCATTATTTCTTGCTAGCCCAAGATACCAAACAACCATTGATAAAGAAGCAATTACCACTGGTGGATCCCATGGACAAGTTAGAGCTTGCCCAATCAGCAATTGAATAATCCAAAAGATTAAGAGAAGTTAATGAAGATATGTCTTCTTGATGGCGATATACAAGTCTGAAATCTGCAGTGCCCTTCAAGTACTTCAAAACACGTTTAGATTGAGACCAATGTCTTGTAGATGGAGAGGACAAGTATTGTCCTAACAGATTTGTTGCAAACAAAATATCAGGACGAGTGCTCATGCCCACAAATTGAAGACAACCAACAAGATTAGCACAGGGTTGATTTAAAGCTAATGATTCAGCCTCAATATTTGTAGAAGTACTCCTAGTAGAGCTTGCAAGACAAGGAGTGTTTGCCGAATGTGCAGTAGCCAATCCAAACTTTTGAACAATATCTTGGATAAACTTTGTTTGATGAAGAAGCAAAATACCATTGTGATGATACCTTTGAACTTGAATACCATTGTGACGATACCTATGAACTTGAATACCAAGACATGAATGGATGTCGCCAAGATCCACCATATCAAAGGCTAAGGATAAAACCTTTTTTACTTGTTGCATGAAAGATAGATTATTAGACACAAGTATAGTGTCATCAACATAAAGGGCCAATATCACAAAATGGTTATCCACATTGTGCTTGATATAAAGATTTGGATCAGAGAAGCAAGAAACAAACCCCTGAGATGTGAGAAATTGATTAATCTTGATGTACCATGATCGTGAAGCTTGTTTTAGTCCATACAAAGCACGGTGGAGTTGGCATACAAGATTTTCCTTTCCGAGAATTGTAAATCCTTTAGGTTGCTCCATATATATTTCCTCCTTTAAGTCTCCATTAACACTAGTTCTGTAATTGGACACTAAAAAGTGTCCTCAGGACACTTTAGTGTCCTGTTTCTCACCAAAACTTTGGAGTTTTTTGGGGAACCTAGAAACAACATTTCTACACCTTGTTTCAACCATAAGTCGGTTAAAAGTCAAAAAATAAAGGGGATTTTTCATGATGTCAAAATAGAAGCTATATTACAAATTTGAAGCTATATTACAAATTTGACAAAAAACTCTAATTTGAAATTTGAAGCTGTTTTGTCAAAAATCCCATAAAATTATAACTTCTTGAATAAATCATGTTTTTCATGTTTGTAAAAGTCAATTGGTAGAACTTGGGGTTTCAAAACAACACAATCTCCTTTAGGTCCTAGTTCCTAAGCTACTTGTGAACTATAACAAAAATCTCATAATTACCAAGATGCTGAAAAAGAGAAAAGTTTTGGCCTTCCAAAGGTACTTCCATAAAACTAGGGTTATGTTAGTGCAAATTGGCAATCGAAAATGATTATATAGTTAAAAACCAAGTTAATACATATTTTTTGGCAAACCTGAGTTGCAGTCTCATGCAAGTCCTATTTATGGGTGTAATTCCTTATCGTGCCAGCATCCAAATTGCAAGGTTACATTTTTTAAAGAAACACTAGGTCACATATTCAAACTCCTCAAGAGGTATTTTGAATATGTCTTTCCTAGTGCAAGTAGCATTTTATTTGCATCGTCCGAAAAAGGACACTTAAGTGTCCTTTTTTGGTACCAAACTAGTGTTAAGAAAAGCCATCTTAGCATCCATTTGATGTATTTCCAAATCAAACCAAGTTGCAAAAGCTAGCAGTACTCAAATGCTTGTACTACAAACTACGGGTGAAAAAGTGTCATGATAGTCAATCCCTGCAATTTGTGAGTATCCGTTTGCAACTAAACGAGCTTTGAATTTATCAAAGGATCCATCTGCCTTTGTTTTAGTCTTGTAAACCCACTTACATTTGATAGGAGTACGATCAAAAAAGGTAGATTGGTAAGAACCCATATGTACCTTTCGAGATCAAAGACTCATATTCAACTTCCATGGGTTCCTTCCATTGTTCCTTTTGTGGAGAGGACATAGCTTCTGCATAAGTTGAAGGATCTTCACAAACAGCCAATACGTGATGAAAGGTTTCAAGATCATCATCATATACATGATTTGCACTGTGCTCAAGTTCAATAGGAAGATCAACATAGATATCCATCGAGAAAAAGTACCTTTAACTAGGCCAAGTAATTGGCAGAAATTTTGAAAAGTCCCATCATCGGTATCGAAAGTAGAAAATGTTACTAAATATGAATAGATGTGAATACGATGTGATAAGTTGTGAATACGATGATGATAAGATGTGAATACGATGTGATAAGATGTGAATACGATGATGTGATAAGTTGTAAATGTGATGTGATAGGATGTGATGAGATGTGGATGGGATGTGATGTAATGTAAATGGATGTGGATGTGATGTAAATGGATGTGGATGTGAATGGATGTGGATGTGAATGTGATGAGATGAGATTGAGATGTGATGATATGTGAAAGGATGTGATGTGATGTAAATAGATGTGGATGTGGATGTGAAGATATGTGGATGGGATGTGATGTGATGTAAATGGACATGGATGTGAATGAGATTGAGATGTTATGATGTGTGAAAGGATGTGATGTGATGTAAATAGATGAGAATGAGATGTGGGTGAAAATCGAGGCTGGTCAAGACCTCGATCGACCTTGCTACGCGAGACGTCCTCCGTTGACTCTCCGTCAGTAGTTGCAACTTTAACAGATAGGTCTCCACGACCTCACGGTTAAAATGCTTCCCCAGCATTCTTGACATAAAACAGTCATTTAAAAACAGATTTCACATACAAATACAGTTCCACTAATATTTCCATTTTTTCTCATCACTCCACATCCTTTCACATTAGTCCCCATCTTTTCTCATCTTCCCACATTATTTTTTCTTCATCGATATCTATGACATCATATCTTTCCCATATCAAATCACATCCAATCGCATCATCCACACATCAATCCACATCATCCTGCATACATCCATCCACATCATCCACACCAATCCACATCATCCATACATCAATCCACATTATCCACACATCCATCCACATCTTCCATACATCCATCCACATCAATCCACATGGCAATCCACATCATCCCTACATCCATCCACATCAATCCACATTATCCACACATCAATCAACAATCATCCATACATCCATCCACATCATCCACATCAATCCACATTATCCACGCATACATCCACATCAATCCACATTACCCACACATCAATCCACATCAATTCACATTCATTCCATAAGTATTCCCATTCTCATCTAATCACATCTTTTTATAACACATCACTTATTTCCTCATTTATCCTTATCAAATCACATCTACTTGCATCTACCCATACATCTTATCACTTCACATACATTAACATCTATCCAGTTTACATCGCATCTTATCACATCCATTTCACATCACATCTCATTCATTCACATCCTGATTCACATGCTAACACATTTATTCACGTCCCTTATCGTTCATTCACATCCCGATTCACATGTTATCACATATTATCACACGTCCCTTATCGTTCATTCACAACCGGATTCACATGTTATCACATTCATTCACGTCCCTTATCATTCATTCACATCCTATATCATCCATTCACATCCTGATTCACATGACATCACATCTCATCTATTCATCTACATTTATCTGATTTGCATCACATATCATCACATCTATTTACCTTTCATTCTCATCACATCCATCTATCCATTCTTTCCCATCTATCTGATTCGCATTACATCTCATCACATCTATTCACCTCACATTCTCGTCACTCCTATTCTCATCGCATCCATCCATCCATTCATTCACATCTATCTGATTCGCATCACATATCATCACATCTATTTACCTCTCATTCTCATCACTTCTATTCTTATCACATCCATCCATCCATTCCTATCTATCTGATTCGCATTACATCTCATCACATCTATTCACCTCACATTCTCGTCACTCCTATTCTCATCGCATCCATCCATCCATTCATTCACATCTATCTGATTCGCATCACATATCATCATATCTACTTACCTCTCATTCTCATCACTTCTATTCTTATCACATCCATCCATCCATTCATTCCTATCTATCTGATTCACATCCCATCTCATCACATCTATTTACCTCTCATTCTCATCACATCCATCTATCCATTCATTCCCATCTATCTGATTTGCATCCCATCTCATCACATCTATTTACCTCTCATTCTCATCACATCCATCCTCTATTCATTCTCATCACATCCATCCTCTATTCATTCTCATCTATTTGATTCATATCACATCTATTTATAGAATGTAAGAGAATTCTTATTTTTTATATAAAGATTCTTTACGCATCTATTTATGCATAAGAACAACTTCAGTGGAAAATTACACTTTTATAAAAATCCGTTTATGCATCTATTTATGCATAAATTTAATTTTAAGGAGAATAACACTTTCGCAAAAAAATAAATCTTTTATGCATCTTTTTATGCATAAAATCAAAATTGATGAGAATAACTCTTTTGAAATAAAAATAAATTTCTTTATGCATCTGTCTATGCATAAAATCAAAATTGATGAGAATAAATCTTTTTAAATAAAAATAAATTTCTTTTTGCATCTTTCTATGCATAAAATCAAAATTGATGAGAATAAATCTTTTGAAATAAAAATAAATTTCTTTATGCATCTTTCTATGCATAAAATCAAATTTGATGAGAATAACTCTTTTGAAATAAAAATAAACTTTTTTATGCAACTTTCTATGCATAAAATTAAAATTTGATAAAAGTAACGCTTTTATAAAAAAAAATTCTTTTATGCATCTATTTATGCATAAATTTAATTTTAATGAAAGTAACACTTTTATAATAATTTTTTTAAATGCATATATTTATGCATAAAAATTAATTTTGATGAAAGTAACACTTTTATAATCAAAATATTCCCAATATGCATCTTTCTATGCATAGAAATTAATTCTAATGAAAATAACACTTTTATTATAAAAAATATTTCTAATATGCATTTTTTTATGCATAGAATAAAAATAACACTTTTAGAATACACAAGCGGTGGGGATTACCCTTTTTGAATAGTAAAAGATAAAACTTATTTCACAAATTTAAGAAAATTTTGCCATAACCTCCTTTGTATGGCTGACCATTTTTTAATTATTTTCATTCTCAAGTTACTTAGAAATTATCCCAAATGGTTTAAAGCATTCTAAACTAATCAAATTTCACTTTTTAAAGAGAAACAATATTAAAAGTTTAATTCTAACAATTTGATTACACATCTAGGATAAAGAAAGGCCAAATTCAAGGATGAAGAGAGGGGGAAAGCCTTTCCAACAAGGCACAACATCATTTTTCATTTTAAAGAAAATAAGAATTAGAAAACCATTAAATGGAATAAAGAAAATTTAGGATTTCTAGCTTACATGAATTTTTATGAGCTTTCCTGTGGCTTGGTGGTTTGAGGGATCTACTCTTGTTTGCAACAAGAGTGGCCACCAATTCTTTTGAAGAGGAAATGGTCAAAACTAATGAATTATCAATAGATTCACTGTTTTTTGCTCTAGGGAGGAGTAGAGTAACATTGCATAATAAACTATTAACCATTTACAAAGGGGAAGGCTTTATTTATAGGAAAACGTGAGCCTCTAAACAAGCAAACTAATTCTAGAATTTTCGAGATCAGTTTGGTCAATTTTTGACCATTTTTAGGTTAGTTTAGCTTACTTTTTGGATCTAGTTGAAGCAGGAGAGAGAAGAGATGAAAATATCTCATTATTTGTGAGTTTAAAACTTAACCACACATGTGAAATAGGCACCTCCTTCATGAGGAAAATTCCCCCACACTGAGGTGTCAAAAATGCATCATTTCTTTTAAATATCTCTTCTTTTTTTAACTAATAACCTTGTCCTTAGTCAACTCTTCATCTTATGTGAGTATTTACTCATTTTTGGGGGGATTTCCTTTTATTCTTCAATTTATCTCCTCCCTACATTTGGACTAATCTAATTTGTCCATAGGAACCTTAATTCAAAAATTTCAAAAAATTTGGACCCTTAGGCTAAGGTCCTTTTTACCTGATTTCAATTTATTCCAATTGCATATTGAAAATTTCTTTTTGAATATCTATTTTAGGGGAAACCATTTCAGACACTAGGATGATTTTTTATATCCAAAAATATCTCAATTTTGAATTACCTCCCTCTAGACATTTTCTCTCTCTAGGCCAAAATAGGGTAAAACAGGATACAAGATCTTTCTTTTATTTCAGAGAGGGGAATAATTATAAGATCAAAAGGGGAGGTTTTTACACTTGCACACCTCAAAAGCCGGAGGGAGGAATCTTACATGAAGCACCGGCTAGGGGGCCTGGGAACTCTTTTCCTTGGTACCCGGGACAAAACATAACGAAATTTCTAAATGGATCCTATCACTATAGTGGTTGGTGGGCGGTTGGCTAACCCATGGGATTGGATGGGGTTAGGTTGGATTGATGGATCCCTAAAAGGAGACTCAATTCTGTTAAGTTACGATAGTTGAAGTAAATCATGGAAAACCCTTCTTCTATATGGAAAAGAATCAATGGCTGTGCCTCTTGATGAGGAAAAAAGCATTGGACTCTATGATCCAAGTGAAAGTCTTTTCCTTGATCTGACCATGAGACTTACGGGTTAAGTCGGATCAGTTTGGTTAGTGATGACCTTGACTATGTTAGAAAAAAATTATCCTGGAGGAATCGCCTGTCTACTGACGGAATTTTTTCGGGGTTTGGTTTTGGAAGAACCGAGAGATTAGTCTCTTGTCTGGATATCCGTGGGTGAGGCTCTGCGTGTGAGATCCCACTGCCCCCTCCGCGCACCGGATTCTCGATTGCTAGCAGCAGAAGCAGCTCCCTCTTGCGCAGGGCAGGGTTTCCCACTTGGGGCCTCGCCCTCGAATGTCCGGGCATGAGACTAAGCTGGTGGTCATTCCAAAAACCGAAACTGAGAAAATTTTCCATGCCCGAAAAATGGGACAATTCCACCATTTTGAAATTCTTGACGAATTTTTCTAAAGAGGTCAAGATACTGAACTAAAGAGGTCAAGATACTGAACTAACCTTCATCTGAATAAACGAGATAGAAGGGAAACTATTACAGACTTAACTTGAAGGGATCATCGCTTTTTGCCTAAAAGAATCAGGCACAGTCGTTGATCTATTCATCATTAGAGAAGTCTTCAGGTTATTATTTAACTATTTGAGTTCTAAGCGTATTCCTATTGATCAAGTTTATTATTCAAAGTCTACTGATTCTAGCCTACATGGGTTAGCCACCGCCTAACCACTAGAATTGGTAGAACCAGACAAGTACTCACCCACCCATAATTGAATGCCTTTCTTAACTTTTGCTTTAGAATACAGATACACACACACTCCTCTTTAAACTTTAATTTATAAAACAATCCATTCACAAACAATTATTGGTTACATATGTCATAACTCAAAATTTCCATTCAATCCTTGTTTCTCACAAAAGAGTATCACTCTCGACTCTCCGTTGAGACCAGCAGGTTAGCAACGAGATCCAGTAACAGATTACAATAATTTTCTCTTCATCATACATAAATATATCTTCCACGACATACGCATGGGTGTCCTAAGCACTGCGAGCCCGTGCATCGCCTGGTCAGAACCCTCCAGGATCCTCCTTAGGTGTCCTGGCACTTCACTCAGGGACCGCTTCGTCAGCCCTCACCCATCGTACTGGAAGCACACCATTTTACACCATACTCAAGCTGGTCAAGACCTGGGTAGGTTTTTGCCACGTGAGCCATCCTTTGAACACTCTCCGCTAGCTGTTGCAACCGAACTTCCCTTAGAAAAACACATATACCAAATGCTCTCTCCAGCATTCTGGCGTAAGACAATCCTTTAAGAAAATAGGGTTTCTATGCAAGTTGATTTTCTTTTGAATACAATGAGTATATCTTAAATCCACATCCCAAGACTTCTAGATCACAGGTCTGAGTTCCCAAGCAAAATTCCTTGAATTCTGAATTCTTGATTCTCAGATCAAATTCAAAGGTCTCAACTTAGTTTCAGATTTCGGTGGGTGATTTGAGTGTAGATTACTGAACTGGTCACATTGTCTTTTCTTGAAACCGACGAAGGAATTACGTCTTGGTCTTAGTCTGATTCAAGGTTTGAGTCTGGAAAGGTTCTCCCAGAACTATCTTTCTCGAAGGATAATATTTCAATTACTACTTTATTGACTTTCACTCATTGAGTATTTTGCTTAACTGAATTCAAAACTAGTCACACGAATTCCTATGAGGAATAAATTAATCATTTATCTAAAATTTCGACTTCGATAGTTTTTCTGAATTTTCTCATTACCATCCTAGAGAATATGAAACAGAATAATTTTCCTTCACAGAGTATTTACTTATTCATTTACCAATATTCATGGGATTTAAATAATGATTAAAGAGAACTCTTATTTTGGTATAAAAATTTTGTATGCATCTATTTATGCATAAAATCCAACTTCTATGAAAATAACACTTTTATATAAAAGAAAAATCCTTTTATGCATAAAAAATCAATTTTGATGAAAGTAACACTTTGATAATAAAAAAAATCTTTTATGTATAAAAATCAATATTGGTGAAAGTAACACTTTTGCAATTAAAAATTTTTCTTTTATACATCATTTTATGCATAAAAATCAATATTGGTGGAAGTAACACTTTTATAATAATAAAAATTTCTTTTATGCATAAAAATCAATATTGATGAAAGTAACACTTTTATAATGAAAAAAATTCTTTTATGCATCTATTTATGCATAAAAGTCAATATTGATGAAAGTAACACTTTTATAATAAAAAAAGATCTTTTATGCATCTATTTATGCATAAAAATCAATATTGATGAAAGTAACACTTTTATAATAAAAAATTTCTTTAATTCATCATTTTATGCATAAAAATCAATATCGATGAAAGTAACACTTTTATAATTAAAAAAATTCTTTTATGCATCATTTTATGCATAAAAATCAATATTGGTGAAAGCAACACTTTTGCAAAAAAAAACAATTATGCATCATTTTATGCATAAAAATCAATATTGATGAAAGTAACACTTTTATAATAATAAAAATTCTTTTATAATAAAAATAATAATCAATATGCATCTTTCTATGCATAGAATTTAAATCTAATGTAAAACACTCTTTTATAATTAATAAAAAATCAATATGCATCTTTCTATGCATAGAATTTAAATCTAATTAAAATCACTTATTTATAATAAAAAAATAATCAATATGCATCTTTATATGCATAGAATTTAAATCTAATGAAAATCACTCTTTTATAATAAAAATAATAATAAATATGCATCTTTCTATGCACAGAATTTTATTTTAATAAAAATAACACTTTTATAATAAAAATATTTCTACTATGCATTTTTCTATGCCTAGAATGAAAATAACACTTTTAGAATACACAAACGATGGGGATTACTCTTTTTGAATAATAAAAGAAAAATCTTATTTCACAAAATTTAAGAAAAATTTGCCATAACCTCCTTTGTATGGCTGACCATTTTTCAAATTTTCTTAACCTTAAATTACTTAAAAATTATCCCCAAATGGTTTAAAGCATTCTAAACTAATCAAATTTCACTTTTAAAAGAGAAACAATATGAAAAGTTTAATTCTAACAATTGATTAGTTAACTAGGATAAAGAAAGGCTAAATTTAAGAATGAGAGAGGGGGAGAGCCTTTCCAACAAGGCATAGCATCAATTTATCATTTTAAGATAATAAAAATTAGAAAACCATTAAAAGAATAAAGAAAAAGTAGGATGTCTAACTTACATGAATTTCTGGGAGCTTTCCTTTGGCTTGATGGTTTGAGGGATCTAGTCTTGTTTGCAATAAGAGTGACCACCAATTCTTTAGAAGAGTGAATGTTCAAAAACTAATGAATTATTAAGAAATTCATAGTTTTTGGCTCTAGGGAGGAGTAGAGTAACAGTGCATAAAACACTATTAAGCTTCTACAAAGGGGAGGCTTCTATTTATAGGAAAAAGTGAGCTTCTAACCAAGCAAACTGATTCTAGAATTTTCTAGATCAGTTTGGTCAATTTTTGGGTCAATTTAGCTTACTTTTTGGAATTAGAATTGAATTAGGAGAGAGGAGAGATGAAATATCTCAATTTTTGGGAATTTAAAACTCCACCACACATGTGAAACAGGCGCCTCCTTCATGAGGGGGAATCCCCACTCTGAGGTGTCAAAAATTTATTTTTTTAGTATTTCCTTTGGTCCTTAGTCCACTCTTCATCTTATGTGAGTATTTACTCATTTTTGGGAGGATTTTATTTATTTCTTCTATTTATCTCCTCCACACATTTGGATGAGTCTGATTGGCCCCTCAAAACCTTAATTTCAAATTTTCAGAAAATCTGGACCCCTAGGATAAGGCCTTTTGAACAGATTATAATTGATTTCTAATGCACCTTCTGAAAATCTTTTTGAACTTCTGTTTCGGGGGAATTTTTTTTAATAAGAAGAGATATTTTTCCATCCAAAAATATCTAAAATCTGAATAACCTCTCTCTAGAATATTTTCTCTCTCTAAGCCAAAATAGGTAGAAACAAGATCTTTTATATATCTCAAGAGGGATTTGATTACAGAGGAAGATACTAGACATCTTGAGAGGTTGTAGAGGAATCTTACATTCTCTCCCACTTGAAAAACGCGAGCTATCCTCATCTCGCAAATTGGGGGTAATCTCGTAACAGTTCGACTTCTTTCTCTCAATTGGCATCAAAAGGATAGAACTTCCATTTGACCAATAATTCTCTCAGAATTCTGTTCCTGAGAACCTTTTCTCGAACATCAAGGATTTCTTCAGGTTGGAGTTCCATCTGCCCTTGGGTTGAAGAAGTTAAGATTTCATCAAGCACATGATCTGGGATTGGTATATAGTTTTTAAGAAGGCTGACATGAAATACATTATGTACTTTGAGATGAGGAGGCAGAAGAAGCTCGTAGGCTAAGTCACCTACTTTCTTTGTAATCAAATATGGTCCACAATATCTGGGGGATAACTTCTTATACTTCCCAAGAGATAGAGAAGTTCTTTTGGGGCGTACTCGAATGAAGACTATATCTGCTTCTTCAAATTTTTTGTCTGTCCTCTTCTTATCTGGATACTGCTTCTATCTATCTTGGGCAGCTTTTATATCTTTGCGAATTGACTACATCTGGTGCTCCATGTCATCAAGCATCTTTCTGGACATCTCGACCCTAATCAATGGGTCAGACCAAGTTAATGTAGTTAAGCAATCTTGTCCATGCAAAGCTTTGAAAGGGCTCATCCCAATACTTCAGTGATAAGAAGCATTGTAGGCGAACTCGACTAGGTGCAGATAACTTAGCCACTTCTTGGGTTCCCTGCCAGCATGACCGAAGTAAATCTTCGATTACTTGGTTTACCCTTTCGGTTTGACCATCGATCTCAAGGTGGTAAGCTGTGCTGAGATCCAAGAAAGTTCCTACTACTTCAAAAAATGCAATCGAGAATCTTGACGTGAGTTTGGGATCTCGATCACTTACTATTCTTTTGGGTAGGCCATGTAATCTGAAGATTTCTTTGAGGAACACTGTGGCCACATCCACTGCAGTGTAGGTTTCTTTTTTTGGAATCAGATGGGCAACTTTGGTAAGTCTATCAACTACCATGAAGATGGAGTTTTTGCAAGGAGTTGGTGCTTCCTTAGAATCTCAAAAGCTTTTCTGACATGAGCCTCATGGTCAACTGCATTCTTTGAGTAAATCAGAATATCATCAAAGAAAACAAGAACAAAATAATCCAAGTATTCTATGAGAATGTCCTACATTAAGCGATTAAATGTAGCTGGGGCATTTGTCAATCCAAACGGCATGACAATGAATTCATAATGCCCATATCGAGTATTGATGGCTATCTTTGGGATATCTTGCTCATTAGTCCTAATCTGATAATACCCTAATTTGAGATCTATCTTTGTGAAGATCTGGGCTCCACTTAGCCTGTTTAAAAGCTCATCAATTCTGGGGATAGGATACTTATTCTTAACTTTCAGCTGATTGAGACCTCTGTAGTCCACACAGAGTCTTAGCGTTCCATCTTTCTTTTTCTGAAAGAGAACTGGCGCACCCCAAGGTGAAACACTGGGTCTTACAAACCCTTGCTCTAGCAGCTGTCTAAGCTGTTCCTTGAGCTTGATGTCTTCAAGAACTGGCATTTTATACGTGCGCAGGGCTACTGGCTGAGCTCCGGGGGTCAGTTCTATCACATGATCTACTTCCCGAATTGGAGGCATCTCTGTTAATACTACTGGGAATAAATCATTATAATCACTTAACCATTCAGGTTCTTTAGCTTTTAACTTTGAGTCTACTGGATTCATTTTGACAACATAAATGAGTTGCTTCTTTCTAAGTCCTTTTAGTAACTTAGAAGCCTTTACTAAAACTGCAGACTTGGGGACCCTGAAATTTCGGTTCCTTGAACTTAATTTTCGTGGAGGTCACGGAAGGAAATGGTTCCATTATGACAGTGAATGTCAGCTTGATTTTTGTAGAGCTAATCCATTCCAAGTATCCCCTCGAAAACTCCCAAAGGTATAACTCTGAACTGACAGTCAGTTAAATTTCCATCTAGATTGAATTAAAGACGATCTGTCTCAAGGTCAGTGAAAAGAATCTTTCCACTTGCCAATTCAACTTGCATAGGTTTCCCTGATTTCTAATCTAAGACTAGCTTATGCAAGCATCTAGAGGAAATGAAAGAATGAGTACTAACTGAATCAATCAAAAGCTTAAAAGGCTTACCCTGGTACTCAGATGGAGTATGGATGACGGAGAATTGATGGTTTGGCCCTTGGTTTTCAATTGCTGCATAAATCTGTTCTCTTTCTTCTTCTACTACATCTGCTATTGTGACTGCTCTGGCTACTGCTACAGTCTGAGGCAGAACTCTTTCTCTTTGGTTGCCCCAGTTATGGGAAGGAGTTATGAGGCTCCTCTGGACAGAGGCAGACGGCTGAGCTGGAGTTCTCCTGGGATTTCCTTGATTTGGGCGAGATGGACCCTGATTTTGACTAATAGGAAGGGGGCTTGTCTCTGCACTCTCGGTCCTTGACTTCCATGTCCCCTTGACATGGCAGGAGTCGGGCACTCTTTCAGCTGGTGACCAAAACCCTCGCATCCAAAACACCGATTCTCACTTCTGACCTCATCCCTCTCACTTCTTGAAAGAGGTGGGGCTCCTGAGAAAGTGTCATGTGGGAAGGGTCTTCCTTCACTTCTGAATCTCCCAGTATCTTAATTCTGAATTGGGCCTTGCTGCCTCTTTGGGGGAGGAAAGTTTGAAGTACTTCTCGAGGTTTGGAATCTTTTAAAGTTAGAGGGTGCAGACTTTGGCAGTGGGACCTTAACAACAAAGGCTTTGGCAAAGTCTTTTGCCATTCTTACTACTTCGGCCATTGAGACAGGTTTGGCATTCTTTACTAAGGTGTCCAATAACTCGTTCATTCCTCGAATGAATCTGGCCATCAACTGCTCTTCATCCGATTGCGGCGAGGAATATTTGAGGAGAAGGGCAAAAGCTTGATGGTACTCTTCAATTGTCCGGCTATCCTGCTTTATATCCAAGAACTCATTCATTTTAGTTTCAAGGAAGCCCGGAGGACAAAACCTCTTTTTGAGGTAAGCTTTAAGATCCGTCCAGGTCTTGGTATTCCGATCGAGACGATTAGTCTCGCAGTGATTCCTCCAGGCGACCCTACCGTTTCCACAATCTTTAACCTGGCGAGAGCCATCTTGCTTCTCTCATTGTAGATCAAAGTATTCCTCCATTGCCTCAATCCACTTTTCCACTACTTCACCTAACTGCTCCCCTTCACCCTTGAAGGGACCAGGTTGGGATCTCTGCAGGGCTTTTGGAACATCCGCATGTAACTCTTTGTCATCGGTTAGAGGATCCGGTTGCCTTGCACGAGCCGTGTGCCTCATGACTCTGACAAAATGAGATTTTCGTCAATTAACTTTGATAACAGATTTATAATTATTTAATTTTTGTGATTTATTCTTTAAACAGATAATTATTTCATCATACATCATGAAACAAGATTTACTTTGATATTTTATTAACCATATTCACAATCATGAAAACAATTTGGAAATTTTTTGAAAAACATCATTTATTATCAAAAGTTTTTGATATACACATAGAGCATCACGGCTCCCAAAATCACTCCCTTAGTCTCGTATACACATAAAGAAGTGAAATTGTGAAGGAGACACGCCATGGTACATATGATTCATTATAGAAAGAGGTGCTGTAATTTTACTTCTAGCGATAAAGCGGCTAAGAAGCCTAAAAACTCAGCATGAAATTCTGAAGTTCTTGCGTAAATGATCAAAGAGTTGTACATGCTGAACAAGCCCTAGCCTTATCAAAATCATGGCTAAGGAAATTATTTTGCCTGAGCCTCTAGCGCTGGTACTCACATTAATACTTCGTCCTCCATAGAACCACATATACCGACGTCGCTCAAGAGGATTAGGAAAGTAAAGACTCTCAAAATGACGTGCGAGTCTCGCTGTGCTTACTCGAGTCATTAGAGTTTATGAGGTGCTTGAATGCAAAGGCTATCATATCCTAACTCTGGGAGAGTTTAGGAATGCCAGATAGATTCGGGGTATCCATCTAAAAATTTCCAATTCAATTTATGAGTTTTTAATTTTTGAAGTTCATTCAACATAATATTAACAAGTGAAAACATTATTTTCTAGATTTACTTTAAAATTTTAAGCAATTTTTGTTGTGCTGTTACTTAAATTTACAACAGCGCTCTGATACCAGTTGTGAGATCCCACTGGCCCCTCCGCACACCGGATTCCCAATTGCTGGCACAACGGAAGCAGCTCCCTCTTGCATGGAGCAGGGTTTCCCACTTGGGGCCTTGCCTCTCGAATGTCCAGGCACGAGACTAAGATAGTGGTCATTCTAGAAACCGAAACAGGGAAAATTTCCCATGTCGCCCGAAAAACGGGGACGATTCCACCATTTTGAATTTCTTGACGAATTTTTCTAACGAGGTCAAGATACTGAACTAACCTTCATCTAAATAAACGAGATAGAAGGGAAACTATTACAGACTTAACTTGAAGGGATCAATGCTTTTTTTCTAATTACATCAGGCACAGTCGTTGATCTATTCATTAGAGAAGTCTTTAGGTTATTATTTAACTATTCGAGTTCTAAGCGTATTCCTATTGATCAATTTTATTATTAAAACTCTACTGATTCCAGCCATCCGGCCCATGGGTTAGCCACCGCCCAACCACTAGAATTGGTAGAACCAGACAAGTACTCACCCACCCATAATTGAATGCCTTTCTTAACTTTTGCTTTTAGAATACAGATATGCACACACTCCTCTTTAAACTTTAATTTATAAAACAATCTATTGACAAACAATTATTGGTTACAGATGTCATAACTCAAAATTTCCATTAAATCCTTGTTTCTCACAAAACAGTATCACTCTGGACTCTCCGTTGAGACCAGCAGGTTAGCAAACGAGATCCAGTAATAACAGATTACAATAATTTTCTCGTCATACATAAATATATCTTCCACGACATACGCATGGGTGTCCTAAGCACCGCAAGCCCGTGCATCGCCTGGTCAGAACCCTCCAGGATCCTCCTTAGGTGTCCTGGCACTTCACTCAGGGACCGCGTCGTCGGCCCTCACCCATTGTACCGAAAGCACACCATTTTACACCATACCCAGGCTCGTCAATACGTGGGAAGGTTTTTGCCACGTGAGCCGTCCTTTGAACACTCCCCACCAGCTGTTGCAACCAAACTTCCCTTAGAAAAACACATATACCAAATGCTCCCTCCACCCAGCATTCTGGCGTAAGACAGTCCTTTAAGAAAATAGGGTTTCTATGCAAGTTTTCAGTTTTGATTTTCTTTTGAATACAATGAGTATATCTTAAATCTGTATCCCAAGACTTCTAGATCATGGGTCTGGATTCCGAAGCAGAATTCCTCGAACTCTGAATTCTTGATTGTCAGATCAAATTCAAAGGTCTCAACTTGGTTTTAGATTCGATGGGTAATTTGAGTGTAGATTACTGAACTGAGGAATTACGTCTTGGTCATAGTCTGATTCAAGGTTTGAGTCTAGAAAGGTTCTCCCTAAACTATCTTTCTCGAAGGATAATATTTCAATTACTACTTTACTGAATTTCATTGATTGAGTATTTTGCTTAACTGAATTCAAAACTAGTCACACGAATTCTTATGAGGAATAAATTAATCATTTATCTAAAAGTTCGACTTCGATAGTTTTTCTGAATTTTCTCATTAACACTCCTAGAGAATATGAAACAGAAGAATTTTCCTTCACAAAGTATTTACTTATTCATTTACCAATATTCATGGGATTTAAACAATAATTAAAGAGAACTCTTATTTTGGAATAAAAATTTTGTATGCATCTATTTATGCATAAAATCCAACTTCTAGAAATAACACTTTTATATAAAAGAAAACTCCTTTTATGCATCTATTTATGCATAAAAAATCAATTTTGATGAAAGTAACACTTATAATAAAAAAAATCTTCTATGCATCATTTTTTGCATAAAAAACAATATTGGTGAAAGTAACACTTTTGCAATAAAAAAAAATCTTTTATGCATCATTTTATGCATAAAAATTAATATCAGTGAAAGTAATACTTTTATAATTAAAAACAATTCTTTTATGCATAAAAATCAATATTGATGAAAGTAGCACTTTTATTAAAAAACTTCTTTTATGCATCTATTTATGCATAAAAATCAATATTGATTAAAGTAACACTTTTAAAATAATAAAAATTCTTTTATGCATCTATTTATGCATAAAAATCAATATTGATGAAAGTAGCACTTTCATAATTAAAAAAAATTCTTTTATGCATCATTTTATGTATAAAAATCAAAATTGATAAAAGTAACACTTTTATAATAAAAAAATTTCTTTTATGCATAAAAAACAATATTGGTGAAAGCAACACTTTTGCAAAAAAAATCTTTTATGCATCATTTTATGCATAAAAATCAAAATTGATGAAAGTAACACTTTTATAATTAAAAAAATTCTTTTATGCATCTATTTATGCATAAAAATCAATATTGATGAAAGTAACACTTTTGTAATTAAAAAAAATCTTTTATAATAAAAATAATAATCAATATGCATCTTTTTATGCATAGAATTTAAATCTAATGAAAATCACTCTTTTATAATAATAAAAATAATCAATATACATCTTTCTATGCATAGAATTTAATTTTAATGGAAATAACACTTTTATAATAAAAATATTTTTACTATGCATTTTTCTATGCCTAGAATGAAAATAACACTTTTAGAATACACAAACGATGGGGATTACTCTTTTTGAATAATAAAAGGAAAAACTTATTTTACAAAATTTAGGAAAATTTTGCCATAACCTCCTTTGTATGGCTGACCATTTTTCAAATTTTTAAAACCTTAAATTACTTAAAAATTATCCCCAAATGGTTTAAAGCATTCTAAACTAATCAAATTCCACTTTTAAAAGAGAAACAATATGAAAAGTTTTATTCTAACAATTGATTACTTAACTAGGATAAAGAAGGGCTGAATTTAAGAATGAGAGGGGGGGGGGAGCCTTTCCAACAAGGCATAGCATCAATTTATCATTTTAAGATAACAAGAATTAGAAAACCATTAAAAGAATAAAGAAAAAGTAGGATTTCTAACTTACATGAATTTCTTGGAGCTTTCCTTTGGCTTGATGGTTTGAGGGATCTACTCTTGTTTGCAAAAAGAGTGGCCACCACTTCTTTGGAAGAGGGAATGGTCAAAAACTAATGAATTATTAAGAAATTCACAGTTTTTGGCTCTGGACAGGAGTAGAGTAATAGTGCATAAAACACTATTAAGCTTCTACAAAGGGGGAGGCTTCTATTTATAGAAAAAAGTGAGCTTCTAACCAAGCAAACCCATTCTAGAATTTTCCAGATCAGTTTGGTTAATTTTTGACCATTTTTGGGTTAGTTTAGCTTACTTTTTGGAACTAGACTTGAATTAGGAGAGAGGAGAGATGAAATATCTCAATTTTTGGGAATTTAAAACTCCACCACACATGTGAAACAGGCGCCTCCTTCATGAGGGGGAATCCCCACTCTGAGGTGTCAAAAATTTATTTTTTTAGTATTTCCTTTGGTCCTTAGTCCACTTTTCATCTTATGTGAGTATTTACCCATTTTTGGGGGGATTTTCTTTATTTCTTCTATTTATCTCCTCCACACATTTGGATGAATCTGATTGGCCCCTCAAAACCTTAATTTAAAATTTTTAAAAAATCTGGACCTCTAGGATAAGGCCTTTTGAATAGATTATAATTGATTTCTAATGCACCTTCTGAAAATCTTTTTGAACTTCTGTTTCGGGGGAATTTATTTTAATAAGAAGAGATATTTTTCCATCCAAAAATATCTAAAATCTGAATAACCTCTCTCTAGAACATTTTCTTTCTCTAAGCCAAAATAGGTAGAAACAAGATCTTTTATATATCTAAAGAGGGATTTGATTACAGGGGAAGATACTGGACATCTTGAGAGGCTTGGGAGGAATCTTACACTGCCTTGCGCAAGAAGTGCTACTTCCGTTGCTAGCACCCTCCTCCGAATTCATTGCATGGAGGGAGCAGGGATATTTTAGCTGGTATCAGAGCCAGGTTGGCTAAAGTGGATCAATCGAGAAGCAAGAAATGTTAAAAATTTATGGAGTACCACAATTGTATGGAATCCGTGACTTGCTTTTGAGGTCTAGATATGATGGCATTTACCTTATAACTCCAAGGACCGTGACTACCCTTATATACCATGAGTATAACTGTAGCTCTGTACTGGCAATATATACAAGTAAATCTAAGACCTTAAAGTTATAAGCAAAAATGCTATCCAGATGAGGAATTCGAATGCTGGTTGATATGATTTTAGAATTCTGGTTATTGATAATTGATGAGTTGATTTGGATTCTGATTGAAAGATGATGATTCTTGAATTCTGGTTGAAGGAAGATAAGTTGAACAAAGCCGCAATGAGGATGAAGACGAATTCCAGTGATAATGTTAGTAATTGGAATGACGATTATGACTTCAGCAAATCACTATGAGATTAGTGGATTGTGCTGACAGATTGCTGTTGTCAACCTTTGACCCAATGGATCCAATTAAGGGATGACAAATTGAGAACCTGCATAACTGAAATTCTCGTGGAGGAATGTTCAGATGAAATTTTCGGTATGATGGACCATTATTGTGTTAAGGATATGAATGATATGTTTTGAATGAACATATTCTCTGATAATAATGAGTTTTGTGTGTTCTTCTTGTAGAAGGGATATTTATCCCTTCTTGTAGAAGGGATATTTATCCCTTCTTGTAGAAGGGATATTTATCCCAAGATTCTGTGTGGGTTGACCAGACTATAATGAACCCCAGAATTCAGCTGGATCTAAAGTTGGAATTGAATTATAAAGTGATCTTTTCACCTAAGCATCTTGGTTAATTTGGAAAAAAGGGACTTAACAAGAATTTTCGTATTTATAGGATCATGGATCGAGGTCCTCGTGGTGGTAGGAATGTTAATCCCCAACTCGATGAGGAAGAGCTCAACCCGGATGTTCGTAAATCTCTTCATAGATCGCATCCTGGACCTTTCAAGGGTGAAGGGAAAAACTTGGGCGAGGCTATGGAGAAGTGGATCGAAGAAATGGAAGAATACTTTGATGTCACCGAGTACAACGAGAAAAGTAAAATGGCTCTTGCAAGGCTGAAGAGAGTAGAAATAGCTCAAGAGTGGCATTGAGAAACCACTGCGAGACAAACCATCCAGATCAGAACACCCAGACCTGGAATGATCTTAAGATTTACCTAAGAAAGAGATTCTGTCCTCCTAGCTTTTTGCAAACCAAGATGAATCCGAGGCAGTGTGGATGGCGAAGGATTTTGCCAAGGCCTTTGATGTCAAGCTCCCACCAAAGCCAGCACCATCATCTTTCAAAAGGTGATTCCAACTTCCCACCGACTAAGAGATAACAATGTCAATCTCAGGATATGGGAATGACCAGAATGGAAGAAAGGTCCTTTTCTCAGAACACAATCCCCTGTAATTCAACTTCAGAAGTGAAATGCTATAATCGTCGTCAAGGATTTGGACATCGTAGTATGGATTGCCCAACTCCTTTTGGATCAAGGTTTGTGGGGTAGGGAAGTCAGGGACCAAGATTCCAGACTCCAGCTCCTTCCTTCCTCCAGAGTGATCAGGTTCCTTTCCCATCAAAATCAGGGAAATCCCAGAGGTAGATCCTCTAACCAAACCTCAGTTTCAATCCAAAGTAATGCAAGAGAGATGTTCCCAAATCGACCGTCCACTTCCAAGGCAATAATGCTAGAAGCGATTGAAGAAGAAGAAGATGAAAGAGATTATACTCCACCTGCGAGATGAGGACATCTCACGTTTTTTAAGTGGGGTAGGATGTAGGATTCCTCCCTCCAGCTTTTGAGGTGTAAAGGTGTAAGAACCTCCCCTTCTATTCTTGTAATTATTCCCTTGTCTGAAATAAAATAAAGATCTTGTTTTACCCTGTTTTGGCCTAGAGAGAGATAATCCAAAATTAAGATATCTTTGGATATAAAAATCCTCCTAGTGTCTAAAATGGATTCCCCTAAAACAGCAATTCAAAATGAACTTTCCAAGGTGCATTTGGAATTAATTGAAAATGTGTATAAAGGACCTTAGCAACCTAAATCGGCCGTCCACTTCCAAGGTAGTAACGCTGGAAGTGATTGAAGAAGAAGAAGAAGATGAAAGAGATCATACTCCACCTACGAGAAGAGGACATCTCGTGTTTTTTAAGTAGGGTAGGATGTAAGATTCCTACCCAAGCCCCTCAAGAGATGTCCAGTTTCTTCCCCTGTAATCAATCCCCTTTTTCAGAATAATAAAAGATCTTGTTTCTACCTGTTTTGGCCTAGAGAGAGAAAATATTCTAGAGGGAGGTAATTCAATTTTTAGTTATCTTTGGATGGAAAAATATCCCTTCTTATTAAAATAAATTCCCCCAAAACAGAAGTTCAAAAAGAAATTCTTAAGGTGCATTAGAAATAAATTATATTAAAGTGCACAAAAGACCTTAGCCTAAGGGTCCAATTTTTTTAAAAATTTTGGATAATGGTTCGTTTGGACCAATAGGATTAATCCGAATGTAGGGAGGAGATAAATTGAAGAATAAAAGAACCCCCCCCCCCAAAAATGAGTAAATGCTCACATAATATGAAGACTGGACTAAGGACCAAAGAAAACAATTAAAAAACTGAATTTTGACACCTTAGAGTGGGGATCTCCCCTCATGAAGGAGGTACCTTTTTTCATCATTACCCCTAATTTTAAATCAATAAAATGAGATATTTCATCTCTCCTCTCTCCTATTTCAAAACTAGATCCAAAAAGTAAGCTAAACTGAGTCAGACCCAAAAATGGTCAAAAATTGACCAAATTGAACTGGAAAATTCTAGAATCAGTTTGCTTGGTTAGAGGCTCACTTTCTCCTATAAATAGAAGCCTTCACCCTTTGTATAAGCTTAATGGTGTTTATGCACTGTTACTCTACTCTTGTCCTGAGCCATCTACATTGAATTTCTTAATAATTCAATTGTTTTTAGTCTAATCCTCTCCAAAGTGAATTGGTGGCCACTCTTGCTTCACACAAGAGTAGAACACTCAATCCCTCAAGCCAAAGGAGAGCTTACAAGCTCCAAGTAGGCTAATTTTCTTACTTATTTACAATTTTTAAATCTATAGTTTTCTTGATTTTCATGTTTTACAGTTAAATTCAAATGCTATGCCTTGATGAAAAGGCCACCCCCTTCTCTTCTTTACATTCCACCCTTTCTTAATCCTAGAAATATTAAGTAAGGGATTGATTAAACTCTTCTTATTGTTTACTCTCTTGAATTTAGAAAATTGTGTAGATTAGAGTTCTATAAATCTAATTTGGGTTAAATTAAGTCAAATAAAGAATGATAAAAATGAGAAATGGTCAGTTATACAAAGGAGGTTATGGCAAAATTTTCCAAAATTTTATGGAAAAGAAAGTTTATTTTTATGTTATTCCAAAAGAGTATTTCCCACCTCTTTTGCATCTAAAAGAAATATTCTAATTACTCCATGTACATATTCACCTATGAATATGCATGGATATCACTGATATTAATTATTAAATTTGATTTTTATGCATAGAAAGATGCATAAAGGAGTTGTTTTTAATTATAAAGTTTTATCCTCATTAAATTTGATTTTTATGCATAGAAAGATGCATAAAGCTCATTAAATTTGAATTTTATGCAAAAAAGATGCATAAAGGATTTTTTATTTATTATAAAATTATTATTCTCATTAAATTTGATTTTTATGCATAGAAATATGCATAAAGGAATTTTTTTTAAAAATATAAAAGTGTTATTCTCATTAAATTTGATTTTTCTACATAGAAAGATGCATAAAGGAAGTTTTTTATTATAAAAGTGTTATTCTCATTAAATTTGATTTTGATGCATAGAAAGATGCATAAAGGAATTTTTTTCATTATCAAGTGTTATTCTCATTAAATTTGATTTTTATGCATAGAAAGATACATAAAGGAATTTTTTTTATTATAAAAGTTTTATTCTCATTAAATTTATTTTTTATGCATAGAAAGATGCATAAAGAAAATTTTTTATTTTAAAAGTGTTATTCCTTTTTAAATTGATTTTATGCATAAATAGATGCATAAAAGGAATTTCTTTTATATAAAAGTGTTATTCCCATTGAAGTTTATTTTTATACATAAATAGATGCATACAGATTTTTTATATTCTATGTTTAAATTCTATGAGTAATTGATAAATTAATAGTTAAATACTCTAAGAGAGAAATTTCTTTCGTTTTATATTCACACGATTTGTAAAAAGAAAATTCAAGAAATCTATCAAGATTGAATTATTCAGATAAATGATTAATTTATTCCTCGTTGGAGTTCATAACTAATTTAGAAATCAATTAAGTGTATATTCAAAGAAAGAAATTCAAAAAAATAGTAACTAAATTATCAAACCTTTTTAAGAAAGATAGTTCAGGAAAAATCTTATCAGACTCGAACCGTGAATCAGACTATGACCAAGAACAAACTCTTTGTCAGTTTTGAGGAAAACAATGGATGTGGATGTATGTGAAAGAATGGATGTGGATGTGTATGTGAGGAAAATAGATGTGAATGTGTATGTGAAGGGATGTGGATGTGTATGTGAAAGAATGGATGTGGATGTGTATGTGAAAGAATGTGATATGATGTAAAGAGATGTGATGTGACATGAATATATGTGGATGTGAAGTGATAGATATGAATGAATGGATAGATGTGGGTAGTCGTACATGTGAACGATTGGATGGATGTGCATGAATGAGATAAGATGTATATGAGTGAGACATGATGTGGATGTGATGTGATGTAATGTGGATAGATGTGATGTGACATAATGTGGATAGAATGTATATGATGAGATGGTGATGAGAATAAATGTGATGGATATGAATGAATGTGATGTGAAATGGATGTGATGAGATGTGATGTAAATTGGGATAGATGTGAATGGATGATATGTGATGTGAATGAATGTGATGTGATTTGATGTGAAACAGGATAGATGTGAATGAATGAGATGTGATGTTCTTGTGAATGAGGTTGTGGAGACCTAACTCAGAAAGCTGCAAACAGCTCACGGAGAGTCAACAGAGGACGTCTCGTGTAGCAAGGTCGGTTCGATTTAAATGGTGAGCTTGTGGTACGGTGGATGAGGGACCGAGGAAGCGGCCTATGAGTGAAGCGCTAGGTGATTTGCGAGGGATCTTAGAGGGTGCTGACCATATGAAGCTCGGGATCTAGGTCGTCAAAGATACCCACACCTGCGTCAGGGAAGTTATTGGAACAAGGAGTAAGAGTTATTTTCTGAATTCGGGCACGGATCTGGTTGATTGACCTTGCTAGTCCTCAACAGATGAGTCCATGGCTCTTTTATATGGATTTGTTGGTTGATCTTGCTGATCTTCAACGGAGATTCCATTTTGGTTTTTATAAATGAATATATTGCCGAGTACTATGAGCTAGGAACTATCAAAAAGGCCCCTGAGTGGACAAGTGGTGAGCGTTCTGGTTGCCAATGATGCCATGGGTACACCGATGGAATCATTGGAAATTAGGATTCAGTCAGAGATTTTTGAGGATTACGATCAGTTACACTATGATTTTATTAAATGATTGTTTTAAAGACAGTTGAATCTGTGAAAAAGGCAATTTCATATTGGGTGTGTAAGTGGTGTGACTAGTTTTAAGTTTTTCACAGTTGAATCTGTGAAAAAGGCAATTCCATATTGGGTGTGTAAGTGGTGTGACTAGTTTTAAGTTTGCATGAATATCTGGCTAGGGGGCCTGGGAACTCTGTTCCTTGGTACCCGGGACAAAACCTAACCAAATTCCTAATTGGATCCCATCACTACAGTGGATGGGGCTAGGCTGGACTAATGGATCCCTAAAATGAGACTCAATTCTGTTATGGTATGATGGATGAAGTAAATCCTGGATAAAAATTGTTCTATGGAAAAGAATCAACGGTTGTGTCTCTCAATGAGGAAAAAAGCATTGGTCTCTATGATCCAAGTGCAAGTTTCTTCCTTGATCTGATCAAGTGTCTTTACAGGTTCGGTCAGATCAATTCGGATAGTGATGACCTTGACTACGTTAGAGTAAAATATCTTGGAGGAATCGCCTCTGCTTTCTGGGTGAGGGAAGTTTTTTCAGGTTCAGTTCTGGAAGAACCGAGGGATTGGTCTCTAGTCCGGATAGTGAGAGGCTCTGCCCTGCACAAGAAGTGCTACATCTATTGCTAGCACACCCGAATCCGTTGTGTGGAGGGAGCAGGGATCTTTCACGCACTACTACATGATAGCCTAATACCGGCGCTTATACCAGCGTCATTGAGCGGGGTCTAAAAAAGCCTCGTCATCGATATAAACGCCGATATCTACGCCGGAACGACGACGTCGGTATAGGCGTTGGGAAAAAATACTGGCGCCTTTATCGGTGTCTATACCGACGTTACACCAGCGCCTATACCGACCAGCATACCGGCGTCTATACCAGCATCTGTGTACCGGCACGTATACCGGGGTCTATACCAGTGTCTATACCGACGTTACACCGGCGGCGCCTATACCGACGACACTACCGGCATGTATACCGGCACATATACCGGCAACTATACCGGTGCCTGTACCAGATTACCATCCCGCAATTCATGATTTTTTGGAAGATACCTAGGTAACACGTCCTTGGTAGACATTCTTTCGTAATGCTTTTGAGTATCTTGAATCAAGTCAAGGACCACATACAGGACATGCATTGTAACCCGATATAGACAAACCTGAGCATTCTCCATAGCCAGGCCAATCATGCATTGTCCACATGAGAATACCTCGCACAGTTGCAAGTCTTTGGCCACTCTGCTGCTTTGACATGTCCTTCACTTCAATTCCGTTTCACAAGGTGCGTAACTCATCAATAAGTGGTGCCAAATATACATCCATGTTCTTCACCTTATACTTTCCTGGAACTATTAATGAGAGCAACAAATGACCTTTCTTTATTGCTAACCATGGCGTAAGATTATAATTCACAAGGCAAACAGGCCATGTGCTCCATGAAGAGCTCCTTAAACCAAAAGGGTTTACACCATCCATTGCTAGGCCAAGATGGAGGTTACGAGGATCTATCCTAAAAGCCGGCCATTTCTCTTCAATGTGTCTCCATGCGGGTGAATCAGTAGAGCAGCACAGGCACACGCATCACTTCATCTGTGGATCGAGTTGTGGCATGCCATGTCATCAAGCTTGCTATAGATTTGCACTTGAACATGCTTTATATTCTTGGGATGATTGGAAAGTGCCTAAGAACCTTTACCGGGACTTCCCCCTGAACATCTTCTCTATATCTGCTAGAGCCACAATGGGAACATTTTTGCAAATGCTCATATTCATGGCGGAAGAGGCAACAATCATTGCGACAAGCATGAATATTATTGTAATCCATGCCTATGGATTTCAATAACTTCTTGGCATCTGCACGAGATGGAGGCATCTCGTTGCCGGGGGGCAATATCTGGTCTTTCAAAAGCCTGCAAGTATGGCAATATCTGATCGTTACTATTAAGATTTAGTCAAATACAAGTTGAAAATTTATCATTTCAACATTAGGTGTAATCTCCAAAAAATCCTTACTTGAAGAGTTCAGTGACACTTGTATTAGACCATCCAAAAATTGACTGTAAATTTAGCATCGTAAGAGATGCACGCAATACAGATATCTTGGCACCATTGTATAGTGGAAGGCGTGCAAGTTTACGCATGGCCTCTTCCTCCGGTTCATAATTTGACCGTTGAGAATGTCGTGGTTGATGATCTTCATGTTCATGCTTCTCGAAGAGAGCTTCTTGTTGCTCGATGAAGGCATCCAACATTTCCTCCATTGGACCTTCTTCCATTTCCTGACCTTCTTCCATTTCCTGACCTTCTTCCATTTCCTGACCTTCTTCCATTCCCTCGGGTGCTGTTAATTGAGCTCCATATGTCACTCCCTCCTTCGATATTCTCATTCTTTGTTGGGGACGAGAATTCATAGGTGCAATGTTATCAAGATGCGGCTGCACACTTGCTTGGTTGTACGATTGAAACCGTAAATTTTGCAAGCGCTCCATTGGAAATATGCCAGCGTCATGAATATGCTGGTTGCAAATCCTTCGTTTTCGAAAGATTTGGTACTTACATCGCATGCATGGACACGCTATTCTCTCTTCAAGATTGAGAGGCTCCATCTAGCAAGATAACATGTATATGTAGCTCATTAAATACAAATCATTATGCATTACATAAAGCATTATGTAAACCATAAAACAGGGCTTCTTTTCCCCAGCCGCCGTGAGGGAGATTTTAAAAATAACATTTAAAACGTCAAACGGGCTTCTTTTCCCCAACCGTTGAGGGAGATTTTAAAAATATTAAAAAAAGCGTCAAACGGGCTTCTTTTCCCCAACCGTCGAGGGAGATTTTAAAAATAACTTATACATTAGCTTATCTTCTCTCCATACAAAATTAAGAAGGTAATTAGAACAAGGATGGAGAGAGGGGATAGCTCTATTCATAAATAGCTATTTATAAAGGCCTTATGCAAAAATCTATATGCATAGATTCTGCAAATAGAGCCTACACATTGAGCTCTATGCATAGAAGCCTACACCTAAAGCTGAACGCATAGAGCCTTATGCATAAAACCTATGCATAATGATCTATACATAAGCTTATGTGTAATGCTCTGTACGTAAGTCTTATGCAAGCTTTATGAATAAGGTTTATGCAATCGTATGCATAGTAAGGCTTGCAAGCCTTAAGTATAAGCTTGCATAATAAGGCTGCAAGACTTATGCATAAGCTCTATGCATAAGCCATATGCATAAGTCAGCCTTATGCACTATGCTAACCCTTAAACCCATCACCCAAGGGTGTAATAAACATGATCTTGTCTTACATGGATAAGAGATCTTACCTTGATAACATATATAAACTCTGTGAATAAAGAGAATACCTTATGCATAGAAAAACAGAGCATAAGAAATATATGTTATATGTATAAGAGAGTATAAACATTCAAAAAGCTTATGCTCTCCATCCATGCAAGGCACTCTACATCAAAAAAAGCTTTATGCATAAAAACATAACGCATGAAGCCTTATGCATAAAGCTCATCCATAAGATTTATACATAAAACATTATGTATTAAGCTTTATGCATAGATCTTAATTCATGCATTCAGCTAGATTCATATAGCTCTATGCATAAACTCTATGTATAGATCTTGCATAAGCTTACAAGCCCTATGTATAGAGCTTTCATAATCTTACAACCTCTATGTATAAAGGCTATACATAGAGCTTATGCATTAAGCTTACAAGAAGGCTATGCATAGAGCTTTCAACAAGAAGGCTATGCAAAGATCTTGAAAGAAGGCTATGCAAGCTCTATGTATAATGTCCATGCAAGCTTTCAAGAAACCTATGCATAGAGATTTTATAAGCTTGCAAACTCTATGCATAAAGCCTATGCATAGAGATTATGCATAGAGATTTTACAAGCTCGCAAGCTCTATGCATACAAGCCTATGCATAGAGCTTATGCATAAAGCTTGCAAGAAGGCTATGCATAGTGATTGCAAGCTTATGATAGGTTTTATGCATAGATCTTGCAATAATCCTATGTATAAGCTTGCAAGAACCCTAAACTAATCCTAAACCTGGCACCCAAGGGTGCAATAATACGTAGAAAAAAGCATAAACAAGGAAAATCGAAAGAGGGACTACCTCTTTTTTGCGAAGCTGAAGGAGAGGATTGGTGAAAGATTGGTGAAAGACCTGCAAAATAAAATATTAAACAAAGTAATTAGTAAATTAAACATAAGAATAAGAACTAATACACAAGTAATACAAAACCCTAAAATCTCTATACATGCATTAGGAGATCTATGCATACATAGAGAGCTCTCACATGCATAGAGAGCCAAAAAAACACAAAACCCTAAATTCCCTATATCCTAAAAAGAAAAAGCAAGAGCATATTAGTAAAAGCAAGAGGATAAGTTAAAGTGGAGAAGGAGAAGAGGAGAAAAACACACAACAACAACAAGAGTGGGTTGAATGTAAAAAGAGGAAAGCTTGAAGGAGATGGACGGACGCATACCTTCTCTGGATGCAATTCGACGCCGCACAAAACAGAGAACAACAGGTTCTCGGCTATAAAAAACTTACGAGCATCGATATACACGTCGGTATACGCGTCGGTATCTGAAATTTTGAAAATTGCCCGCCCGACTTTTCGCCTCTAAGATTACGACGGGCATACCGCATTCGACATTTGCGTCGGTATTCTAACGTCGGTATGCCCTAAACCTCTAGTAGTGAGGGGGCTAACATTTCTACCACAATGACCTCGATCCCTAATCCTATCAATACAAAAATTCTTTGTCAAGTCCCTTTTTCCAACTTAACAAAATGCTCAAAGAATCTCAGGTGAAAAGACCACTTTGGTTATAATTTAATTCTAGCAGGAGTTAAACTTTAGATCCAACTAATTCTGGGGTTCCTTAAAGTTTAGTCAACCCTCTCAGAATCCTGGGATAAAAATCCCTTCTATAGGTAGAAACATACAAACTCATTATCAAAAAATAGATCATTTATATCCTTAACACAATAATAGTCCATAAGACCAGTAATTTCCAATTAACATTTGAACATTCCCCATGGGAAGTTCAGTTATAAAGGTTCTCAATTTGTCATTCCATAATTGGGTCCACCAGGCCAAGCTGTCGAACCACAAGCTGCGAACAATATGTCAACATGATCCACTAATCCCATAGTGATCTGCTGAAATTATTCTACCAAGCTACTAACATCATCACTAGAATTCTCTCCATTCATCGTTATCATAACTTATTCAACTCATCTACTTTTAACCAGAATTCAAAAAGCATCATCCTTTAATCAGAATCCAAATCAATTCATCAATTTTCAACCAAAATTCTAAAATCATATAAACCAGCATTTGAAATCATCATCTAGGGTATAATTTTTTCTCATAACTTAAAGGTCTTAAATTTGCTCGTATATATTGTCAGTATAGAGCTGCAGTTATACCCACGGTATATATGGGTAGTCATAGCCCTTGGTGTACTAAGACAAATACCATCATATCTAGGCCTCAAAGCAAGTCGGGGATTCCACACAATTGCGATACTTCCATCTAAAAACCCAATTTCTAATTTATGAATTTCTATTCTGAATATCAACTCGTATGAATTTCAACACACAATTACAATCTTTCACTAGTAACTCATAATTTTTTAACATTTCTTGCTTCTTGGTTTATCAACTTCAACCAAATGCTCTAATACCAGCTATGAGATCCCTGCCCTCTCTCTGCATCGCACTCTAGAGTGCTAGCAGGGCAAGTAGCAACCTCACCTGTAGGGTAGAGCTTCCCACTCGGGGCCTCGCCCACGAATGTTAGAGCAAGGGACTAGTCTGGCAGCTCTTCCAAAATCAAACACGAAAAAAACTTTCCTCGCCTAGAAAGCATAGGCATTTTCTACAGGAAAATTGTCTAACATAGTCAAGAGCCTTAACTATCCTTTGTATTCCAACTGAACCCGCGGGTCACATGGCCGAATCAAAGGAGGAACTTGCACTTGGTTCATAGAGACCAACGCTTTTTTCCCCATCAAAAGAGGCACATCCGTTGATCCATAGAACAAGAATTATCCCGTGACTTACTTCAACTATCGTAACTTGAACACAATTGAATTTTTATTTTGGGAATCCATCCATCTAGCCTAACCCCATCCAATAACATGGGTTAGCTAACCGCCCCAACCACTGTATTGATAGGATCCATTAATAAAATTTGGTTATGTTTTAACCCGGGTACCGAGGAAAAGAGTTCCCAGGCCCCCTAGCCGGCACTCATGCAAACATTAAATAGACACACCACTCACGGACCCATTATGAAATTGCCTTTTTCTCAGATTCAACTATCAGAATTGCAATAAAACCACAGTGCTTCCATCTTAATCCTCAGTATTCCAGTTCTAGGGTCCAAATTCTAACTTTTCTAATTTCCAATCATAAAATCCAAATTCGAGTCATTCCTTCCTTGGCGTACCTATGGCATCATCTGCAACCAGAACCCTCACCACCTGGTCAATCCCTCTAGGCTCACCTAGTACTTCACTTAGGGGCCTTTTGAATAGTTCCTAGCTCATAGTACCCAGGAGTATAATGATTTTTCCATAAAATCCATATGGACTCTCCGTTGAAGATTAGCTAGATCAACCAACAAGATCTGTTTATTACCAAAAAGAGCCAAGAACTCATCCGTTGAAGACCAGCAAGGCCAATCAACCAAATCCATGCCCATGTTCAAAAAACAACTCCAACTCATTTTCTTCCCTGATGCACACGTGGGTATCCTGGGTGGCCTAGAGCGCGAGCACCGTTGTATGGTCAGCACCCTCTAGGCTCCTTTGCAAGTGACCTAATGCTGCACTCATAGGCCACTTCCTTGGCCCCTCATCCACCGTACTAGAAGCTCACCATTTTAACCAAACCGAGGCTGGTCAAGACCTCGGCCGACCTTGCCAGGCGAGACGTCCTTCTTTGACTGTCCGTCAGCTATTGCAACATTTTCCACTTAGGTCCCCGACCTTATTCCATAAAATAGTCAAAATGCTTCCCTAGCATTCTTGATGTAAAACAATCTTTAAAAAACACGTTTTATATGCAAATATAGTTTCCAAACAAAATTCCTATCTTTCCATATCATTCCTCAACATTTCTCTTTTCAACGATCCCCAGGGTGAGTCATATTCCACATCATTCTTTATTATTCACATCATCCCACATCATTCCACATCATTCAAAACATCAATCCACATCAACCCACATCAATTCACATCAATCCCCATCAATCCACATCAATCCACATCACTCTACATGACTCCACATCAATCCACATCATCTAATGCATCAATCCACATCATTCAACGCATCAATCCACATTAATCCACACATTCCATATCCTTCCACACATCACTCCGCATCATTCCACACATCACCCCACATCACTCAACATCATTCCACTCCTTAATCCAATTTCCATAAAAAAGACGGTCTCTTTTTGCTTTGAGCAAATTAGGTTTGATTATCAACTTTCCTTGATCTAGTTATCAGAATTTTTGTTTCACAATCAACCAGGTTAAAAGTACAGTTACTCTACTTTTAATACTGATAGAACTTTCTAAGTCTCAGCCATTACTTAGCTTAGTCAAAGGCAACTTTTTTTTCGACTCAATTTAATTAAGTCTAAATTTCCGTTCACTTTTGGATCCTCGATCCTTTTAAGAATTTCAAATTCCTTTCCTACGGAATCTAGGAATAAGTCAGTCATCACAAGTATTTACATTCATCGAACTAGGCATGTTTTTGGTCTGTTTCGAGGAAATCCTTTTCTTGTTTAGAGTGTACTTAATATTCTATTTCTCGTATACTACATAATTCCAAAAGTTGAATATGTTCGTGATTCCTCTTTCTAATTAAAAATTTATCTATGTTTTCTGGATGAAACCCTTTGAATATTTTCACATTCTTTTCTCTATTTTTCCAGAATAAAATATGCTCAATATTCCTCTTTTTAAATAAAATATTTATGCATACATCCTTATGGGATTTATAAAATCAATTATACCCATAATTCCTCTTTTAGCATAAAACATTTATGCACACATTCTAATTCATTTTTATCTAAATGAATTATATTCATAATCCTTTCCATAATTCTCATAAATTGAATGAATCTAGAAAGATTTGTACATAACCTTGTTTATTTTTCTGGCAAATGAATGATGCTCAAAACTCCACTTTTAGCATAAAATTTATGATGGATAAATTCATTTTCAAATGATAAAGATTTTGCCATAGCTTCCCCGCATTTTCTATGAATTGAGAATGCTTAAAATTCCACTTAAACTTTACTATTCATAAATTCATTTTCTAATGAAATTTTTTTTATCGTAGCTTCCTCGCATTTTCTATGAAATGAGAATACTCAAAGTTTCACTTTTAATATAAAAATTAGTTTATGCATAAACCTAAGCATAAATACAAGCATACTTGCATCTAAGCATCTTGTTTATTTAAAAAAAATTCCAAATATAACTTTCATATGAAAATAAATATATGAGTGTTTTCCTAAGCTCTCTCTCATCATAAAATGAATAAATAGGAAATTGCTTCTCATAAAAACAAGCTTAAATGAATTAACCTCATCATCCTAAGTAGGTTAATAATCATAAAAATGTTTAATCTTCATCTCTATTTTGTTAGGCTAAGAGTTTTGGGTAAGAAAATGAGATTAGAATTAAGGATTATCCTTCCAAGAAGGATTTAACCATAAAAGTGAGTATTCTTTCAAAAAGAGTGATTACAAATAAAAAACAATACATTTAAGCATAAGGGATAAACATTACTTCACTTAAACAACATAAAAGGGCATGGTACTAAGAAGAAACCATGAAATAGAATGCTTCCCAAGCATGTAGAGAGGTTGGGAAGAAGATTACCATCCAAAGAAGAGAGTAAACATCATTGTTTAGGCTTACCCTTGGTTTTTTGCTTGATTCTTTGAGGAGATGTGTAGCCCTTGAGAAGGAAGAGGCTTGGCCACCAAGAGAAGAGGCTAATCTTCAAGAGAAGAAGAGGTTTAGGGAAGCACCAAGGCTTCACAATGGAGAGGCAAGGAAGAGGGAAGAAGAAAATACACTAAAATGAAAATTACACTAGCATGGAAATACTCTAAGGTGAAAATACAAAGGAATGGGGCTCTATTTATAGGTGAGGGAGGTCCCCAACCAAGTCCAATGGGGATCTAGAGGCTTCCAACTTCAATTTGAGCCAATTTGGACAAGTTTTAGACTAGTTATGCACAGTTTTTGATCTAGTTTGGAAGAGGAGAGATGAGAGATATTGAAATATCTAGCCACTTTATGATTTTTTTGAATAAAAAAATTCCCCTTTGATGAGATTTCTAGGCACCTCCTTGATGAGGGTTTCTCTCTCTCCTGAGGTGTCAAGGCCTCCCAAAAGTCTCCTTTAAATATCTGAAACTCATGATTATTGCATCTTCACCTCATGTGAGACTTTCTTTAATATTTTTTTGTGGATAATTTTAAATTTTTCCATTTTTTTTATTTTTTTATTTTCCAACCTTAATGGATAAGGATATCGTATTTTTAAATTCAAAATAATTTAATAAGGCTTAGAACTTTGAACTAGGGGACTCCTTAGTTCACCCACCATCCAAATCTAATGCAACTTAGAAATTTTCTGATTAAAATTCAGTTTTAAGGAATCACTTCCTATTGGCTGTAAGAAGATACTTATCAAAAAATATTTCAAAATTGTATTATCTCTCTCTAGAATATTTTCTCTCTCTAGACCAAAACAGGGTCAAACAAGATCTTTTTCCATTTCTGAATGGGGGGACGATTACAAGAGATTGAAGGGGAGGTTCTTACATCTTTACATCATCAAAAGGATGGAGGGAGGAATCTTACATTTTTTATATTGGATGTGAAGTGGTTCAAGGATATGGTGTGTGGAGGCGTTCAAACAATTGTGAAAAGGCATGTAAATGGATTTATGGTAAGTGATTTCATATAATTTTGGCAAACAGAGAGACACATATGTGCTACCTCATCATTATGAACAAGTAAATTCTCGCTTTTTCTATATCATTCTTATGCATGTTTAATTTACACTCTATGTGTTTCACACAGATATAAATGATAAGAAATGGTAGTATGTCATATAATTCACTTTTTGTTCAAAGAGTATTTATTAAGATAGAGAAATCATGGACAAAGTGACGGTAAAAAATGATTCAAGTACAAGATGAAGAATTCGAGATACCACCAACTAATCAAGATAAAGGTGTCTCTATCCAAGATGATGAGGAAGCAATTAAATCCAAGCATAATGATGATGATGATAATGATGTTGAGTCCACCAGAAGTGGTTTTTGTTAGTCTTGTAATAAAACAAATGGATCTTAAGATAGAACAATTAGCATGTATAGATTTGATGAAACATGCCGCCAATGTTGAGCTAACACTATAACAAATGAAGAGAATAGCCGGTGAAGAGTCGCGTAATTTAAAAGAAACTATATACCGAAAAAACATTCACACGACTATTAGCAAGACTACTAAATCATCGAGGGCTCTGAGAAGCCCTCTCACTACTACCACCACTTTACTGGTGTCATGAGGCTGCTTCATGTTGTGGAGATGGCACCACATATGTGAGTGGGGTCTGTTATGTGGAGGAGTGTAAGATTCCTCCTAATTAGCCTGAATAATGAATAGGCTCTACTTCAATCCCCTGTAATCATTCCATGTTTCTGAATACAAGAAAATATTATTTTCCCTTGTTTTGCCTAGTAAAATAAAAATTTCTAGAGAGTGGTAAATCAATATTGCGATAGTTTTGGATATATAAATTCTATAAATATCAAAAATATGTTTCCCTGAAATAGAAAATCAAAATAAAATTTTCAAGGTGTAATTGGAATTAATTAAAAATGATTCAGAAGACCTTAGCCAAAGGGTCAAGATTTTTTAAAAATTTTGGATTATGGTCTAATTAAGGTTCCTTTGGATCAATAAGATTAATCCAAGTGTTTGGATGAGATAAATCCAATGAATAAAAGAAAATACCCAAAAATGAGTAAATGCCCACATAAGATGAAGAGTTCTCTTACAAGAAATTATGAAATATTACTAAAAAATGAGATATTTTGCAGTAATCATTCATTTTTGACACCTTAAAGGGGGAGCCTTCAAGGAGGCACCTATTTCACATGTGTGGAGGAGTTTTAAAATAAAAAATAATAAGATATTTTTATCTCTCCTCTCTCCTGGATCAAACCAAATAAAAAAGGGAGCCAAACTAGTCCAAATCTTGTCCAAATTCAGCCAAAGTGAAGTTGGAAAATTCTAGAACTTAGTTGGACTTAGTTAGTGGCCTCCCTCACCTATAAATAGACCCTCATTCTTTTGTATTCTCATTTGTGAACTAAACTATGCCGGTATTACTCTAAGATAAGCTTATTTTCTATTATCCTCTAATAATCCTCTACAAATTGAAGACATTAGAGCTTCTCTCTCTCTCTCTCTTCAACCTTTGTTGGAGTATTCATCAACATACTAAACCAATTGATTGGTTGGGGGCCTCTCCATAGACTAAAGAATCAAGAAAATTAAGAGGTAAAGTGTGATTTATGGTCTTTTTTCTTAATCTCTAAATGTTTCTCAACTCTCAACCCCTCTCAAGCTTAAAAGCATTCAACTGTATGGCTCGTTAATGCAATTGAAGCTCTCTAATGAATTTCAGTGATGATAAATCTTATAAAGTTTCCATTTATGCTTAAATTAAAATGTTTTTTTAAGCATATCTCTCTTTCCCCCCAAAGAATGGTCATTCCTATGACCAGTTCTATATTCAAATGATGATTCCCATGAAGCAATTCTCAAATCCAAAAGTAATTTCTATGCTTGTCAAATTAGAGGCCAAAAAAGTGGCTTTCTAATGCTTTTATGCTATTTAAATTATGAAAAACTTAGGAATCAAGTCCATAACTGGATACTGATCCTAATGATAGTTATTCTATCATATAGTATTACTAAAACTTTATGTTTTTAAAATTATTAAAAATTATCAGTAATAGCAGCGGAGCTATGGCAAAATTTTAAAAAATTAACACATAAATCATTTTTATACATAATATGAAAAGAGGACTTCCTACCATATTCTAGGATTAATCATCCTAGATTAATTGAATAATTCTCATCATAACCATGGAAAATTTGATTTTTATGTTTATACATAAATAGTTCATTTGAAAAAAGGAAAATTTCTAGTAATTCATTTTTATGATAAAAGAGAAATTCCCATGACAATACAAATCCATGTATTCCAATGAGGAAAGAGAAAAATTTGGAATACCAAAATAATAGATATTTTATTTAAAAATTAAAGAGGAAATTTAGTTAAATTTATCTTTTTGCATAGATAAATTTAAATGATGAAAGAGAAATTCCCACCATAATTGGAACTCAACCATTTAAATGAGAAAAATGAAATTTCTAGTGTAAAGGAATTAATGGAGATTTTGATTTAATTTTTAAGAGAAAATTTAGTTAAATTTATCTTTTTGCATAGATAAATTTTAATGATGAAAGAGGAATTCCCACCATAATTTAAATTCAACCATTTAAATAAGAAAAATGGAATTTCTAGTGTAAAGGAATTAATGGAGATTTTTATTTAATTTTTAAGAGAAAATTTAGTTAAATTTATCTTTTTGCATAGATAAATTTAAATGATGAAAGAGGAATTCCCATCATATTTGTAATTCAATCATTTGAATAAGAAAAGTGGAATTTCTAGCTTAATGGAATTAATGGATATTTTTATGTAATTTTTAAGAAGAATTTTAGATAGATTTAATTTATGGTAAAAGAGGAATTCCCATGATAATTGGATTTCACTCATTAAATGAGAAAAAGAGGGATTTTAAGTTTATTAAAAAACATAGGTATTGGTATTTAGTTAAAAGAAGAATTTTTATGATATTTAAGAAAAGATGGATTTGAATTAAATCTTAGTGTCAAAAGATGAATTTCCATCATAATTCTACCTAATAAATTAAGGTCGAGAAATTATGTGGCATAAGGAATATCCTTGCATATTTTAATTGAAAAAATCACTAAATTGATATTTATCCAAAACTAGATGTTTATCTAAAGGGAATCCTTGTTAGAACTAAACCGAATGAATTTGGTTAGACTACGAGAGGGATGGACAGTAAACCTACTTGTCCATCTCTCGATCTGAATCAAGCTGAAAACTTCGTGACCAATTCCAATTCCTAAATACAAAGAATTGACTACCGGAACTAAACTAGTTTTTCCTTTGACGACCGAACTCACCAAGAATCTAGTTGGACAAACAGACCAAATGATGGGTAGATTACCCTCATGAGAGATCAAGGATCCTCATTTTATGAAATTGGGAATTATGAAAAAAGGGGTTTTTGGAACCAATGTCAAACTGGAATTTACTTGCATTGGAACCTCTATTTTTCATTTAAAGGACTCTTTTACGCCAGAATGCTGGAGGAAGCATTTGGCATGTGTTTTACTAAGAAGAGGTTCGTTGGAACAGCTGGCGGGGACATTGCTCGCGGCAAAGCCTGCCGAGGTCTTGACAAGCCTTGGTACGGTTAAAATGGTGCGCTTTCGGTACGATGGGCGAGGACCGAAAAAGCCATCCCTGAGTGAAGTGCTAGGACACCTAAGGAGGATCCTAGAGGGTTCGGACCAGGCGATGCACGGGCTCGCGGTTGCTAGGACACCCATGCATACGTCGAGGAAGATTTTGGATGGACTAAAAGGAAAGATTTTTGGGAATCAAATTTTGATATTGGATCTCGTTGGTTGGCCAGCTAGTCTTCAACAAAGAGTCCAAAATACACATTTTGTAATACAATGGACTCAGAATTTTGAAAAATGATGATCAGAAATATTATGATTTCTATTAAAGCCAATGGAATCTGTTATAAATAGCAATTTCATATTGCGTGTGTATGTGGTATGCCTACCTTAATTTTTGCATGAATCGCCCGGCTAGGGGGCCTGGGAACTCTTTTCCTCGGTACCTGGGAAAATCTTTATAAAGGAATCCCACCAATACAGTGGCCAGGTGGTTGGCTAACCCATGGGCCAGATCTAGATTGGAGGATTCCTGTGAAACAACTGTATAAGATTGGTTACGTTAATTAAATTAAATCTTGAGAAGACCTTGTTCTATGTGAGGGGATCGGCAGCTATGCCTCATAAATGAGGAAAAAAGTGGTGATTCCATGGACCAAGTGCAAGTCTCTTCTTGATCTGACCATGTGACTTGAGGTTTGGTCAAATCAGTTTAACTAGTTAAGACTTTGACTCGTGAGAGTAATTCCCCTGTTAGAAGATTTTCCCATGGCGGAATCGCACGTGCCTTCTGGGTGAGGGGAGTCTTTTGGGGCCTGTTGGTTTCGGAGGAACCGCTAGGGCTAGCCTCTCGTTCAGACATCCGCAGGCGAGGCCCCGAGTGCGGATCCCCACCTAGGAGGCCAACGCTGCTTTCACCGCACCAAAGAGCCCCGGAGGGGGGATCTCACAAGGAGATAGGAGTAGGCGAAGTTGGTGTAGGAGCCAAAGGACAATGAGTAGGCAAAGTGGAAAGGAGAGGGGTAGGAAAATTAGAAGTGAGAGAGGGAGGAAAAATGATGGAATGCATGGAAATGGGTGATTGCAAGATAGATGAAGTGCGTAGCACATAGAAGGTAGGAAAATATGCCCAAGAAGTGCTCAATAGCTCGGCCTTGTACTTAGAGTCCATCCTTGCCACTATGCCGCTTATGCCTCATAGGCACTACATAAATCTAGGTCATCTCCTAGTATAGGAGATGAAATCAAGGATTCCCCTCCATATGCCAGATCATTCTCTATTAGTGGCCACATCTATAAAACTTCATATCGCTAGGATTAGCATAGACAATAACTTAAGATGAGGAGTAGCAAGGAAAAAGGGAGAGGGGTAGGAAAATTGGAATTGAGAGGGGTCATGAAGCTGATGGGACACATGGAAATGTGTGATCGTGGGATAGACAAAATCTCTAGCACATACAAGATAGGGGATATGCCAGGGTGGCTCAATAGCTCAGCCTTGTACTTAGAGTTCACCCAAGCCGCTTGTGCCTGATAAAAACTACATAAACTTGGGTCATCCTCTGGTATAGGAGATGTACTCAACAATTCTCCTCCATATGCTTGATAGTTCTCGTGGTGGCCACATCTATAAAAATTAATACCGTTCATATTATGCACTAAGATCCATGCATAGGGTTATGCATAGCGCTTTATGCATTAAGCTCATGCACTCAGATCTATGCATATAGCATTATGCATTAAGGTCATGCATAAACTCTATGCATAAGCGCATAGATCTTATACATAAAGATTATGCATTAAGCTTAATGCATATCTCTTTTCAATAGTAAGCAGGAGCCTCATGCATTAAAATTTACCACAACTTAAAAAAAATAGTTATCCTTTTTAATCTTGTTCGGTATTTGTGTCAGTATATTAATGGCAATTTAAGCACTGGTATATGCATCGATATAAGCTTTGGTAAATACCAATACTAGCATATATACCGTTGCTTTGTGTAGATATTTTTTCAAAGGCAAAATGGTGCAGCTAGCTGCTGGTAGATTATAGCTGCCAACACCATTCTACCAAATGGTTAGAGTACTCAGCCAACTGTACTCAAATTTGACAAATAGTTACAAATTTGCATATTTACATCGAGGTGTACAACACCATATATATGCCAAAAAGGCAAGTCCATATGCAAAATGGCAAGCCTACAACTAGTCAAAGTAGTCATCCAACCTCACGTATAGGTGCAGTTCAACCGACAAGCCTAATCACCACCAAGATTGGGAAAATTTTCACTCCCTATTGCTCCCAATTGATGGGCATGCCCTTTGACTGAAATTGCTCAAGGAGCGCCTGTATGCCATACTTATAACCATATGTCTCCTCGCCTGGAAATGAGGCACGACCTACCATGCTCTCTTGCATGAACAAGTCTGCAAAAGGTCGAATGCATGCAACTTATACACATCATAGATAATAAAATGTAAGAGAGTAGTAAAAAACTTACAAATTATTCTCGTGGAAGGTCTCACAACCCCCACTACCAAGGTGTGACGAGTCCACACCTCCCATCCAACTGTGTAGCTACCTTTTGTTAGCTGTATTTGTAAGGCATGGCCCTCTTCTCTGCTTGGATCATTTGTAAGGCATGGCCCTCTTCTCTGCTTGGATCATTTGCCTCTCTTCATCACCTAGCCAAGTTAGTTTTGGCTTCCCCTCCTTCAAGGCATCCCTTGCCTTGGATCTTTGTGATGCCATGGTTTTCACCATGACACTATTGATCTAAAGATTAAGGACTACCTTGCCTGTGCAGAAGTGTACTCGCTCTTAATCTATGAGATGATAAAGTTCTTTTTATCTTGATCCAAATTATTCATCACTTCATCAGGAAATTGAATACTGCGGAGTTGGTGAATATGCCCTTTCATCTCCTTCCCTACATCGTCCATAACCTCGGTGACATTACACACATGATAAACTTTCTTTTTTGTTGGTGTGCGAGGATTGTAAGGACTCTCAGGTGCATGTGGTGTACTTGATGTGGAGGAGATGTGTGAGACCCCTCTGCTCCCTCCGCGCACCGGCGGATTCCTAGTTGCTAGGAGCAGAAGTAGCTCCCTCTTGCGCGGGGCAGGGTTTCCCACTCAGGGCCTCGCCCTCGAATGTCCGGACACGAGACTAATTTGGTGATCATTCCCAAAAACCAAAACCGGGAAAAATTCCCATGCTCAGGAAACGGGGACGATCCACCTTTTTGATTTTCTTAACAAATTTTCTAACTAGATCAAGAGACTAAACTATCCTTCACCTAAATAAACCAGATAGAAGGAAAACTATCACTGACTTAAGTTTGAAGAAATCAACGCTTTTTCCTAACCAAAATGAGTCACAGCCCCGTTGATCTAATCATTTGAGGAATTCAACGCTTTTTTCCTAATCGAAATCAGGCACAGCCATTGATCTACTCATTTGAGAAATTCTTCAAGGTTTTATTTAAGCACTTGAATTCTAAGCGTATTCCTATCATTTCCATTTAATTATTAAAGCTTCACTAATTCAGCCTATATCCGGCCCATGGGTTAGCCACCACCCAACCACTGGAATCGGTAGAACCAGACAATTACTCACCCACCCATAATTGAATGCCTTTTTTAACTTTTGCTTTTGAATATAGATACACACAAACTCCTCTTTAAAACTTTAACATATAAAATAATCCATTGACAAATAGATATTGGTTACAGATATCATAACTCAAAATTTTCATCCAGTCTCTTGTTTCTCAAAAAACAGTATCACTCTGGACTCTTCGTTGAGACCAGCTAGTCAGCAACGAGATCTAGAGTAACAAATTACAATAATTATTTTGTCCATCATACATATCTTCCAGCACATACACATGGGTATCCTAGGCACCGCGAGCCCGTGCATCGCCTGGTCAAAACTCTCCAGGATCCTCCTTAGGTGTCCTGGCACTTTACTCAGGGACCGCTTTGTCGATCCTCGCCCATCATACCAGAAGCACACCATTTTTCAACCATACCGAGGCTGGTCAGGCTTTGCCGCGTGAGCCATCCTTTGAACACTCCCCGCTAGCAGCTGTTGCAACCGAACTTCCCTTAGAAAAACATATACCAAATGCTCCCTCCAGCATTCTGGCATAAGACAGTCCTTTTAGAAAACAGGGTTTCTATTGATTTTCTTTGGAATACAAGGAATATTTATTGAATCAATATCTCCAAAACTTCTAGAATGGAATTTTGAATTTCATACCACAATTCCTCTAATTCTGTAACCTTGATCCACAGATCAATTCAAAGGGTCTCAAACTTAGTTTCAAATTTGGCGGGAGTTTTGAGTGTATATTTTTCTAAACTAGTCACACCTTCTTTCCTTGAAACTGATGGAAGAGTTTGGTCATGGCCATGTTCTAATTTAGGGTTCGAGTCTGATAAGATTTTTCCTGAACTATCTTTCTCGAAAAGATTTGATAATTTGGTTATTATTTTACCGAACTTCTTTCTTTGAATATACACTTAACTGATTTCTACATTAGATGAATTCCAATGAGGAATAGATTAATCATTTATCTGAATAATGCGATCTTGATAGATTTCCTGAATTTACTTTTTACAAACCGTGTGAATATAAAACGAAAGAATTTTCTCTCTTGGAGTATTTAACTATTCCTTTCTCAATTACACAGGATTTAAACATAGAATTTAAGAGAATTCTAATTTTGATATAAAAATTCTTTATGCATCTATTTATGCATAAAAAAATCGACTTCAATGGGAACAACACTTTTATAATAAAAAATTTACTTTATGCATCTTTCTATGCATAAAAATCAATTTTGATGAAAATAACACTTTTATAATAATAAAATTCCTTTATGCATCTCTTTATGCATAAAAATCAATTTCAATGGGAATAACACTTTTATAATTAAAAAAATCCTTTATGCATCTTTCTATGCATAAAAAATCAATTTTGATGAAAATAACCCTTTTATAATAAAAAATTTCCTTTCTTCATCTATTTATGCATAAAAATCAATTTTGATGAAAATAACACTTTTATAATTTAAAAAATCCCTTTTTGCGTCATTCTATGCATAAAAATCAATTTTGATGAAAATAACACTTTTATAATAAAAATTTTCCTTTATGCATCTTTTTATGCAAAAAATCAATTTCAATGGAAATAACTCTTTTATAAAAAAGAAAATCCTTTTATCCATCTATTTATGCATAAAATCAATTTAATAATTAATATCAGTGATATCCATGCATATTCATAGATGAATATGTACATGGAGTAATTAGAATATTTCTTTTAGATGCAAAATGGTGGGAATTACTCTTTTGGAGTAACAAAAAAAAACCTTCATTTCCACAAAATTCTGGAAAATTTTTCCATAACCTCCTTTGTATGGCTGACCATTTCTCAATTTAAACATTCCATTTTTGACTTAAATTAACCTAAATTAGATTCTAAGAACTCTAATCTACACCATTTTCAAAAATCAAGAGAGTAAACAATAAAAAGAGTTTAATTAATCTTTCTTGGATTAAGAAAGGCTGAAATGTAAAGAAGAGAAGGGGTGGCCTTTCCATCAAGGCATAGCATTAGAATTTTATTCAAAAATTTTATGAAGCATAGAAATTAAGAAAACCATAGATTTATATTCCAAAAGTAAGAAATTTAGCTTACATGGAGCTTGTAAGCTTTCCTTTGGCTTGAGGGATTGAGGGTTCTACTCTTGTTTGAAGCAAGAGTGGCCACCAATTTCACTTGGAGAGGATTAGGCCAAAAAATAATTGAATTATCAAGCAATTAAATGTAAATGGCTCATAACAGGAGTAGAGTAATAGTGTATAAACACCTATTTATAGGAAAAAGTGAGCCTCTAACCAAGCAAACTGATTCTAGAATTTTCTAGATCAGTTTGGTCAATTTTTAACCATTTTTGGATCAGTTCAACTTACTTTTTGGATCCAATGTTGAAATAGGAGATAAGAATGATGAAATGACTAATTTTATTGATTTGAAATTGGGGGGAAATGATGAGAAAAAGGTGCCTACTTCATGAGGGGAGATCCCCACTCTAAGGTGTCAAAAATCAGTTTTTAACTATTCTCTTTGGTCCTTAGTCCACTCTTCATCTTATGTGAACATTTACTCATTTTTGGGGGGTTTTTCTTTTATTCTTCAATTTATATCCTCCCTACATTTGGATTAATCTGATTGGTCCATAGGAACCTTAATCCAAAATTTTTCAGAAAATCTGGACCCTTAGGCTAAGGTCTTTTGTGCACAGTATAATTTATTCCTAATGCACCTTAGGAATTTCTTTTTGAACTTCTGTTTCGAGAAAATTTATTTTAATAAGAAGGGATATTTTTCCATCCAAAGATATCTAAAAATTGAATTACCTCTCTCTAGAATATTTTCTCTCTATAGGCCAAAATAGGTAGAAACAAGATCTTTTATTATTTTGAAGAGGGGATTTATTACAGGGGAAGAAACAGGACATCTTGAGGGTCTAGGGAGGAATCTTGCATTCTATCCCACTTGAAAAACACGAGATGTCCTCATCTCGCAAACTAGGGGTAATCCCGCATCAGTTCGGCTTCTTTCTCCCAGGTGGCGTCTTCAAAAGGATAGAACTTCCATTTGACTAATAAATCTCTCAGAATTATGTTCCTAAGAACCTTCTCTCAAACATCAAGGATTTCTTCAGGTTGGAATTCCATCTGCCCTTGGGTTGAAGAAGTTAAGAGGTTATCATTAAGCACATGATTCGGGCTCTTGGTACATACTTCTTAAGTAGGCTCACATGAAATACATTATGTACTTTGAGATGAGGAGGTAGAAGAAGTTCATAGGCTAAGTCACCTACTTTCTTTGTATTCAGTATGGCCCACAATATTTGGGGGATAATTTCTTATACTTCCCAAGAGACAGAGAGCTTCTTTTGGGGTGTACTCGAATGAAGACTATATCTGCTTCTTTGAATTTTTCCTCTGACCTCTTCTTATCTGCATACTGCTTCTGTCTATCTTGGGTAGCTTTTATATCCTTGCAAATTGACTGCATCTGCTGCTCCATGTCATCAAGCATTTGTCTGGACATCTCGACCCTAATCAATGAATCGGACCAAGTTAATGGTGTTAAGTAGTCTTGTCCATACAGAGCTTTGAAAGGGCTCATCCTGATAGTTCGGTGGTGATAAGAAGCATTGTAGGCGAATTCGACTAGGTGTAGATAGCTTAGCCACTTCTTGGGTTCCCTGCCACACACAGCATGACCGAAGTATATCTTCGATTACTTGGTTCACCCTTTTTGTTTGACCATCGGTCTCAAGGTGGTAAGCTGTGCTGAGATCCAAGAAAGTTCCTACTGCTTCGAAGAATGCAGTCCAGAATCTTGACATGAACTTGGGATCTCGATCACTTACTATTCTCCTGGGTAGGCCAAGTAATCTGAAGATTTTCTTGAGGAACACTCTGGCCACATCCATTGCACTGTAGGTTTCTTTTACTGGAACCAGATGGGCAACTTTGGTTAGTCTATCAACTACCACGAAGATGGAGCTGTAACCTGATTGCACTGAAGGTAGTCTAGTAATAAAATCTATACTCATACATTCCCACTCCATCTGGGGGATGTCTAATGGATGTAACTTCCCAGCCATTTTTACCCCTCTCTGCTTTGACTTTCTGACATATCAGGCATTGACGTACATGATTAAGTACATCCTTTTTTAAACCAGGCCAAAAGAAGCTTTTCTTTATAGACATGTAGGTCTTGATGAAACCTGGATGTCCTGCTATAAGGCTATCATGGGCTTCATTCAAAATTTGGCTCTTAGTTCCCTCATCATTGGGAATGCATAGCCTGCTATTATAATAAATAATTCCTTCATCCAAGCTGTACCCTTAAACTCGGTTGAACTCCTGAGGAGTTTTTCTTTCCTGCATAAGTAGGGTAGCAATAGGGCCAAAGAATCTATCCTGCATGATATTCTCTCTTGCTTGATTAATCAAAGGATTTGACACTACTGTGATTGCAAGCAAGGAGGCTTTTCTGTTGAGGGCATCTGCTATCACATTTTCTTTGCCTGTGCGGTACTTGATTTAAAAATTAAATTCCTGCAGGGTCTGCATACACCTTCTTTGGCGCATGTTGAGATCCTTCTGAGTGAAGATCCACTTTAAACTCTGATGATTTATCATCAAAGTGAATCTTTGACCCAGTAGGTAATGTCTCCCACAACTTCAAGGCATAGACTACTGAAAGTAGCTCTAGTTTGTGGACACCATAATTTCTCTCATGCGTTATGAGTTTTCGAGATTCATAGGCCACTCCATGACCTTCCTGCATGAGCGCACCTCCCAGGGAAAAACCACTGGCATCAATTACTACCTCAGAGGGTAGAGAGAAATTTGGCAGCTTCAAAACGGGATTGGTTACCAAGGCGGTCTTTAGTTTATCAAAAGCGCTCTGAAACCTGGCAGACCATTGAAACGAGGTATTCTTTTTGAGAAGATTAGTTAGGGGGGAAGCTATGAGAGATACTTAGGTATAAAAATTCTATACCAACCAGTTAATCCCAAGAATCCTTTGACTTCTTTCACTGTCTCTGGTTCAGGAGGCCAATCTATGACTGCTTGGACTTTTGCAAAATCTGGAGAAATTTCGTCTTTGGATACCAAAAAGCCCAAGTATTCAACATGGTCGATAGAGAAAGTGCATTTGCTCTTTTTTGCAAAGAGTTGGTGCTTCGTAAGAATCTTAAGAACTTTATGAACATGAGCTTCATGGTCAGCTGCATCCTTTGAGTAAATCAGAATATCATCAAAGAAAACAAGAACAAAATCATCCAAGTATTCTTTGAGAATGTCCTCCATTAGGCGATTGAATGTAGTTGGGGCATTTGTCAATCCAAACGGCATGACAGTAAATTCATAGTGCCCATAGCGAGTATTGATGGCTGTCTTCGAGATATCTTGCTCATTAATCCTGATCTCGTAATACCCTGATTTAAGATCTATCTTTGTGAAGATCTGGGCTCCATTTAGCCTGTCTAGAAGCTCATCAATTTTGGGGATAGGATACTTATTCTTAATTGCTATAGCTGATTGAAACCTCTATAATCCACACAGAATCTTAACGTTCCATCCTTATTTTTCTGAAAGAGAACTGGCGCTCCCCAAGGTGAAACAGTGGGGTTACAAACCCTTGTTCTAAGAGTTGCCTAAGCTGTTCCTTGAGTTTGATGGCTTCAGGGACTGGCATTTTGTACGTGCGCTGGGCTACTGGCTGAGCTCCGGGGGTCAATTCTATCTCATGATCTACTTCCCAAATCGGAGGCATCTGCATTAGCTCTACTGGGAATAAATCCTCATACTTAACCATTCTGGTTCTTTAGCCTTTAACTTTGTGTCCTATCGGATTCATTTTCACAACAAAAATGAGCTGCTTCTTTCTTTCAGTAACCTAGAAGCTTTTACTAATTGTAGATCTGGGGATCCGAAAATTCCAGTTCCTTGAACTTTGTTCTCGTGAAGGTCACAAAAGAAAATGGTTCCATTGTGACAGTGAATGTCAGCTTGATTTTTGTGGAGCCAATCCATTCCAAGGATTCCGTCAAGAACTCCCAAAGGTAAGACTCTAAACTGGCAGTGAGTTACATTCCCATCTAGATTGAACTAAATACGATCTGTCTCATGGTGAGTGAAAAGAATCTTCCCACTGGCCAATTCAACTTGCATAGGTTTCCCTAATTTCTATTCTAAGACTAGCTTACGCAAGCATCCCGGGGAAATAAATGAATGAGTATGGGTGGTTGCAAGATCAGGGTGCCCAGTTTTGTCCACTCAGGCATCCTGTAAACAGTAAAAAAACAGCCATTTGTTTACATTTAGTGGCTAATCTCTCCTAGTAAATGAAGGAATTTCGTTTCAAGTTCTTTTGTTGGAACATCATATTTAAAGTTGGAAATATAGTTGCATAATTTGATTAAGCATTAGATAGTCAAAAGTCCTCATTTTCTTAGGTACAAAGTCAATGTATACACCCTGTCCCAAATTTGAACTGATTTCATAAAATGCTAATATCTTTTACATATAAACTCGTATGAGATTCCCACTTTGTACCTTAGATCTTCACATAATATGGAGCTTAACTTGATTTTTTGAGAAATTTTTTAGATATTTGTCTATTTTCTTTAAATATTTCAAGGTCTTTAAAGTGTTATAATATACGCCACTTTTTGTACCCACAATAGCTACCACTTAAAATCCTCAATCTTGTAGATCAAAAGAGTAGGTAGATACTGAGACATTGGTAGAATGTGGTGGTTAGTAAAATTACAAATCCAATGGTTGGATTTTTAATGATCTCTTTTTCAAAATTCTTCCAGACTATCAAAAGGCCTGCAAATATTAATAATCTAATTAGTGAAATTACATTTTTTATGTGAATCATATAAAACCTATAGGGACTAGTGTGCTTGTAATGGTGCATCTATGGAAAAATAAATTGGATCACTCTAAGTATGGAAAGATCATTTTTAAATCATTTCATCATATTTTTGATTAATTTTGATTAATTAGACTAATTTATATTAATTTAAGTTATATTGGGTTAATTTAAGGACAAGCGTATTTTCTATTATTTGCTTGATCTCATTTTAAGTACCTTGCCCCCCAAAACTTGCTCTCCAAGCATTGTCCCAGTCCAGCATAAACTGGATAAAACTGGACACCCTGATCTTGCAACAACCCGTATTGCCTAAATAAATCAAAAGCTTAAATGGCTTACCCTTATACTCAGCTAGAGTATGGATGACAGAGAATTGATGATTTGGCCCTTGGTTTTCAATTGCGGCATAAATCTGACCTCTTTCCTCTTCCACTACTTCTGCTATCGTAAGTGCTCTGGCTGCAGATTGGGGCGGAACTCTTTCTCTTTGGTTACCCTAGTTCTAAGAGGGAGTTCTGAGACTACTCTGAACAGAGGCAGATGGTTGAGCTAGAGTTCTCCTGGGATTGCCTTGATTTTGGTGAGACGGACCCTGATTTGAGTGATACGAAGGGGCTGGTCTCTGCACTCTGGGTCCTTGACTTCCGTGTCCCCTTGACATGGCAGGAGTCGGGAAGTCTTTAAGCTAGTGACTGAAACCCTGACATGGTAGGAGTCGGGCAATCTTTAAGCTAGTGACTGAGACCCTGACATCCGAAACACCTGTTCTCACTTCTGACCTCATCCCTCTGAATCCTTGAAAGAAGTGGGGCTCCTGAGAAAGTGTTCTGAGGGAAGGGTCTTCCTTCACTTCTGAATCTACCAACATCTTGATTCTGATTAGGACCTTGCTGGCTCTTTGGGGGTGGAAAGTTTGAAGCACTTCCCACGGTTTGGAATCTTTTAAAGTTTGAGGGTGCAGGCTTCGGTGGGACCTTAACAACAAATGCTTTGGAAAAGTCCTTTGCCATTCTGACAGCTTCTGCCATTGAGATTGGTTTGGCATTTTTCACTAAAGTGTCCAATGGCTCGTTCATCCCTCGAATGAATCTAGCCATCAACTGCTCTTCATCCAATTGTGGAGAATATTTGAGGAGAAGGGCAAATGCTTGATGGTATTCTTCAATCGTCCCGCTTTCCTGCTTTAATTCCAAGAACTCATTCATTTAGGTTTCCAAGAAGCTCGGAGGACAAAACCTCTTCCTGAGGTAAGCTTTAAGATCTGACCAGGTCTGGGTATTTTGGTCGAGATGGTTTGTCTTGCAATGGTTCCTCCATGCGACCCTCCTAGTCGTCTCTCCACAATTTTTAATCTGGCGAGAGCCATCTTTATCCTCTCGTTATAGCCGGTTACATCAAAGTACTCTTCCATTGCCTCGATCCATTTTTCCAATACTTCTCCTAACTGTTCCCCTTTACCCTTGAAGGGACCAAGTTGGGATCGGTGCAGGGCTTTACGAACATCCGGATCTAACTCTTCCTCATCGGTAAGAGGATCTAGCTACCTAGCACGGGCCGCGCGCCACATGATTCTGACAAAACAATAATTTGTGAGACAACTTAACTTTGACAAGAGATTTATGACTATTTAATTCTTGAGATTTATTTCGTAAACAATTAAATATTCCATCATAATTCTTAAAAACATGATTCACTCTGATAAGTTTTTAAACCAATATTCACAACCGCGAAAACAGTTTAGAATCTTTTACAAAAAATCATTTATTATCAAAAGTTTTTGATATATACATAGAGTGTCTCGGCTCCAAAAGTCACTGCCTCAATTGTGTATGCATAAAAAGGCGATACTGCTATGGAGACATGCTATGATACACAGGATTCATCACTGATAATGGTGCTGTAATTCTACTCCTAGGAATAAAGCGGCTAAGAAGTCTAAAAATATAGCAAGAATTTCTAAAAGTTTGGGTGAATGATTATAGAGTTGGACATAATGAATAACTCCTAGCCTTATCGGGATCATGGCGAGCGAGATAATCTATCTGAGTCTCTGTCGTTGATTTGTATTGACGTTAATACTTCGCCCTCCAGAGAATCACATATGCTGACGTTGCTCAATTGGATCAGGAAAGTATAGATCCACAAAGTGACAAGCGAGTCTCACTCTGCTTTCTCGGGTTGTAGTGGAATTGATGAGATTTTCAAAGGCAAAGGCGATCATATTTTGACTCTGGGAGAGTCCAAGAATGCTAGATAGATTTGGGGTATCCATCAGTTCAATTTATGAGTTTTCAATTTTTGAAGTTCATTTCAACATAATCTTAACAATTGAAAACATTATTTCCCAGATTTACTTTAAAATTTTAAGCAATTTCTGCTGCTATTTCGTAAGTTAACAACGCTCTGATACCAGCTGTGAGACCCCTCTACTCCCTTCGCACATGGATTCCTGGTAGTAGCGGAAGTAGCTTTCTCTTGCGCGGGGCAGGGTTTCCCACTTGGGGGCTCGCCCTCGAATGTCCGGACATGAGACTAATCTGGTGGTCATCCCGAAAATCGAAACCTAGAAAACTTACCATGCCCAAAAAACGGGGACGATTTCACCTTTTTGATTTTCTTAACGAATTTTCTAACGGAATCAAGAGACTAAACTATCCTTCACCCGAATAAACCAAATAGAAGGAAAACTATCACTGACTTAAGTTTCAAGAAATCAACGCTTTTTCCTAACCGAAATCACGCATAGTTGTAAAATTTCTCCCTCCGACTTTTGAGGTGTACAGGTGTAGGAACCTCCCCTTTTCATCTTATAATTATTCCCCTCTTTGAAATAAAAGAAAGATCCTCTTTTGGCCTAGAGAGAAAATATCTAGAGGGAGGTAATTTAAAATTGAGATATTTTTCGATATAAAAATCCTCCTAGTGTCTAAAATGGTTTCCCCTGAAACAGAAATTCAAAAAGAACTTTCCAATGTGCAATTGGAATTAATTGAAAATAGGTTTAAAAAAGGACCTTAGCCCAAGGGTCCAAATTTTTTGAAATTTTTGAATTATCCTCCAATTAGGGTTCCTATGGACCAATAAGATTATTCCAAATGTAGGAAGGAGATAAATTGAAGAATAAAAGAAATACACCCAAATATGAGTAAATGCTCACATAAGATGAAGAGTTGACTAAGGACAAGGTTTATTAGTTAAAAAAAGAATAATACATAACTCATTTTTATGCATAATGTGAAAAGAGGACTTCCTACCATATTCTAGGATTGGTCATCCTATGCTAAAAGAATGATTTTCATCACATTCATGGAAAACTAATTTTTAGTATTTATGCATAAATAATTAATTAGAGAAAAGAGAAAATTTTAGTTTTTTTTAATGCAAAAAGAGGAATTTCCATGATAATGGAGATCCATGTAATTAAATGAAAAAAGATAAAACTTGATATATTAAAATAATAAATATTCTTATTTAAATTTAAAGAGAAATTTTAGATAATTTTATTTTATACATAAGAAAATTTAAATGATAAAAGAGGAATTCTCATGTCATTTGGGATTCAATCATTTAAATGGTAAAAGTGGAATTCTTGGTAAACATTGAAATAATGAATATTTTTATTTAATTTAAAGAGAAAATTTATTTTATGATAAAAGAGGAATTCCCATGACAATTGGAATCCAATCATTAAATGAGAAAAAGAGAATTTTAAGCTTATTCAAAAAAATGGATATTGGTATTTAGTTAAAAGAAGAAGTTTTATGGTATTTAAGTAGAGAAAGATTTGAATTAATTTTTGGTGACAAAAGAGAAATTTTCACCAAAATTCCACCTAGAGAATTAGAGTTGATAAATTAAAGTTGTAAAAAGAATATCTTTAGATATTTATGTGAATAATTCACCAAATTGATATTTCCCAAAATTATATTAAATGGAAGAAGAGTATTTTCATAAAAATCTGATATTCTCATACAAAACCATTTCTTAATCTATTGTGGTTAAGAAGAAGGAATGAAATAAATAACGTTGGAATTTTCTTATGGTTAGAAGTTCAGTAGATCTTATCTGAAGAAAATCCTTGTTAGAACTAAATCGAATGATTTTGGTTAGACCACGACTATGAGAGGGATGGTCAGTAAACTACTTGTCCATCTCTCGATATGAATCAAGCAAAAACTTTGTGACCAATTCCAGTTCTTTATACAAAGAATAGACTACCGTTGAATTAACCTAGTTTTCCCTTGATCGAAATCACCAAGAATCTAGTTGGACAGTCAGTCAAATGATGGGTGGATTACCCTAATGAGAGATCAATGATTCTCATTATCAAAATATGGATTAAGGAAAAAGGGTTTTGTGGAACCAATCTCAAACTGGGAATTTTACTTGCATAGAACCTCTGTTTTCTTTTAAAGGATCGTTTTACGCCAGGATGCTGGAGGAAGCATCTGGAGAGATTGAAGCTTCTCTCTATCTTCAACAATCCTTGGAGCTTTCTTCTCAACATACTAAACCAATTGATTGGTTGGGGGCTTCCTTCTAAGATACAGAAGCAAGCCAAATCTAGAGGTAAGAAGTAATTTCATGGTTTTCATTAATATTCTCAAAATATTCACTTCTCAACCCCTCTCAAGCTTGAGAAGTTTCAGATTAATTGTTTTCAATGCAAATCAAGCTTTCTATAAGAATTCTAATGATTAATCACAAAAAGTTAATCTTTATGCTTAATTAGGATGCTTTTTATGTATATCCCTCTCTCCCAAAAGAATAGTCATTCCTATGACTAATTCTTTATTCAAATGGATGCTTCTCATTGACTAATTCTTTATTCAAATGGATGCTTCTCATTGATAAATTCTCAATTCAAAAATCAAACTCTATGCGAGTTAAGCTAGAGGTTAAGAAAATGGCTTTTTTATGCTTTTATGCTAATAAAATTATGGTAAACTTATGATTTAATTCCATAAATTGGATTTAAGTCTAAAGATAGTTATTCTATCATAAGTGTATTACAAAGTCCTATTCTTTCTAGAAATATCGAAAATTATTAGCAATAGCAGAAGCTATGGCAAAAATTAACACTGATGGTTCAGTGATGAGCAGGTATAAGTCAAGATTGGTGGTGTAAGATTCCTCCCCAGATGTCCAGCATCTTCCCCTTGTAATCAAATCCCTCTTCAGAAATATAAAAGATCTTGTTTCTACCTATTTTAACCTAGAGAGAGAAAATGTTCTAGAGAGAGAATATTTAGATTTTGAATATTTTTGGAGATGGAAAAATATCTCTTCTTATTAAATTAAGTTCCCTCGAAACAGAAGTTCAAAAAGATTTTCAAAAGGTGCATTAGAAATCAAGAAGTATAATCTGTTCAAGAGGCCTTATCCTAGGGGTCCAGATTTTCGAAAATTTTTAAATTAAGGTTTTGAAGGGCCAATCAAATTCACCCAAATGTATGAAGAAGATAAATAGAAGAAATAAAAAAAATCCCCCCAAAAATGAGTAAATACTCACATAAGATATAGAGTGGACTAAGGACCAAAGGAAAAGCTTTAAAAATGGATTTTTGATACCTCACAATGGGGATTCCCCCCCTCATGAATGAGGCACCTAATTCACATGTGGGGTGGAGTTTTAAATCTTCAAAAATTGAGATATTTAATCTCTCCTCTCTCTGTTCCAAAAAGTAAGCTAAACTGACCTAAAAATGGTCAAAAATTGACCAAACTGAATTGGAAAATTCTAGAATCAGTTGACTTTATACACCCATATACATCCAATTGCTTTCTTTTCCTTAGGAAAAGGTACTAACTCCCATGTTGCATTTAAATCCAATCCTGCCATCTCATTCATGACATCTTCCCATTTCTTATTTCCAAGTGCCTAGTCAAAACAAGTGGGCTCCAATTCACGTATTGCTTTAACCATGTAAGCATAATGATTGGTTGTATATCCATCATATATCAACATTTCAATAGGGTACCTAACCCTTGTAGACCTACGTACACCTAGATCACTGCCAGGTGTCCTCAAAATAGCCCTCATTCTCCTTACACCAGGAGTAAACACAAATGGAAAACCAAGTTCCTCATCAAGGCTCTGCTCAAAGCCGCTAGAGACACCATCCACATATGAGTGACCTTCTGACAGATCAGGCACAAAGGGTTAATATAACTTTTTCTTCCGTTTGCATGATACATGTGTACCTACATCTATCCTCAACCTGCATGACCATGGCCTTGCACTGTCTATCTTGGTCGGTCCCCACACATCTGAATGTATGACATCTAATGGCCTTGCACTCACATGCTTTTCATGTGGAGAATCATGTTTGGCCTGCTTACTAAGCTGGCATGCTTCACATACTTTGTGCATACCATCAACCTTAAACTTTGACAAACTTGCAACAATATTTTGGGCTTGCATAGACTTCAGTCTGAAAGATCCATACCCCTCCGCACAACGGATTCGGGGGTGCTAGTAGCGAAAGTAGCACTTCTTGCGCAGGGCAGGATCCCTCACTAGGGGCCTTGCCCACGGATATTTGGACAAGAGACTAATCCCTTGGTTCTTCAAAAATCGAACCCGAAAAAACTTTCCCCTACCGGAAAGCACGGGCGATTCCTCTAGGATATTTGTACTCTAACGTAATCCGGGTCATTACTGACCAAACTGATGTGACCGAACCTGTGAGTCACTTAGTCAGATCAAGAAAGAAACTTGCACTTCGATCATAGAAACCAACACTTTTTTCCCCATCAAGAGGCACAACCATTGATTCTTTTTCCATAGAACAATTACTATCCGGGATTTACTTCATCTATCGTACTATAATAGAATTGAGTCTCATTTTACGGATCCATCTCAGTCCCATGGGTTAGCCAACCGCCCAACCACTGTAGTGATGGGATCCAATTAGGAATTTGGTTATGTTTTGTCCCGGGTACCAGGGAAAAGAATTCCTAGGTCCCCTAGTCGGATATTCATGCAAATTTAACGCCAGTCACACTACTTACACACCCAATATTAAATTTCCTTTTTCATAGATTTAGCTATCTTTAAAACAATCATTTAATGAAACCATAGTGTCACTGATCATAATCCTCAAAATATCTAGTTGAATCCTTATTTCCAATCATTCCTTCCTCGGTGTATCTATGGCATCATTGGCAACCAGAACGCTCACCACCTGTCCACTTAGGGGTCTTTTCGATTATTCCTAGCTCATAGTAACCGACAATATATTCACATCTCAAAAATGGAATCTCCGTGTTGAAGATCAGCAAGATCAACCAACGGATCCATATAAAAGAGCCAGACTCATCCATTGAGGACCAGCAAGGTCAATCAACCAGATCCATGCCCGAATTCAGAAAACAACTCTTATTCCTTGTTCCAATATCTTCCCTGACACACGCATGGGTATCGTTTTGCGAACTAGAGCCCGAGCACGGTAAGGTCAGCACCCTCTAAGATCCTATTCTCATCTAATCACATCATTTTTAATTTCATCACATATTTCCTCATTTATCCTCATCACATCTCATCCACACGCATCTACCCGTATTCACATCCCATCACACATCATTCATTTACATCACATGTCATTCATTCACATCTATCTCAATTTACATCACATTCATTTCACATCTCATCTCATTTATTCTTATCCTGATTCACATCACATCGCATCTCACCCATTCATATCCCATATCATTCATTTACATCTGATTCACATGACATCACATCTCATTCATTCACATCCTGATTCACATCACATTACGTCTCATCCATTCACTCACATCGACATCGCATCCTTTCACATACACATCTACATCCATTCTTTCACATACACATCCACATCTATTCTTTCACATATGCATCCACATACACATCCACATCCATCCTTCCACATACACATACACATCCACATCCATCCTTCCACATACACATCCACATCCATTCTTTCACATACACATACACATCCACATCCACATCCATTCTTTCACATACACATCTTATCGCATCCCATTTACATATTATCACACTCTATTTTCATCTTATTACATCCATTCACATCTTATTGCATCCTATTTATATCTTATCACATCTTATTTTCATCTTATCACATCCATTTCACATGCTATTCCCATTTGGTAGCTTTTTCTAGTTTGATACCGATAATGGAACTTTTTCTAAATTTCTACCAATTGCTTGGCCTAATTAAAGGTTCCTTTTCTCGAAGAACTATTTCTATATTCCTTCTCAATTCGTCAATTGAATTATATTCCTCTTTTGAATAAAAGAATTCATGGGATTTACAGAAATCAATTCTACCCATATTTCATGGGATTTAATAATAAATAATGATAAATTGAATTATACTAAAAATTCCTCTTCTTTCCATTTAATTTATTGGATCTCAAATAACAATGGGAATTCCTCTTTTTTTTCATTTAATTATTTGCATTCCAATGTCATGGGAATTTCTCTTTTATCATCAATATTTCTCATAAAATAAAATACCCATTAATTCAATATACTAGTAATTTCTCTTTTCCCATCTAAATGATGGAATTCCAAATGTTATAGGAATTCCTCTTTTACCATTTAAATATTTCTCATAGATAAAATAAATTTATCTAAAATTCATCTTTGAATTTAAATAAAATACCCATTAATTTCAATATGCTAGGAATTTCTCTTTTTCCATCTAAATGATGGAATTTCAAATGTCACAAGAATTCCTCTTTTACCATTTAAATATTTCTCATAGATAAAATAAATTTATCTAAAATTTATCTTTGAATTTAAATAAAATATCCATTAATTTCAATATGCTAAAAATTACACTTTCCTCATTTAAATATTTGAATTCCAATATGGTGGGAATTCCTCTTTCATCAATTTAAATTTATCTATGCAAAAAGATAAATTTAACTAAAATTCTTCTTTAATTTCTAAATAAAGATATACATTATTTTAGCATCCCAATTTTTCTCTTACTTCATTAGAATACATAGATTTCCATTGTCATGGGGGGATTACTCATTTAACATAAAAATGAATTACTAGAAATTTCTCTTTTTTCTAATTAACTATTTATGCATAAATATAAAAATTAAATTTTTCATGATTATAATGAGAATCATTAAATTAATCTAGGATGATTAATCCTAGAATATGGTAGGAAGTTCTCTTTTCATATTATGAATGAAAATGATTTATGTGTAAATTTTTTAGAAATTTTACCATAGCTTCGCTACTATTACTGATAATTCTCAATAATTTTGAAAACATAAAGTTTAGTAATATCATATGATAGAATAACCGTTAATTGGAAAAATATCCAATTATGGACTTGATTCCTAATTTTTCCATGAATTAAATAGCATAAAAGCATTAAAAAGCCACTTATTTGGCCTCAATTTGACAAGCATAGAAATTAATTTTAGATTATAGAATTGCTTCATGAGAAGCTTCATTTGAATATAGAATAGGTCATAGGAATGACCATTCTTTGGGGGAGAGAGAGATATGCTTTAAAAAAACATTTAATTTAAGCATAAATGGAAATTTATGTGTTTTATCACTACAATTCATTACAGAACTTCAATTGTATTAAAAAGCCATTCAATTGAATTCTTCTCTGTAAGATTCCTCCCCCAACCCCTTGATGTCTAGTATCTTCCCCTGTAATCAATCCCTCTTCAGAAATATAAAGACCTTGTTTCTAACTGTTTTAACCTAGAGAGAGAATATTCAGATTTTGAATATTTTTAGATAAAAAAATATCTCATATAATTAAGATGAATTCCCCTGAAACAGAAATTCAAAAAGAATATTCCAATGTGCAATTGGAATTAATTGGAAATAGGTATAAAGAACCTTAGTCTAAGGGTATAGATTTTCAGAAATCTTTAGACTATGGTCCAATTAAAGTTCCTATGGGCCAATAGCATCAATACATGTGTAGGGAGGAGATAAATCCTATTTGTAAAAAGAAGATACCCAAAAATGAGTAAATGCTCACATAAGGTGAAGAGTTGAAAATGTACAAGGTTTATTAGTAAAAAACTATGAGCAATATTAAAAATATGAGATATTTTGGGTATCCAAAAATGAGTAAATGCTCACATAAGGTGAAGAGTTGAAAATGTACAAGGTTTATTAGTTTTAAAAAAAAACTATGACACATATGTAAGGAAGAGGAGTTCTTTAAAGGAGGTGCATATTTCACATAAGATGAAGAGTTGAAAATGTACAAGGTTTATTAGTAAAAAACTATGAGCAATATTAAAAATATGAGATATTTTGGGTATCCAAAAAGGAGTAAATGCTCACATAAGATGAAGAGTTGAAAATGTACAAGGTTTATTAGTAAAAAAACACATATGTAAGAAAGGGAAGTTCTTTAAAGGAGGTGCATATTTCGCATAAGATGAAGAGTTGAAAATGTACAAGGTTTATTAATAAAAAAAACTATGACACATATGTAAGGAAGGAGAGTTCTTTAAAGGAGGTGCATATTTCACATGCTTGAATGAGTTTTAAACTCATAAAAATTGAGATATTTCATCTCTCCTCTCTCCTCATTCAAGTCTAGTTCCAAAAAGTTAGCTTAATTGACCTAAAAATGATCAAAAAGTGACCAAACTGACTTGGAAAATTCTAGAATCAGTTTGTTTGGTTAGGAGCTCAAATTTTCCTATAAATAGAAGCCTCCCCTTGTTGAAAAAAATATAGTGTCTTATGCTTTGTTACTCTACTCCACCTAAGCCAAAATATATAGTGTCTTATGCTTTGTTACTCTCCTCCACCTAAGCCAAAAATATATAGTGTCTTATGCTTTGTTACTCTACTCCACCTAAGCCAAAAATATATAGTGTCTTATGCTTTGTTACTCTACTCCACCTAAGCCAAAATATATAGTGTCTTATGCTTTGTTACTCTACTCCACCTAAGCCAAAATATATAGTGTCTTATGCCTTGTTACTCTACTCCACCTAAGCCAAAATATATAGTGTCTTATGCCTTGTTACTCTACTCCACCTAAGCCAAAATATAGAGTGTCTTATGCATTGTTACTCTACTCTACCTAAGCCAAGAACTGTGAATTCTTTAATAATTCACTAGTTTTTGATACTTCTCTCTTTCTTCAATCCCCATTGGTGGCTCCATCAACATACTAAACCAATTGATTGGTTGGGGGCCTCTACCGTGAATAAAGAATCAAGTAAATCATAAGGTAAGTATATTGAATTTTGATCTTTTCTATAATTTCTCAATGATTCTCTCTTCTCAACCCCTCTCAAGCTTGAGAAGCTTAATTGGTATGGTTTTTTTTAAATGCTATTGAAGTTAATTGGTGAATAGTAGTGAAGAGTTACATAATTTAATAAATTCTATTGAAGTTAATTTCCATTTATGTTTAAATTCTAAAATAAATTCATTCAAAGCATAAAAAGAGGACTTCCTACCATATTCTAAGAACTATCATCCTAGATTAATTAAAAGAATTTTATTATGCATGGAGACGTGGATGTTGCATGTAGATGTAGATGTATGGATGTGAGTGTGAATGTGGAGGTGGATGTATGCATGGAGATGTGGATGTATGCATTTAGAAGTAGATGTATAGATGAGGATGTAAATAGAGATGTGGATGGATGCATGTAGATGTAGATGTATAGATGTGGATGTGAATGGAGATGTAGATGTATGCATGTAGATGTAGATGTATAGATGTGGATGTGGATGTATGCATGTAGATGTAGATGTATAGATGTGGATGTGGATGTGGAGGTGGATGTATGCATGTAGATGTAGATGTGGATGTGGATGTGGAGGTGGATGTATGCATGTAGATGTAGATGTATAGATGTGGATGTGAATGTGGAGGTGGATGTATGCATGTAGATGTAGATGTATGAGGAGAATGTGAATGTGGATGTATGCATAGAGATGTGGATGTATGCATGTAGATGAGAATGTACGCATATAGATGTGGATGTATGGATGTGAATGTGCATGTAGATGTGGATGTATGGATGTGGATGCATGAATGTGCATGTAGATGTGGATGTGAAATTAGATGTATGGATGTAGATGTGGATGTGTGGATGTGAATGTGGATGTGGATGTGGATATATGTATGGATGTGAATATACGATATGTGATGTGAAGGAATATGAAGTGTTGAGATGGAAAATGATGTGATGGGATGAGTATACATATAAATGGAAAATGGAATAAGTAATGTGGATTGATGAGGGATAATGTGAAAAAATGAAAGTAAAAATAGAAACTGTATTGTAAACTGTTTGTAAATGCTGTTTGTAACTGACTGTTTTATGTCAAGATTGCTGGGGGAGCATTGTGACTATCTTGTGATTAAGGTCGTGAGACCTAAGTGATAATGTTGCAACTGCTGACGGAGAGTCAATGAAGGACGTCTCGCGTAGCAAGGTCGGCCGAGGTCTTGACCAGCCTCGGTGCGATTAAAATGGTGAGCTTCCGGTACGGTGGATGAGGGGCCAAGGAAGCGGCCTATGAGTGAAGCGCTAGGTCACCTGCGAAGGATCCTAGAGGGTGCTGACCATACGGTGCTCGGGCTCTGGGTCGCCTAGGATACCCACGCGTGCGTCGAGGAAGATATTGGAACAGAGTTGGAGTTGTTTTCTGAAATCGGGCATGGATCTGGTTGATTGACCTTGCTGGTCTTCAATGGATGAGTCCATGGCTCTTTATATGGATCTGTTGGTTGATCTTGCTGATCTTCAACGAGAGTCCATCTTGATAAGTGATTATATTGCCGAGTATTATGGGCTAGGAACTATCGAAACGGCTCATGAGCGTTCTAGTTGCCAATGATGCCATAGATACTCTGATGAAGGAATGATGGGAAATTAAGAATCAATTGGATAAATTGGAAGATGGTGATCAATGATACTATGGTTTTATTAAAGGATTGTTTTAAACTGGTTGAATCTGTGAAAAGGCAATTTCATATTGGGTGTGTGAGTGGTGTGACTAGTTTTATCTTTACATGAACATCCGGCTAGGGGGCCTTGGAAATCTTTTCCTTAGTACCCGGGACAAAACCTAACCAAATTCTTAATTGGATCCCATCACTACAGTGGTTGGGCGGTTGGCTAACCCATGGGATCGCGGATGGGGTTAGGCTGGACTGATGGATCCGTAAATTGAGACTCAAACTTTTGTTTTTACGATAGATAAAATAAATCCCGGACAGTAACTGTTCTATGGATAGGAATCAACGGCTGTGCCTCTTGAATGGGAAAAAAACGTTGATCCCAATGATCCAAGTGCAAGTTTCTTCCTTGATCTGACCAAGTATCTTATAGATGTAATTGGATCAGCTCGATCAGAAATGATCTTGACTACGTTAGAGTAAAAAATATATCCTGGTGGAATCACCCGTGCTTTCTGGTAAAGGAAGTTTTTCCAGGTTCGGTTTTGGAACAACTGACGGATTAGTCTCTTATCCGGATATCCGTGGTGAGGCCCCGAATGTGGGACCCCTGTCCCGCGCGAGAAGTGCTACTTCCGCTGCTAATATCTCGAATCTGTTGCTCGGTGGGAACAGGGATCTTACAGTTGGTATCAGAGCATTTGGTTAATAAACATCAACTGAGAAGACAAATATGTCAAAAATTTATCAAGAAACACAAAAAGGTTATAATTGTGTGATATAATTCATACAATTTGATATTCAAACTGAAAGTCGTAATTTGGTAACTGGGTCTTCAAATGGAAGTTTTGCAATTATATAGAACCCTGACTTGCTTGAGGCCTAGACATGATGGTATTTACCTTATAATTCCAAGGGCCGTGACTACCCGTATATACCGAGAGTATACTGCAGCTCTTTACTGACAGTATATACGAGTAAATCTAAGACTTGAAATTTTAAGCGTTAATGCTATCTAGATGATGATTTTGAATGTGATTGATATGATTTTAATTTTGTTTGAGAATTGATGAATTGATTTGGATTCTGATTAAAAATGCTGATTGGAAAATGTTGATTTCTAAAAATTAGTTGAAATATAATGAAACCTCAATGAGGGGGAATGGGACGAGTCCCTGTGATGATATTCATAACTAGAATGATGATAATGAATTCAGCCAATCACTATGAGGTTAGTGGGTTGTGCTGTTAGATTGCTACTATTAACACTTGACCGGTAGATCAAGTTAAGGGATGTCAAATTGAGGACTAGCTTAACTGAAATTCTCGTGAAGGAATGTTCAGAAGGAAATTTTTCGGTCTAATGGACCATTATCATGTTAAAGATATGAATGATAAGATCTGAATGAATTGTTATTTAATTATGAGTTCTATATAAGGGATATTTATCCCAGTATTCTGTTGGGTTGACCAGAATATAAGGAACCCCAGAATAAAATTGGATCTTAAGAAAAAGAGTTGTCCTCTACCTTGCGAGATGAGGACATCTCGCACTTTTTAAGTGGGGTAGGATGTAAGATTCCTCCCCAGCCTTCGAGGTATACAGGAGTAAGAATCTCCCTTTCTGATCTTATAATTATTCCCTCTCTAAAATAAAAGAAAGTTTCTGTTTAAAAAAAGGAAGACCCTTTTCCTAGAATACTTCTCAGGAGTCACGCCTATTTTAAGGATTCAAAATAATGAGTTCAGAAGTGAAAATCGGTGTTTTGGATACCAAGGTTTTGGTTTTCATTCGAGTACGGCCCAAAAGAAGTTCTTTATCTCTTGGGGAGTATAAGAAGTTATCCCCCAGATATTGTGATCCTTATATCTAAATTCAATGAAAGTAGGTGACTTAGCCTACAAGTTTCTTTTATCTCCTCATCTCAAAATTCTTAATGCCTTCTATAGAAAAATGTGTCAAACTCAAATCATGGAAAGACGGAAAAACTTCAGTGGCAAGTTACCGATGGCTTCTAAGTTACGCTAGCTCCTTCCTCTATATAAGTCGTAACTTTTACTTGTCGCTCATAGTAATCTTACTCCCATCAATCTCCTTTCTTTCTTAATCTCCTTCATGGCTTGGCAACAAGAACTAGTTTTATCCATGATGATTTCTCACCTTCAAGACGCAAGAGAGTCTGTGAAGAAAGACTTTATAGAACAGTATGAGCGCTCACTTTTTCCTCACCTAGGAACTTCTGTAGCACAGACCAAATGGCGGACCTATCAAAACATAACTAGGGTAACACCTTGGGGTCAGCAGCACTTTCGTAACAATGTCCGCTTGGCCATGGTTATCGAAGCCTTGGGTTTGGGTCCCCGATACTACTGCGTCATGAGATCAAGGCATCTTGGGTTTTCTGAGCGGGTCTTCTTACTGGCGTGTTTTCTTCCTCATGAGAAGATATGCCTTTACCCCGTTTTTGGCTTGCCTCTCAGAGGTCCTTTTGTTGGATCACCTCATACCACTGAGATAGGTGCGGCAATAACCAGCAGAATCATTCCCATAGATGAGTTACCCTATACTTGTGCAGCTTGTGAGGACTGCTTTTGTGACCATATGATGGACGGGCTTATGGAAGTGTAAAGAGTTCTTCTATCTTTACTGTATAAGTTCCGAGAATGAATAAAGTTTAAATCTTGTTCTTATCTTGCCCTCTTTAAGACTTTTCTTGGTGGTTAATCTTGATTAAAATTTTTCTCTAAGTCTCATATTCGTGCATGTTGGGAAATTATCCCAAGTTGCGAGATGAGAACATCTCGCGTTTTTTAAGTGGGGTAGAATGTAAGATTCCTCCCCCAACCCCTTGATGTCTAGTATCTTCCCCTGTAATCAATCCCTCTTCAGAAATATAAAGACCTTGTTTCTAACTGTTTATGCTTTGTTACTCTACTCCACCTAAGCCAAAATATATAGTGTCTTATGCTTTGTTACTCTCCTCCACCTAAGCCAAAAATATATAGTGTCTTATGCTTTGTTACTCTACTCCACCTAAGCCAAAATATATAGTGTCTTATGCCTTGTTACTCTACTCCACCTAAGCCAAAATATATAGTGTCTTATGCCTTGTTACTCTACTCCACCTAAGCCAAAATATAGAGTGTCTTATGCATTGTTACTCTACTCTACCTAAGCCAAGAACTGTGAATTCTTTAATAATTCACTAGTTTTTGATACTTCTCTCTTTCTTCAATCCCCATTGGTGGCTCCATCAACATACTAAACCAATTGATTGGTTGGGGGCCTCTACCGTGAATAAAGAATCAAGTAAATCATAAGGTAAGTATATTGAATTTTGATCTTTTCTATAATTTCTCAATGATTCTCTCTTCTCAACCCCTCTCAAGCTTGAGAAGCTTAATTGGTATGGTTTTTTTTAAATGCTATTGAAGTTAATTGGTGAATAGTAGTGAAGAGTTACATAATTTAATAAATTCTATTGAAGTTAATTTTCATTTATGTTTAAATTCTAATGGTTTTTATGTAATTTCTCTCTCTCACTCAAGAAATGGTCATACTCATGACCCATTCTCAATCCAAATGAAGCTTTTCATAAAGCTTTTCCTTAATCCAAGATTAAGCTATGCTTGAGGCCAAATTAATGGCTTTTTTCTATACTTTTAGTTTATGCACATTGATGATTCAATCCCTTATGGATTGATGACCCAATTAGAGACCATTCTAATTATATCCTTAATGATAAGCTTTATCCCTTAGAAAAAAAATTGAGGTTTATCAGTCAAGTAGCGGAGCTATGGCAAAATTTTTATAGAAATTACGCATAAAATAAATTCATTCAAAGCATAAAAAGAGGACTTCCTACCATATTCTAAGAACTATCATCCTAGATTAATTAAAAGAATTTTATTATGCATGGAGACGTGGATGTTGCATGTAGATGTAGATGTATGGATGTGAGTGTGAATGTGGAGGTGGATGTATGCATGGAGATGTGGATGTATGCATGTAGAAGTAGATGTATAGATGAGGATGTAAATAGAGATGTGGATGGATGTGGATAGATGTAGATGTATAGATGTGGATGTGAATGGAGATGTAGATGTATGCATGTAGATGTAGATGTATAGATGTGGATGTGGATGTATGCATGTAGATGTAGATGTATAGATGTGGATGTGGATGTGGAGGTGGATGTATGCATGTAGATGTAGATGTGGATGTGGATGTGGAGGTGGATGTATGCATGTAGATGTAGATGTATAGATGTGGATGTGAATGTGGAGGTGGATGTATGCATGTAGATGTAGATGTATGAGGAGAATGTGAATGTGGATTTGGATGTGGATGTATGCATAGAGATGTGGATGTATGCATGTAGATGAGAATGTACGCATATAGATGTGGATGTATGGATGTGAATGTGCATGTAGATGTGGATGTATGGATGTGGATGCATGAATGTGCATGTAGATGTGGTGGTGAAATTAGATGTATGGATGTAGATGTGGATGTGTGGATGTGAATGTGGATGTGGATGTGGATGTGGATATATGTATGGATGTGAATATACGATATGTGATGTGAAGGAATATGAAGTGTTGAGATGGAAAATGATGTGATGGGATGAGTATACATATAAATGGAATATGGAATAAGTAATGTGGATTGATGAGGGATAATGTGGAAAAATGAAAGTAAAAATAGAAACTGTATTGTAAACTGTTTGTAAATGCTGTTTGTAAATGACTGTTTTATGTCAAGATTGCTGGGGGAGCATTGTGACTATCTTGTGATTAAGGTCGTGAGACCTAACTGATAATGTTGCAACTGCTGACGGAGAGTCAATGAAGGACGTCTCGCGTAGCAAGGTCGGCCGAGGTCTTGACCAGCCTCGGTGCGATTAAAATGGTGAGCTTCCGGTACGGTGGATGAGGGGCCAAGGAAGCGGCCTATGAGTGAAGCGCTAGGTCACCTGCGAAGGATCCTAGAGGGTGCTGACCATACGGTGCTCGGGCTCTGGGTCGCCTAGGATACCCACGCGTGCGTCGAGGAAGATATTGGAACAGAGTTGGAGTTGTTTTCTGAAATCGGGCATGGATCTGGTTGATTGACCTTGCTGGTCTTCAATGGATGAGTCCATGGCTCTTTATATGGATCTGTTGGTTGATCTTGCTGATCTTCAATGAGAGTCCATCTTGATAAGTGATTATATTGCCGAGTATTATGGGCTAGGAACTATCGAAACGGCTCATGAGCGTTCTAGTTGCCAATGATGCCATAGATACTCTGATGAAGGAATGATGGAAAATTAAGAATCAATTGGATAAATTGGAAGATGGTGATCAATGATACTATGGTTTTATTAAAGGATTGTTTTAAACTGGTTGAATCTGTGAAAAGGCAATTTCATATTGGGTGTGTGAGTGGTGTGACTAGTTTTATCTTTACATGAACATCCGGCTAGGGGGCCTTGGAAATCTTTTCCTTAGTACCCGGGACAAAACCTAACCAAATTCTTAATTGGATCCCATCACTACAGTGGTTGGGCGGTTGGCTAACCCATGGGATCGCGGATGGGGGTTAGGCTGGACTGATGGATCCGTAAATCGAGACTCAAACTTTTGTTTTTACGATAGATATAATAAATCCCAGACAGTAGCTGTTCTATGGATAGGAATCAACGGCTGTGCCTCTTGAATGGGGAAAAAAGCGTTGATCCCAATGATCCAAGTGCAAGTTTCTTCCTTGATCTGACCAAGTATCTTATAGATGTAATTGGATCAGCTCGATCAGAAATGATCTTGACTACGTTAGAGTAAAAAATATATCCTGGTGGAATCACCCGTGCTTTCTGGTAAAGGAAGTTTTTCCGGGTTCGGTTTTGGAACAACTGACGGATTAGTCTCTTATCCGGATATCCGTGGTGAGGCCCCGAATGTGGGACCCCTGTCCCGCGCGAGAAGTGCTACTTCCGCTGCTAATATCCCGAATCTGTTGCTCGGTGGGAACAGGGATCTTACATTCTCAAGCTTGAGAGAGGTTGAGAAGAGAGAACATTTGGATATTTAAAATAAAGACCATAAACCACACTTTACCGCCTAGATTTCTTGATTCTTTAATCAATGTAGAGGCCCCCACCCAATAAATTGGTTTGGTATGTCGATGAAGACTCCAAGGAAGATTGAAGAGAGAGAGAAACTCCAATCTCTCCAATTTGTAGAGGATTTAGAGGATAATAGACAATATCATTATTTCAGTATAATATTGGCATGGTATAGTTCTCATTTTTTTTACAAAGGGCTAAGGATCTATTTATAGGTGAGACAGGCCTCTAACCAAGTCCAACTAGTTTCTAGAATTTTTCAAGTTCAGTTTGGCTAAATTTGGACAAGATTTGGACCAAGTTTGGCTCCCTTTGGACCTAGTTTGGCTCCCTTTTGATTTGGTTTGATCCAGGAGAGATAAAAATATCACAATATTTTTGAGTTTAAAACTCCACCACACATGTGAAATAGGTGCCTCCTTGAAGAGCCCTCTTCTCCTTATCCAGGTGTCAAAATTGAATCATTATACCCAAAATATCTCATTTTTTTAGTAATATTCATAGTTTTTTACTAATAAACCTTGTCCTTAGTCAACTCTTCATCTTATGTGAGTATTTACTCATTTTTGGGGGTTTTTCTTTTAATTCTTCAATTTATCTCCTCCCTATATTCGGATTAATCTTATTGGTCCATATGAACCTTAATTGGACCATAATCCAATAAATTTCTGAAAATATGGACCCTTAGGCTAAGGTCCTTTTTACCTATTTTCAATTAATTCCAATTGCACATTGGAAAGTTCTTTTTGAATTTGTGTTTTAGGGGAAACTATTTTAGACACTAGGAGGATTTTTATATCAAAAAATATCTTAATTTTGGATTACCTCTCTCTAGATATTTTCTCTCTCTAGGTCAAAACAGGGTAAAACAAAATCTTTCTTTTATTTCAAAGAGGGGAATAATTACAAGATCAGAAGGGGAGGTTCTTACACTTGCACACCTCAAAAGTTGGAGGGAAGAATCTTACATCCTACCCCACTTCAAAAACGCGAGATTACCTCCTCTCGCAAAATTAGAGGACAACTCTTTTCCTCAAGATCCAACTGATTCTGGGGTTCCTTATAGTCTGGTGAACTCAACAGAATCCTGGGATAAAGATCCCTTATATAGAACTCATCATCAGATAACAATTCACTTAGATCATATCATTAAAATCCTTATCACAAGAATGGTCCATTAGATCGAAATTTTCATTTGAACAGTCCTCCATGGGAATTTTCAATTTTACAGATTTTTAATTTGACATCCCTTAACTTGATCCACTGGGTCAAGTGTTAACAGCAGCAACCTGTTAGCACAATCCACCTAAAGTCATTAACGTCATTTCATGTAAGATTCCTCCCCCACCCCCTTTTTGATGTCTAGTATCTTTCCCTGTAATCAATCCCTCTTCAGAAATATAAAGACCTTGTTTCTATCTGTTTTAGCCTAGAGAGAGAAAAATATTCTAGAGAGAGAATATTCAGATTTTGAATATTTTTGGATAGAAAAATATCTCTTCTAATTCAGATGAGTTCCCCTGAAACAGAAATTCAAAAAAGAATTTTCCAATGTGCAATTGGAATTAATTGAAAATAGGTATAAAGAACCTTAGCCTAAGGGTCTAGATTTTCAGAAATCTTTAGACTATGGTCCAATTAAGGTTCCTATGGACCAATAGCATCAATCCATGTGTAGGGAGGAGATAAATCCAACTTGTAAAAAGAAAATACCCAAAAATGAGTAAATGCTCACATGAGGTGAAGAGTTGAAAATGTACAAGGTTTATTAGTAAAAAACTATGTGCAATATTAAAAATATGAGATATTTTGGGTATAATGATTTTATTATGACACATATGTAAGGAAGGGGAGTCCCTTAAATGCTCACATAAGATGAAGAGTTGAAAATGTACAAGGTTTATTAGTAAAAAATTATGAGCAATATTAAAATGATTCCATTATGACACATATGTAAGGAAGGGGAGTTCTTTAAAGGAGGTGCATATTTCACATAAGATGAAGAGTTGAAAATGTACAAGGTTTATTAGTAAAAAACTATGAGCAATATTAAAATGATTCCATTATGACACATATGTAAGGAAGGGGAGTTCTTTAAAGGAGGTGCATATTTCACATAAGATGAAGAGTTGAAAATGTACAAGGTTTATTAGTAAAAAAAAACTATGAGCAATATTAAAATGATTCCATTATGACACATATGTAAGGAAGGGGAGTTCTTTAAAGGAGGTGCATATTTCACATGCTTGAATGAGTTTTAAACTCATAAAAATTGAGATATTTTATCTCTCCTCTCTCCTCATTCAAGTCTAGTTCCAAAAAGTTAGCTTAACTGACCTAAAAATGGTCAATTATTGACCAAACTGATTTAGAAAATTCTAGAATCAGTTTGTTTGGTTAGGAGCTCAATTTTTCCTATAAATAGAAGCCTCCCCCTTGTTGAAAAATATATAGTGTTTATGCATCGTTACTCTACTCCACCTAAGCCAAGAACTGTGAATTCATTTAATAATTCACTAGTTTTTGGAGCTTCCCTCTTTCTTCAATCCCCATTAGTGGCTCCATCAACATACTTAACCAATTGATTGGTTGGGGGCCTCTACCGTGAACAAAGAATCAAGCAAGTTGTAAGGTAATTAGTGAATATTGATCTTTCTATAATTTCTCAATGTTTCTCTCTTCTCAACCCCTCTCAAGCTTGAGAAGTTTAATTGGTATGGTTTTTTTTAAATGCTATTGAAGTTTGAATAGTAGTGAAGAGTTACATAATGCTATTGAAGTTAATTTTCATTTATGTTTAAATTCTAATGATTTTTATGAAAATTCTCTCCCTCACTCAAGAAATGGTCATACTCATGACCCGTTCTCAATCCAAATCAAGCTTTTCATAAAGCTTTTTCTTAACCCAAGATTAAGCTATGCTTGAGGCCAAATTAATGGCTTTTTTCTATGCTTTTAGTTTATGTATATTAATGATTCAATCTATTATGGATTAATAATCCAATTAGAGATTATTTTAATTATTTCCTTAATGATAAGCATTATCCCTTAGAAAAATTGAGATTTATCAGTCATAGCAGCGGAGCTATGGCAAAATTTTTATAAAAATTATGCATAAAATAATCTCATTCAAAGCATAAAAAGAGGACTTCCTACCATATTCTAGGAATTATCATCCTAGATTAATTGAAAGAATTTCATTACAATCATGGAGAAATTGAATTTTAATATCATGCATAAAGGATAAGTTTTTATATCAAAAGTGTTATTTTTACCATTTTTATTTCATGCATAGAAGTATGCATAATGGATAAATTTTTATATCAAAAGTGTTATTTTTATCATTTTTAATTTTCATGCATAGAAGTATGCATAAAGGAAAATTTTTTATATCAAAAGTGTTACTTTTATCATTTTAATTTTCATGCATAGAAGTATGCATAAAGGAAAAATTTTTATATCAAAAGTGTTACTTTTATCATTTTTAATTTTCATGCATAGAAGTATGCATAAAAGAAATTTTTTTTATATCAAAAGTGTTACTTTTATCATTTTTAATTTTCATGCATAGAAGTATGCATAAAAGTTGATTATTTTATTATAGAAGTGTGACTTTTATCATAATTGAATTTCATGCATAGAGGTATGCATAAAAGTTGATTATTTTATTGTAAGAGTGTTACTTTTATCATATTGGATTTCATGCATAGTGGTATGCATAAAAGATATTCTTTTTATACTAAAAGTGTGATTTTCCTCATAAATGGATTTTATGCATAACTTAGATGCATAAGAGAAATTCTTTTATTCTAAAAATGTAATTCCTACCAAATTGAACTTATGCATAAGAAGATGCATAAAAGATTGATTTTAATTTCGAAACTGTTAGTCTCCTTAAATGGAATTTATGCATAAATAAAAGTGTAGAGAAATCTTATACTAAATATAAGAATTCTCTTAAAAAAGATATGAAATGTGATAAGATGTGATAAGAGGTGTATGAGATGTGATAAGAATTGATAAGATGCGTATGGAAAGTGATAGGAGGTGATAAGAGGTGTATGAGATGTGATAAGATTTGATAAGATGCGTATGGAAAGTGATAGGATGTGATAAGAGGTGTATGAGATGTAAAAAGATGTGATAAGATGTGTATGAGATGTGATAGAATGTGTTAAGATGAGTTAGGATGTGTTAAGATGTATATGGGATGTGTTAGAACGAGAATGAATGTAATGTGGTTGTATGAATGTGATGTGGATGTATACATGTAGATGTATATGTATGAATGTGAATGTTGATGTGGATGTGGATGTATGTGAATGTGGATGTGAATGTGGATGTATAGATGTGAATGGGAATGTGGATGTGGATGTATATATGTATATGGATGTGGATGTGGATGTATAGATGTGAATGGGAATGTGGATGGGAATGTGGATGTATAGATGTGAATGGGAATGTGGATGTGGATGTATATGAATGTGGATGTATAGATGTGAATGGGAATGTGGATGTGGATGTATGTGAATGTGGATGTAGATGTGGATGTATAGATGTGAATGGGAATGTGGATGTGGATGTTTGTATGTATGTGGATGTAGATGTGGATGTATAGATGTGAATGGGAATGTGGATGTGGATGTATATGAATGTGGATGTATAGATGTGAATGGGAATGTGGATGTGGATGTATGTGAATGTGGATGTAGATGTGGATGTATAGATGTGAATGGGAATGTGGATGTGGATGTATGTGAATGTGGATGTAGATGTGGATGTATAGATGTGAATGGGAATGTGGATGTGGATGTATGTGAATGTGGATGTAGATGTGAATGGGAATGTGGATGTAGATGTGGATGTATAGATGTGAATGGGAATGTGGATGTGGATGTATGTATGTATGTGGATGTAGATGTGGATGTATAGATGTGAATGAAATGTGGATGTGGATGTATATGAATGTGGATGTAGATGTGGATGTATAGATGTGAATGGGAATGTGGATGTGGATGTATGTGAATGTGGATATAGATATGGATATGGAATGTGAATGTGGATGTATGTATGTATGTGGATGTAGATGTGGATGTATAGATATGAATGGGAATGTGGATGTGGATGTATGTGTGTGGATGTGGATGTATGTGTGTGGATGAGGATGTATGAATGAGGACGTGATAGTGGAGGTATACATGTGGATGTGGATGTATGGATGTGAAAATGGATGTGTATGTATGAATGTGGATATGAGATGTGGATGTATAAATGAGGATGTGAAAATGGAGGTAAACATGTAGATGTAGATGTATGGATGTGGATGTGGATGTGGATGTGGAGATGGATGTGGATATGGATGTGTATGTATGAATGTGGATATGGGATGTGGATGTATAAATGAGGATGTAAAAATGGATGTATGCATGTAGATGTGGATGTAGGGGTGTGAATGTGAATGTGTCTGTGAATTAATGTGTCGCCGATATGAGGAAATGGATGAGAATGAGTACACATTAAATGGAATGTGGAATAAGTAATGTGGACTAAGGAGGGATAATGTGGAAAGACGAGAGTTTGATTTAGAAACTGTATTTTGTGACTGTTTGTAAATGACTGTTTTATGTCATGAATGCTGGGGAAGCATTTTGACCGTCTTGTGGATTAAGGTCATGAAGACCTAACTGTTAAAGTTGCAACTGCTGATGGAGAGTCAATGGAGGACGTCTCGCGTAGCAAGGTCGACCGAGGTCTTGACCAGCCTCGGTTCGATTTAAATGGTGAGCTTCCGGTACGGTGGATGAGGGACCAAGGAAGCGGCCTATGAGTGAAGCGCTAGGTCACCTGTGAAGGATCCTAGAGGGTGCTGACCATACGGTTCTCGGGCTCTGGGTCGCCGAAGATACCCACACGTGCGTCGTGGAAGATATTGGAACAAAGAGTAAGAGTTGTTTTGTGAAACCGGGCATGGATCTGGTTGATTGACCTTGCTGGTCTTCAATGGATGAGTCCATGGCTCTTTATATAGATCTGTTGGTTGATCTTGCTGATCTTCAACGAGAGTCCATCTTGATTTTTATAAGTGATTATATTGCCGAGTATTATGGGCTAGGAACTATTGAAAAGGCCCCTGTGTGGACAGGTGGTGAGCGTTCTAGTTGCCAATGATGCCATAGATACTCTGATGATGGGAAATTATGAATCAACCGGATAAATTGGAAGATTATGATCAGTGGTACTATGGTTTCATTAAAGGATTGTTTTAAAGTTAGCTGATGCTAAGAAAAAGGTAATTTCATATTGGGTGTGTAAGTGGTGTGGCTAGTTTTATGTTTGCATGAACTTCCGGCTAGGGGGCCTTGGAACTCTTTTCCTTGGTACCCGGGACAAAACCTAACCAAATTCCAAATTGGATCCCATCACTACAGTGGTTGGGTGGTTGGCTAACCCATGGGATCGGATGGGGTTAGGCTGGATTGATGGATCCGTAAATCGAGACTCAATTTCCGTTATTACGATAGATGAAGTAAGTCCCGGCTAGTAATTGTTCTATGGATAGGAATCAACGGCTGTGCCTCTTGATGGGGAAAAAAGCGTTGATCCCAATGATCCAAGTGCAAGTTTCTTCCTTGATCTGACCGAGTATCTTTATAGGTGCAGTCGGATCAGCTTGATCATTATTAATGGTCTTGACTACGTTAGAGTAAAAAGTTATCCTGGAGGAATCGCCCGTGCTTTCCGGATAAGGGAAGTTTTTCCGGGTTCGGTTTTGGAAAAACCGACGGATTAGTCTTTTGTCCGGATATCCGTGGACGAGGCCCCGAGTGTGGGACCCTGCCTCGCGCAAGAAGTGCTACTTCCGCTGCTAGTACCCCGAATTGCGCGGTGGGAATAGGGATCTCACATTTCAGTTACGAACATCATCACAGGGACCCGTCCCATTCATCCTCATTGTGGTTTTTCTCTGCTTATTACATTTCAACCAAAATTCAGGAATCATCATTTTTTGATTAGAATCCAAATCAACTCATCAGCTCTCAACCAAAATTTTAAAATCATATCAACCACATTCGAATTCATCATCTGGATAGCATTTTTGCTTATAATTTCAAGTCTTAAATTTACTCGTATATACTGCTAGTAAAGAGCTGCAGTTATATCCTCGGTATATATGGGTAGTCACGGTCCTTGAAATTATAAGGTAAATACCATCATGACTAGGCCTCAAGCAAGTCAGGCATTTCCATACAATTGCGGTACTTCATCTGAAGACCCACTTTCAATTTTATGAATCTTCATTCTGAATATCAATTTGTATGAATTTTATCACACAATTATAACTTTTTATTGTTACTTCACAAAATTTTGACATTTTTGGCTTTTTGGTTGATCCACTTTAGTCGATTCGCTCTGATACTAGCTGAAAGATCCATGCTCCCTCCCCACAACAGATTCGCGGGTGCTAGCAGCAGAAGTAGCACTTCTTGCATGAGGCAGGATCCATCGCTTGGGGCCTCACCCACCACGGATATCCGGACAAGAGACTAATCCCTTGGTTCTTTAAAAACCAAACCCAAAAAAAATTCCCCCTATCGGAAAGCACGGGCGATTCCTCCAGGATATTTGTACTCTAACGTAGTCCGGGTCATTAACTGACCAAACTGATCTGACCGAACCTGTGAGTAACTTGGTTAGATCAAGGAAGAAACTTGCACTTGAATCATAGAAACCAACGCTTTTTTCCCCATCGAGACGCACAACTGTTATGATTCTTTTTCCATAGAACAATTACTATCTGGGACTTGCTTCATCTATCGTACTATAACAAAATTGAGTCTCATTTTACGGATCCACCAGTCCAGCCTAACCCCATCCAGTCCCATGGGTTAGCCAACCGCCCAACCACTGTAGTGATAGGATCCAATTAGGAATTTGGTTAGGTTTTGTCCCGGGTACCTGGGAAAAGAGTTCCCAAGCCCCCTAGCCGAATATTCATGCAAATTCAACGCCAGTCACACCACTTACACACCCAATATGAAATTGCCTTTTTCACAGATTTAGCTATCTTTAAAACAATTATTTAATGAAACCATAGTGTCATTGATCATAATCCTCAAAATCTCTGGTTGAATCCATATTTCCAATCATTCCTTCATCGGTGTATCTATGGCATCATTGACAACTAGAACGCTCACCACCTATCCATTGAGGGGCCTTTTCGATAGTTCTTAGCTCATAGTAACCGGCAATATATTCACATATCAAAAATGGAATCTCCGTTAAAGATCAACAAGATCAACCAACGGATCCATATAAAAGAGCCATGGACTCATCCATTGAGGACCAGCAAGGTCAATCAACCAGATCCATGCGCGAATTCAGAAAACAACTCTTACTCCTTGTTCCAAGCACGCGTGGGTATCGTCGACAACCCACAGCCCGAGCACCGTATGGCGAGCACCCTCTAGGATCCTTCGCAGGTGACCTAGCGCTTCACTTATAGGCCGCTTCCTTGGTCCCTCATCCACCGTACCGAAAGTCCACCATTTTAATCGAACCGAGAGGCTAGTCAAGACCTCGGCCAACCTTGCTACGCGAGACGTCCTCCACCGTCAGCTGTTGCAACTTTAACACATTAGGTCTCCATGACCTCATTCACAAGACGGTCAAAATGCTTCTCCAACATTCTTGACATAAAACAATCATTTAAAAAAAGTTCAAAAATACAGTTTCTATAACGAACTCTCATCTTTCACATTGTTCCACATTTGTCCACATTACTTAATCCATATCTTATTTATATGTATTTCTATTCTCATCCAATCACATCATTTTTCATCTCATTACATCTTTTCTCATTTATCCTCATCACATCTCATCCACTCGCATCTACCCATATTCACATCCCATTACACCTCATTCATTTTGTGAGATCCCTCTGCCCCCTCTACACACCAGACTCCTGGTAGCGCGGAAGCAACCCCCTCATGCGCGGGGCAAGGTTTCTCACTCGGGGCCTCGCCCATGAATGTCCGGGCACGAGACTAGGCTGGTGGTCACTCCAAAAACTGAAATCGGGAAAATTTCTCATGCCCGGAAAGCGGGGACGATTCCACCTTTTTTATTTTTCTTAACGAATTTTTCTAACAAGATCAATTCTAAACTATCCTTCACCTGAATAAGCCAGATAGAAGGAAACTATCACTGATATAATTTGATCATCTAAGTAATTTCAACTCTTTTTTCCTAATCAAGATCACGCACAGCCGTTGATCCACTCAATTGAGAAATTTATTAGGGAATTAACTAGCTACTCGAATCCTAGCGTAATCCTAAGATTTTTCAATTTGATTATTAAAACTCCACTGATTCTAGCCCATGGGTTAGCCACCACCCTACCACTGGAATTCGGTAGAACCAAACAAGTACTCACCCACCCATAATTGAAATGCCTTTCTTAACTTTAGCTTTAGAAAACAGATACGCACGCACTCCTCTTTAAAACTTTAATATAAAAAAATAATCCATTGACAAAACAGATATGATCACAGATTTCATAACTCAAAATTTCCATTCAATCCCTTGTTTCACAAAAACAGTACCACTCTGGACTCTCTGTTGGGACCAGCTGGTCAGCAACGAGATCCAGTTAACAGATTACAATAATCATTTCGTCAACATACATATATATATCTTCCTCGACATACGTATGGGTGTCCTAAGCACCGCAAGCCTGTGCATCGCTTGGTCAGAACCCTCCAAGATCCTCCTTAGGTGTCCTGGTACTTCACTCAGGGACCGCTTCGTCGGCCCTCGCCCATCGTACCGGAAGCACACATTTTTCAACATACCTAGGCTGGATGGTTAAGACCTAGGCAGGTTTTTGCCGCGTGAGCTATCCCTCGAACACTCCCCGCCAGCTGTTGCAACCAACTTCCCTTAGATAAACATATATGCCAAATGCTCCCTCCAGCATTCTGGCGTAAGACAGTCCTTTAAGAAAACAGGGTTTCTATGCAAGTTTTCAGTTTTGATTTTGTTTGAAAACCATGAATAATCTTAAATCCGTATCTCAATACTTCTAGATCCAGGTCTGAATTCCAAACAGAATTCCTCGAATTCTGTTAACTTGATCCTCAGATTAAAATCAAAAGTCTTAACTTAGTTTCAGATTCGGTGGGAGATTTGAGTACATTTTTTCGAAACTGGGCACATCATCATTGATTGAAATTGACGAAGAAATTAGGTCTTGGTCAATAGTCTGAATCGGAGTTTGGGTCTGGAAAGGTTCTTCCTAAACTATCTTTCTCGAAAGGTACTATTTCAATTTCTCTTTTTCTAAATTTCATTCGACGAATATTTGCTTACACATTTCTAAAACATGAATTTCTTATGAGGAATAAAATAATCATTAATCTCGATCTCTCACTTCGATAATTTAATTGAATTTTCTCATTACCATCTTAGTGAATATGAAACGGTAACATTTCTTCTCACAGATTATCTACTTATTCATTTTTCTAATTTTTGCAAAAATTAAACAGAGAATTAGGAGAGCCCTTATTTAAATATAATCATTCTATATGCATCTATTTATGCATAAAAGCTAATTCTGATGAAAGTCACACTTTTATCATCATAAAAATCATTTATGATGAAAATCACTCTTTTAATATGAAAGAATTTCTTTTATGCATCCATTTATGCATAAAAATCAATTATGATGAAAATCACACTTTTAATATAAAAAAATATCTTTTATGCATATGTTTATGCATACAAATCATTTATGATAAAAATCACTCTTTTAATATAAAAGAATTTCTTTTATGCATCCATTTATGCATAAAAATCATTTATGATGAAAATCACACTTTTAATATAAAAAAATATCTTTTATGCATACAAATCATTTATGATAAAAATCACTCTTTTAATATAAAAGAATTTCTTTTATGCATCCATTTATGCATACAAATCATTTATGATGAAAATCACACTTTTAATATAAAAAAATATCTTTTATGCATAAGTTTATGCATACAAATCATTTATGATAAAAATCACTCTTTTAATATAAAAGAATTTCTTTTATGCATCCATTTATGCATAAAAATCATTTATGATGAAAGTCACACTTTTAATATAAAAAAATATCTTTTATCCAAACAAATCATTTATGATAAAAATCACTCTTTTAATATAAAAGAATTTTTTAAATGCATAAAAATTCTTTATGATAAAAGTCACACTTTTAATATTAAAAAAATATCTTTTATGCATATGTTTATGCATACAAATCATTTATGAAAAAAATCACTCTTTTAATATAAAAGAATTTCTTTTATGCATCTATTTATGCATAACAATCATTTATGATGAAAATCACACTTTTAATATAAAAAATTATCTTTTATGCATAAGTTTTTGCATACAAATCATTTATGATAAAAATCACTCTTTTAATATAAAAGAGTTTCTTTTATGCATCCATTTATGCATAAAAATCATTTATGATGAAAATTACACTTTTAATATAAAAAAATATCTTTTATGCATATGTTTATGCATAAAAATCATTTATGATGAAAATCACACTTTTAATATTAAAAAAATATCTTTTATGCATATGTTTATGCATAAAAATCATTTATGATGAAAATCACACTTTTAATATTTAAAAAATATCTCTTATGCATATGTTTATGCATAAAAATTATTTATGATGAAAATCACACTTTTAATATATAAAAAATATCTCTTATGCATATGTTTATGCATAAAAATCATTTATGATGAAAATCACACTTTTAATATAAAAAAAATATCTTTTATGCATAAGTTTATGCCTAAAAATTATTTATGATGAAAATCACACTTTTAATATAAAAATATATATCTTTTATGCATATGTTTATGCATACAAATCATTTATGATAAAAATCACTCTTTTAATATAAAAGAATTTTTTGAATGCATTCATTTATGCATAAAAATCATTTATGATGAAAATCACACTTTTAATATAAAAAATATATATTTTATGCATATGTTTATGTATAAAAATCATTTATGATGAAAATCAATTCTTTATGATCAAAATAAAATTTCAATAAGCTTCCTTCTATACATAGAATTTAATTCTAAAGAAAGTAACACTTTCTTTTTATAAAAAAATTTTAGTAAGCATTTTTCTATACCTAGGATAAAAAATAACACTTTAACAATACATATACGATGGGAATTACTCTCTTTAAATAAAAAAGTAAAACTTATTTTTTAAAATTTTAGAAAAATTTTACCATAACCTCCTTTGTATGGCTGACCATTTTTCCATTTTTAACTCTCTACAATTAATTAGAAGTTCACCAAGAGTATTTAAATCATTCTAATGTAAACATTTTCTACTTTATCAAAGAGAAACATTATGAAAAACTTAATTTTATCTATTGATCATTCATCTAGGATAAGAATGGTTGGATTTACTAAAGAAGAGAGGGGAATGCCTTTTCTCAATGAGGCATAACATCATATTCAATTTTAAGGAAGATAAAAATCATAAAAAAACCATAAAATGAATAGAAAAGAGAAGAATCTCTAACTTACGAAGGAATTTGAGAGATTATCTTTGGCTTGATGGTTTGAGAGTTCTACTCTTGTTTGAAACAAGAGTGGCCACCAATCTTTAGAAGAGGGAAGGTCAAAAAAATAATGAATTATGAGTAAAATCACAGTTTTCTAGCTCTTGGGAGAAGTAGGGTAATAGTGCAAAAACACTATTAAGTTTCAACAAAGGGGAAGGCTTCTATTTATAGGAAAAAGTGAGCTTCTAACCAAGCCAACTGATTCTAGAATTTTCTAGATCAGTTTGGTCAATTTTTGACCATTTTTGGATTAGTTTAGTCCACTTTTTGGATCTAGTTGAAAACAGGAGAGAGGAGAGAAAAAAATATCTCATTATTTGGGAGTTTAAAACTCATTCAAGCATGTGAAATAGGTGCCTCCTTCATTGAGGGGAATTCCCCCATACCGAGGTGTCAAAAATGCATCATTTCATCTAAATATCTCTCTTTTTTAACTATTAACCTTGTCCTTAGTCAACTCTTCATCTTATGTGAGTATTTACTCATTTTTGGGAAATTTTTCTTTTAATATTCTATTTATCTCCTCCCTACATTTGGATGAATCTTATTGGTCCATAGGAACCTTAATTTAAAATTTTAAAAAAAGCTTGACCCCAAGGATAATGTCTCTTGAACAGATTATACTTAATTTCTAATGCACCTTCTGAAAATCTTTTTGAACTTCTGTTTCAGGGGATTTTATTTTAATAAGATGATATATTTTTCTATCCAAAATTATTTAAAAACTGAATTATCACTCTCTAGAAGATTTTCTCTCTCTAGGCCAAAACTGGTAGAAACAAGATCTTTTATATTTCTGAAGAGGGATTTGATTAGAGGGGAAGATGCTAGACATCTTGAGAGGCTAGGGAGGAATCTTACATTCTCTCCCACTTGAAAAACGCGAGATGCCCTCATCTCGCAAACTGGGGGTAATCCTGCAACAACAGATCGGCTTCATTCTCCCAAGTGGCATCTTCAAAAGGATAGAACTTCCATTTTACCAATAATTCTCTGAGAATTTTACTCCTGAGAATCTTTTCTCGAACATCAAGAATTTCTTCAGGCTGGAGTTTCATCTGTCCTTGGGTTGAAGAGGTTAGGATTTTATCATCAAGTACATGATTTGGGCTTAGCACATATTTCTTTAGAAGGCTTACATGAAATACATTATGAACTTTGAGATGAGGAGGCAGAAGAAGCTCATAGGATAAGTCACCTACTTTCTTTGTAATCAAATATGGCCCACAATATCTGGGGGATAACTTCTTGTACTTCCTAAGAGATAAAGAACTTCTTTTGGGCCGTACTCGAATGAAGACCATATCTGCTTCTTTGAATTCTCTGTCAATCCTCTTGTTATCTGCATATTGCTTTTGTCTATCCTGGGTAACTTTTATATCTTTACGAATTGCCTGCATCTACTGCTCCATGTCGTCAAGCATCTGTCTGGACATCTCGACCCTAATCAATGGGTCGGACCAAGTTAATAGAGTTAAGCAATCTTGTCCATACAGAGCTTTAAAAGGGCTCATCCCGATACTTCGGTGATAAGAAGCATTGTAGGCGAACTCGACTAGGTGCAGATAGCTTAGCCACTTCTTGGGTTCCGTGCCAAGCATGACCAAAGTATATCTTCGATTACTTGGTTTACCCTTTCAGTTTGACCATCGGTCTCAAGGTGATAAGCTGTGCTGAGATCCAAGAAAGTTCCCACTGCTTCGAAAAATGCAGTCGAGAACCTTGAAGTAAACTTGGGATCTTGATCACTTACTATTCTCCTAGGTAGGCCATGTAATCTGAAGATTTCTTTGAGGAACACGCTGGCCACATCCACTGCATTGTAGGTTTCTTTTACTGGGATCAGATGGGCAACTTTGGTTAGACTGTCAACTACCACGAAAATAGAGTTGTAACTTGATTGCACTGAAGGTAATCTAGTAATAAAGTCCATATTGATACATTCCCACTTCATCTGGGGGATGTCCAATGGATGTAACTTCCCACGCATTTTTACTCTTTCAGCTTTGACTTTCTGGCATGTCAAACATTGACGTACATGATTCAGTACATCCTTTTTCAGACCAGGCTAAAAGAAGCTTTTCTTTACAAACATGTAGGTTTTGATGAAACCTGGATAACCTGCTATCAGGCTGTCACGGGCTTCATTTAGAATTTGGTCCTTGGTTCCCTCATCATTGGGAATGCATAGCCTGCGATTATAATACATAATGCCATCATCTAGGCTGTACCCTTGAACTCTGTTCAACTCCTGTGGAGTTTTGTTTTCCTGCATAAGTAGGGTAGCAATAGGGCCAAAGAATCTATCCTGCATGATCTTCTCTCTTGCTTCAATAATCAAAGGATTTGATATTACAGTAATTGCAAGCAAGGAGACTTTTCTGCTGATGAGGGCATGTGCTACCACATTTTCTTTGCTTGGGCGGTACTTGATTTCAAAATCAAATTCCTGTAGGGTCTGCATCCACCTTCTTTGGCGCATGTTGAGGTTCTTCTGAGTAAAGATCCATTTTAAGCTCTGATGATCTGTCTCATCAAAGTGAATCTTTTTCCCAGTAGGTAATGTCTCCACAACTTTAAGGCATAGACTACTGAAAGTAATTCCAGGTCGTGGGTGGACAGCATAATTCCTCTCATGCGTTCGGAGCTTTCGGGATTCATAGGCCACTGCATGACCTTCCTGCATGAGTGCACCTCCCAGGGAAAAACCACTTGCATCCGTTACTACCTCAAGGGTAGAGAGAAATCTGGCAGCTTTAAAACGGGACTGGTTACTAAGGCGGTCTTCAGCTTATCAAAAGCACTGTGGCACTTGGCAGACCACTGAAATGGGGTATTCTTTTTGAGAAGGTTAGTCAGGGGGAAAGCTATAAGAGCATACTTTGGTATAAAAATCTATACCAACCAGTCAATCCCAAGAATTCTCTGACTTCTCTCACTGTCTTTGGTTCAGGCCAATCTATGCTTGCTTGGACTTTTGCTGGATCTGGAGTGCAGAATCTGGAGAAATTCCATCTTTGGATACCAGAAAGCCCAAGTATTCAACATGGTAGAGGCCGAGAAAGTGCATTTTCTCTTTTTGGCAAAGACTTGGTGCTTCCTTAGAATCTCACGGACTTTTGACATGAGTCTCATGGTCAGCTGCATTCTTTGAGTAAATCAGAATGTCATCGAAGAAAACTAGAACAAAATCATCCAAGTATTCTCTGAGGATATCTTGCGTTAGGTGATTGAATGTAGCTGGGGCATTAGTTAATCCGAACGGCATCCCATACACTACAAGGGATCGGGCTCATACCCGCGCTCCTAGGCCGCTAAAAATGACTTGTGAAAAAAAGTAGCGGGCCCGTGTATCAGCGCGTGTATAATCGCGGCCAGAGACATGCGTGTAAAAGCGCGTGTATCGGACTGCATAGACGCGCTCATACACGGGCGTATACACGCGTTCTGTCAGTTTAGATGCATTTAGACGCGTTGATACAAGCGTCTATATACGCGTTTTGTTACTTTAGATTCGCTTATACATGCGTATTTCTCAGATTTGACGCGTTTATACACGCGTGTTTTACAGATTTTCTGCGTATATACACGCGACTTTTAGCAGTTCTGACGCGTTTATACACGCGAACAGAGAGCAAAAAAAAAAAATCCAGTGAGTGCTATTTGGTGCCTGAATGCTGTTCCAGCATTCTAGCACCCAATAACACTCTCTGGATTTTTTTTTTGGTGCATTAGACCATCCACGAAGAACATATCCACGACGAAGATTAAGACAAGAACGACATGAATGCATACATTGTCAATACACGATTCAAGACAGACATGAATGTAATACTATCGATTCACGACTCAATATTACTATCAAAATTTCACACATATATACAAGGGAGTCCATATCTCGAAGTAGCCCATGGCTTTAATTTACAAAAAAAAATATACAACCACATCCTCAATATGGAATGTGATACTATAAGTCTGAGTACTACTCAGACCCAGATGATGACTCGATGCTCCCTCCATGCTCAGATGAGCTCACATCGGTCGGAATGTCCAATGAGTAGTGCTCACGTCCACCCTCTACAGTGGGGGCGGCGGGTGGATCATCACCAACTTGTGCCTGTTCAAGTAATATATAGTATATAAGTATATATATATGTAATTCAATAAACCAAAATCATTCGTTTAGAGTTTTCAAGTACCTATCGACCGTATGGTCTCATGGCCATCTCAAACTGCGCATCCGTAATACGTCCCTCGGCTCTGAAGATGGCCCACGTGTCACGTCTGCTATGCCGGCGAGCATACGCAGTATCGTGGGTTGTGGCTTCCTCCCCGTAACCCGTCGCTGTATCATAATCAACACAATTTGTAAGATTAAAACAATCATAGAATCAATGAATTAAGTAAACAATCAAATAAAGTGGCAAGATACTTACGAACTCTGCCTCCCATGACTCGACGCCGCCAGATCCGAAATGCGAAGATCCAATGGTCTCCATCTGGATCCGTCGTGCCTCCACATGCTGCCTGCTCTTCACGCCACCCTCTGCTCGTTTCTTTGCCTCCTTCCACTCGCGTTTGTGTGCACAGTGGCAGGTTTCTCGGCAGGATAGCCACCCGCAGCTACATTTAGCCCATCATCGTACGCGAGTTTTTTAAGGTGAGATCTTTTATTACTTAAGATCTCCCTTATTCGTGTCCTTCCCCATACATCCAAGAATGTAGCATGTAGGGGATTGGGGTACCGACTATGTACAGCCTCTATCACCTCCCCAACTAATCGGCTTTTTTGATCTTTAAATTTAATAAAACAATTTCTATACAAGTTTGATACTACCCCGTGCATGTACTCCATTACCTCCCTCCCCCTCGCATCCATCACTATCCCGCCCCTATCCGTCACATCATAGCAGATCACTCCCTCCACCTCTCTCATCTCCTCCTCTTCCGAACTGTCTCCTCTAACTCTTGTCCCTCTATCTCCTCTCTCACCGCGTGCCCTACGACCTCCCCCACCTCCCCCACCAAAGCACCCGCCGCATCCGCCACTCCCACTCTTCCTACTACTGCGGGTGGAGTCACGACTGGGGGATTGTCTACGTGACAGTGGCTGTGAGCCCTGACGTGACGGTGGCTCTGAGGGAGCACGTGATGGTGGCTGTGAGGGTGTGCATGAGTGTGTCTGGGACGAGGTATGTCTCCTCGGTGGACGTGGAAACTGGACCAGGATGGCGCCCAAAATGATTTAGCATCTCCATCAGTTAATTGCTGTACGCAAATGGATTGGATGAAGAACCTGGAATATCCATAAAGAATCTGCAAAAATAATCCTCATGTACATCATGGGCTGTCTCTTGACTCACACAAATATCATCATTCAAGTCACCTATCAGCCTGCAAACCATAGAAACAGGAAACGCAGTCTCGTGTATACACCCGTCCAGAAACGCGTGTATACACCCGTCAAAAAATGCGTGTATACACCCGTCCAGAAACGCGTGTATATCCGCGTGAACAGACTGTGCAGACAGGATACACGCGCTTTTACACGCGTTTCTACACGCGACCTGCGCAAAATTTTTTTTGAAAGGGATCGACCTCCGACAATGTGTCCTTATAAAAGGCCCACTGTCGCCCCTGTCAGAATCGTTCACCCAAAATCGTGTGCACAGAAGCAAAAGGACGGAGACAAACCCAAAAAGCAAAGAGAAAATAGCATAAACAGATCTGAGGAAGGAGACAAGGCAAAGGACAAACTGACTCACCTCTGAAAAAGTGAGTCTTCTTTCTTGGTCGGCTTCCTCCCGTGTGTGCTCCTTCTCTGCTCCCTCCTTGCACTTAGGTTTCGTTTCTGTTGGAAGAGGCGAAAACAAAAAAGAACAGATATGTTAGATCAAAATCTTTATTTGGGGAAGGCGGGCTATTTTTAGTTTAAACAGATCGTCGCGTTTATAAACGCAGGTATGTTCGCGTGTATGATAATTTAGCTGCGTTTATACACGCATTTGGTAGGAATTACCCGCGTTAATACACGCGATTTTTAGGAAATAGCCGCGTTAATACACGCAATTTTTAGGAAATAGCCGCGTTAATACACGCGATTTTTATACTTTCATTAAAAACATATTATGATTTTGTGTTTTCTGGTTTGTACATAGGATGTCATCAACCTCCTCAAGCAGTTCTGGGGAAGATGAGACAATGCGTCATCGTAATCGCGATGTGTGGTTGAGACAACGGATCAAATGTATGTGTAATCGATGTCAAGGATGCATTGTACGAGCACGTCGAATTACCTTGAATCACATCTCCATGTATGGAGAATGGAATCAAACAGGTTTAGAGGTGAGTAGATGTAAATTGATGGTATTCAAATGACTCATGGTATCCAAATTAAATTAATAGAGTTGTAGTATATAAACTCTAATTGAAGCACGATGCAGTACCACACCCTAACATGGTGCCCTACGCGCGACGCGAGCACGCAAAGCGTCAACGAGATGATGCTGGAGCTTCGGGATCTATTGTCAGAGATGAGTGGGAAAGGGATGACAATAGCCCTGCACCCCACGAAGTTGTGGAAGAGGAAGTGTTTGATGATATGGTGCGGAATCTTTTTAAGGATGATCCCAAAGGTATGGACGACGATGATATGGAACAAGAGCATCTTTACAAGGCTTCATCGACACCGGTTTTTTAAGGGTGCACATTCTCTATTTTACGTGCTTCACTTGAACTACTCAATATACAAACAGTTTATGGATGGAGCAATGCAAGTCTTGACGCATTATTGAAGTAAGCATTCTAACTTACAAATTTGAATTAGTGGTTTAAGGTTTAGGATTTAAGACTAATTATCATTGATGATATTGGATGCAGGCTATTATAAAACATGCTTCCAAAGGGAAATAGACTACCCACCTCAAGAGACATAGCGAGGCGCTATGTGACATCTCTTGGAGGATTAGATTATGATCGCATACATGCATGCGTCAATGATTGCATTCTCTTTCGTGGGACGCATAAGGAGGCTCGACATTGTCCCACTTGTGGTGAAGCAAGGTATAGAACAGATATGAAGAGTTTTGATGTACCTCGTAAAGTCTTGCGACACTTTCCTATAATTCCTCGCTTCAAACACGTTCAAGTGCAAATCCATAGCAGAGCTCATGTCATGGCATTCCTCACATCGATCGGATGATGGCATGTGGAGAATTCCCGCAGACACTGTTGAAATATCAAGCTCGTATACAGCTGGAGGATAGCACATGGGTGCTGACAGAGTGACAGTATGGTAGATAGATATCGTGTGGTGTGTTTATGACCGCGTCCAGCTGGACATGTGTGGTGTGGACATTACACTAGGTTTACTTTGTAGTGTGGACATAACACTATGTTGTGTTCTCCTTTGTGTGTGTGAGAGAGATGGTGACTATGGCTTCTCTCCTTCTTTATGGTTGATGATTATGGATTAGGGTTTGCTTCTCTTGTGTGTGTTACATCCTGCTCCTATTTTTTATCATGGTATCAGAGCCAAGAGCTCATTAGCTGAGTTGTGTGAGTGAGTGAGTGAAGAGGGAAGAAGAAGGAAAAGCTGTGAAGGAAGCCATTGAAGCTGTGGAGCAAAAGAAAGCTGTGGAGCACACACCGGCATCAGATCTGAGAGCTAAGGACCATTGGTGAGTGTAGCAAGACCCCCTCTGCGGATTGCAGGTATCAAAGAGTAAGTTCAGTGAAGATTGAAGTGCATAAAGCAAGCAGAAAATTTCTGGTTTTGAAGCTTTCATGGAAAGCTTGTGAAGGAATGTATTTTGTCAAAAGTATTGGTGCAAATACAAAGGAAACACAGAGGTTCTCATGTATTGTGAAAGGACACATGTATTAGCAACACTGGAGCAAACCATTGCATGAAAATTGATGCATTACAGGCAATTTGTGAAGAAAAAAATTCTGGTTTTTTGGACTCTACAAAAACAGAGAACATATGCCCGGTGGAGGATCAATTGTGGCAATTCTACTCAAAATTGAGTCAAACCCTTCATACCCATGATAGATTAGGTCATTGCTAAGAGACCTATCCACTCATTAGTGATTACCCCTCTCTCCTAGAGCTCCAAGAGAAGGCGGCGTTTTTTGGAAGAGTTTCTTGAAAAGTTTGCAATGAATTTGGTCTAATTCACTCATTTGGACACCAAATTGAATGCTTTAAAGCTTGGAGAGTTTAGCAAAGACATTGCTAAGGCCTTGTGATGCTTGGTTGCAGCTCATTTCATGTATTTGGAGTTTATTGAAGTGATTTATCAGAGGTGTGCAGGTTTGCAGAAATTCTGTCCAGAAACAGAGCATTTTTAATCAAGGCATTAATCTTTGTCTATATCAAATTGGCCTAATTCCTTTGGTACAAGTAAATTCCTATGAGTTGCTAAACTTTTGAATCAAAAATTTTTGGATTTGGAGAAGATTTGAAGGAGATAGAGCAATTTTAGTGAGAGGTGGTACCTGACAGGTGCAGAAAAATTCAAACCAGAGGTTACAAAAATTGATGGTTCTCGTTCCCCTTGAAGAATTGGATCAAACCCTTCTAGGATATGTTGGAGCAATGTGTTGGGAAGCCATTTCAAGTTGAATCATTGCATTTGGACAAGATTTGAAGGATTTAGAGCATAATCTTGACTGGTTACTGGCGAGAATTTACTGGCGAGAAAAAAACCAGAAAATTTTTTGTGAAGGAGTTTCATTTGATTTCAACTTTGATCGAGTGTACATTGTTGGTGAACCATTGTGGGATGATAATGCACATAATTTGCAAGCATTTGATGTGATTTGGAGAGATTTGGAGCATTACAGGTACTTCGTACATTGTAATCGAAAGGGTACATCTACTCTATTTTTTGCAACAATGGGAGATGGTCCGATACAGATTGTTGGAGAGAAGCTTGACCGCACTAACTTTCAAGTATGGAAGTTTCGAATGAAGAGTTTTTTGAAAGGCAAAGGTTTATGGAGTCTCGTCTCGGAGGAAGACCCGGAGCCATATCTACCTCCTCAACCAAATAATGCTCAGTTACTGGCTCACAAGCAATGGGTAGAGCGGTCTTCGAAGGTGTTGCATTATTTTTCAATATGTGTAACAGATGCCTTGCTTATTCACATCCAAGATGCAGATACACCGAAAGAAGCATGGGGTATATTGTGCCGAATGTATGAGACAGACACTGGTGCAAGGAAAATACAACTTAAGCAACAGATTCACAGTGTAACACGAAGGAATAGGAGCATACATGAGTATGTTCAGGAAATCAAGGGTTATGCTGATTCCTTGTCATCGATCCATGCCCCAATGGATGATGATGATTTGGTTGCTCTCACATTGCGTGGTTTAGGCAAAGAGTACAAATCCTTTGACACTTCCATCTCAGTAAGATTGGGAGGAATGCCAGACTTTAATGAGCTTGTGTCATTGCTCATTGTGGAAGAATTGAAGCTTGGCCTTGGTGGTATGAGTGTTACAGGTGGTGCATCCTCGTCAAGCAATGATGAGCATGCAAGAAATCAGGCTTTTTACTCATCTAGAGGCTTTCGAGGCAGGGGGAGATTTACCCCTCGAGGCCATGGAGGACGTGGTTGGAATGACAGGTCTACTCAACCACAATCAAATCAGAATTTTCAGAATTCACGGTCTTCATTTGGATCACGTGGAGGTCGTGGATTTCAATCCCATAGGGGGAGATTTGGAACAGGTGCTCGTGGTAGAGGACGATGGCAAGGTCCTCAACAAAATTTGAATGGGATTGAATGTTACTATTGTGGCAAACTTGGACATTTGGCAAAAGATTGTTACAAAAAGCAGAATGATGCGAGGAATGGAAGACCACAACATGGAAATTATGCATCTACCAGTAACAATGATGGGAGTTCGAATCATCTTTTTGCAATGAAGCATGTTATGGGGACAATGGATTCTCAGAATGCAGGAGATGAGTCATGGTATATGGATTCAGGTGCCTCAAACCACATGACATGTCATGGTGAGTGGTTTGAGAAGATGCAACCATTGGATACAAATGGTTATGTGGTCACAGGAGATGATACTCAGCATCTTATAACACATGTTGGCAGTGTGCCTTTGAAGATGCATGATGGAAATGTGAAAAATATGTCAGAAGTGTTATATGTACCATCCATTACAAAGAGTTTGGCATCAGTAGGACAAATGGTTGAGCAGGGATTACAAGTAAGATTCAATGAGAAAGGCTGTTTTGTGGAAGATTTTAAGCATGGCTGTAGATTGGTTGCCAAGGGCAAGAAGGAAGGAAGGTTGTTCAAATTGGATGCAGGCATACCAGAATTGAGCTCAGCCATGTTTTCAAAGAGCAATGGGATTGTGCAGGACATTGACATGTGGCACAAGAGGATTGGACATGTCAATATACAGAGATTAAAAAACATGCAAACAAGGGGCATTGTCAGTGGATTGCCTCGATTCAAATATGATGGTCATATGCATGTTTGTGAAGCCTGTCAGTTTGGGAAGCAGGCAAGGTTGAGGTTTCCTAGAGAAGGAAACATGAGTAATAGACCACTTGAGATAGTGCACAGTGATGTATGGGGCCCAGCACAAAACCCATCTATCAAAGGAAGTCTATACTATGTGACATTTATAGATGACTTCAGCAGGATGACATGGATATATTTTTTGAGAGAGAAGAGTGAAGTGCTGGAAAAATTCATGGATTTCAAAGCTCTTGTAGAAAAACAATATGGCTGTTGGATTAAGTGTCTGAGAACAGATGGAGGTGGTGAATACACCTCAAAAGTTTTTGAGCATTTCTTGCGGAAACATGGGATAAGGAGACAGTTGACATGCAGGTATACACCTCAGCAGAATGGTGTGGCTGAGAGAAAGAATCGAGTCATATGTGAAGTGGCAAGGGCAATGCTCAATGAAAAGAGCATGCCAGATTACTATTGGGCAGAAGCATGTGCCACTGCAGTGTATATCCTGAACAAATCACCTACAGCAGCCATTCATGGAAGCACGCCTGAGATGCGGCTAACAGGTTACAGGCCAGACATTGGACATCTCAAAGTCTTTGGATGTGTAGCTTATGTTCATGTGCCTGATGAAAGAAGACGGAAGTTGGATCCTAAAGCAGAGAAATGTGTATTTGTTGGATATGCACAGGATCGAAAGGCTTACAAATGTTATAACCCTCAAACTAGACAAGTAGTCATCTCACGAGATGTTGTATTCGATGAGCTTGCTAGTTGGTATAAAGCCAAAGATGAGGGAGTCATTGACACACTTGAGGCGAATGTGCCTGTGAACTTGCCATCACAAGCAAGTTCTAGTTCTACTACTATGTCTGGGCCAGCAGCAGAAGCTGAGAGTAGTAGCAGTGTACGTCCATGGTCAGGACGTCTGAGACATGAGAGTGTGAGCACTGGGAGTATTGCTATGGATAAAGGCAAGAAGAAAGTCGAGGGAATTGGGATCACAGGTTATGAGTCCTCTAGTTCTGAGAGTTTGGATGAGGAGCTCGGCATACCTGTTGTACGCACACCTGGTGCTAGGCAGGACAGATATGTGCCACCACATGCCAGAGTTACAGGTGTACAGAGTGACCCGCATGCATTGCGGAGATCCCAGAGAGTCAGATATCCAGTGGAAAGATTGACATATAGAGATTTTGCTATGCATTATGCATACATGACATCTATGGTAAAGCATGTGGAACCTACATGCTATTCAGAGGCTATTGGAGAGCATGTATGGAAGAAAGCCATGGATGAAGAGATGAATGCTTTGGACAAAAATGATACATGGGAATTGGCTGAGTTACCTAAAGGAAAGAATGCAATTGGATGCAAATGGGTGTATAAGGTAAAGTGCAAGTCAGATGGCAGCCTAGAGAGACATAAGGCAAGGCTGGTCGCTAAAGGATATGCACAAACTTATGGTCTTGATTATGATGAAACTTTCAGCCCAGTGGCTAAAATGGCTACAGTGAGGTCTATCATTGCATTAGCAGCTCAAAAAGGTTGGGCTTTACATCAAATGGATGTCAAAAATGCTTTCTTGAATGGTGATCTACAAGAAGAGGTGTACATGGAACAGCCAGAAGGTTATGTACATCCAAAATATCCGACCTTTGTTTGCAGGTTAAAGAAAGCACTCTATGGTTTGAAGCAAGCACCTCGTGCTTGGAGTGACAAGATCAGCAGATATCTTGTCAGTATTGGATTTGTGGTTGGAAATGCAGACTCTTCACTTTATGTGAAGAAGACACATGATGGTATCGTGATGATAGTCATATATGTTGATGATTTGATTATCACAGGTGATTGTGGGAAAGGCATTGCTGAGGTTAAGGCCTCTTTATGCAAAGAGTTTGATATGAAAGACCTTGGTGATTTAAGGTTCTTTCTTGGCATTGAGGTGATAAGAACAAACACAGGTATATGGTTGGTGCAAAGGCAATATGCACTTGACATGCTGGCAAAGTATGGTATGACAGCATGCAAACCAATGTTGACACCATTAGAGCAAAACATGAAGCTTAGGGCTGATTTGGGTGATGAGCTTGATGATATCACCATGTACAGGAAAATGGTTGGTAGTCTTATCTACATGACCATTACGAGGCCACATATCAGTTATGCAGTTGGTTTGGTGAGTCAGTTTATGCAGAGTCCTCGTAAACCTCACTTGGATGCTGTGAGACGGATTCTGAGATATGTCAAAACTACCGCGCATTATGGTCTTTTCTATGAGGCAGGAAAAGACATGCATGTCTATGGATATACAGATGCAGATTGGGCCGGTAGTGCATATGACAGGAGATCTACCAGTGGCTATGTTTTCAGCCTTGGTAGTGGAGCTGTGAGTTGGAGCAGTAAAAAGCAACCTACAGTTGCTTTATCTACCACAGAGGCAGAGTATCGTGGAGCAGCCATAGCTGCATGTGAGGCTATGTGGTTGAAGAAGTTGCTAGATGATGTCAGGCTACAGAGTGATATGAGAGTTGTCATTCATTGTGACAACATGAGTAGTATTCAGCTTGCTAGCAACCCAGTTTATCATGCCAGGACCAAACATATTGAGGTCCACTATCATTTCATCAGAGAGAAGGTGCTAGATGGGCATGTTGATTTGACATATGTGCAGACAGATGAGCAGGTTGCAGATATCTTTACCAAAGCACTTGGTAAGGATAAGTTCGAGTATTTCCGTACTCGATTGGGAGTCCTAGAGATGGACATGTCGAGCTTGAGGGGGAGTGTTGAAATATCAAGCTCGTATACAGCTGGAGGATAGCACATGGGTGCTGACAGAGTGACAGTATGGTAGATAGATATCGTGTGGTGTGTTTATGTCTGCGTCCAGCTGGACATGTGTGGTGTGGACATTACACTAGGTTTACTTTGTAGTGTGGACATAACACTATGTTGTGTTCTCCTTTGTGTGTGTGAGAGAGATGGTGACTATGGCTTCTCTCCTTCTTTATGGTTGATGATTATGGATTAGGGTTTGCTTCTCTTGTGTGTGTTACATCCTGCTCCTGTTTTTTATCAGACACTCCTACTTGGAAGCATATTGAAGATGAGTGGCCCAGCTTTAAAACAGAGCCCAGAAACTTGAGACTTGGCCTAGGTATGGATGGAGTGAATCCATTTGGTTTCAAAAGCACCGCATACAGTGTGTGGCCAGTTGTGTTGGTGAATTACAACCTTCCACCATCAATGGTGATCAAGAAGGGACATCTTATGTTATCCCTTCTAATTCCAGGGAAACATAAAGTCAAGCATATGGATGTTTATCTTGAACCGTTGATTGATGAGTTGGAGGAACTATGGAGAGGTGTTGCGGTGGTGGACATTAGTAGGCCTCCCTCCTCTCGACACTTCGACTTAAAAGCAGTGTTGATGTGGACAATGCATGACTTTCCTGGATACAGCGATTGTTCTGGTAAGAATTCTAATTACCTCCCTACTCTAATACTATTGGCTATATATATTAATTATAAATATTGACTTTATTATTCTAACTTTTATTTATTATTTTAACAGGTTTGAAAACATCGGGTAAACATGCATGTCCTGTTTGTTGCCCTTTGTTTTAGTACATGAGTATGCTGACGGTTTGTGTAAGACCATATTCGATAATCATCATCGATTTATCCCCTCAGATCATCCTAAATATGTTGCTAGTAAGAGTAACATTCCTCCATAAACACTTCGTGTAAAAGATTGGAAGCGTATTTGGGAGTCTACAAATATTCTTCCTCCAGATGGCATGAATAGGTATAGTAATGTTTTTTCAATCTTGTTTTGTGTAGTCTCTAATTGGATTAAAGGTCACATAGAGCAATCCCTTGTGTAGGTACTCCATTTTTTTTCGGCTACCATATTGGACCCATCTTAAGATCAACCATCTTCTTGATTCCATGCACATCTTCAAAAAAGATGTGGGATCTGGTATTTGGGAACATATTATTGGTAAACGAGACAATGTTAGCGTACGTGAGGACTTGCGGGTCACAGGACGTATGCGTCAAGCTTGGCCACGAGAGGTGGGTGGGCACGTTCGTCTTCCGCCTACACCATGGATTATATCAAAGAAAGAGGAGAAGCAGGTAAAGCAGGCCATCACCACTTTGCGTACTCCCACTGGATGTATGAGATCATTGAAGGGAGCCTTTACAACCACTAAGAAAAGAGGCGTTGAGCAACTATATGGGTTGAAGTCCCACGATTGGCACAAGATGCTTCAAGTAAGTGTTTTCCAAGTCTTGTACGTTGAAATTAAATTTTGTAATGCCATAAACCATACATACATGTGCTCTTATGTGTGCAGTTCATACTACCTACTAGCATCGACCATTGTGCAAATAAGAGTTTGAAAAAATGTATTTATAAGATGGGCGAGCTTGTGAGGTATGTAAAACCCATGTCAGATCACCCTTCATTATACCTTGCAAAATGAACGTGCATGAGGTATAACGTACTATTTATTTATTTTTCAGATATGTTAGTTCCAAAGCAATTGATCCAGTCACGTTGGATGATGCGCGTGTTATGGCAGTGGAGGTGGTTTGTTTGGTAGAGGAGACTTTTCTGCGAACCATTCTCACAAGTCAACTGCATCTCATTGTGCATTTAGTGGACGAAATCGCTTTATGTGGTACTGTGCATGCACGTTGGATGTTCTTCCTAGAGCGCTTTATGAAGACCTTAAAAGACTTTGTGAGGCAAAGTGCAAGGCCTGAAGGAAGCATGGCCGAGGGTTGGTTGATACAAGAGTCTCTTGTATATATTTCAGAATTTCTTGGTCAGGTGGACAGCTCTTTGCCACGACTATGGAGCAATGAAGAGGACTTGAGGATGACCTCTATTGTGCCTCAAGGAAAAGGACAGAGTAAAGTAATTGACAGAACATTGATTGATGATCTCAATTTCACTTGCATCCTTAATAGTGATGTGATGAGCGGATGGGTTACAAGATATGAGGATGCAAAGACAAAAAGGCAAGCAGAAAGAGCTCTCTTTCGGAGGCAACATGGCTCTCGTAAGGCGTACCCTAAGCATCTAGCAACACTTCCGAATGATATCCATGTTGATTGGTTGCATGAGGAAATGGAGAGAGCAGAGAGCGACGAGGGGCTGCATATCACGGCGGAAGAATGGGAGTATGCACGAGGATGCATGTTAAAGGTACATAGAACTAATGTTTTGCATTAGTTGTAAGTGATTTGCTTTTAATATTTATTCACATTGCTTACACAAATATTGCTTCTATTTTGGTCCATTGCACTATGCTCAATGCTATATGGTGTGAAGGCAAGCATTTTCGAACACAAAGAATTGATGAAAAGAGGAATACACAAGATTGCGGTGTCATTAGTGGCTTTGAGGGAGCTAATGGAAAAATGGATGATTATTGTGGCACAATCCAAGACATATTTAGGCTTGACTTTCGTCGCTTCTTTGTGTATGTTTTGGATGTCAAATGGCAAATGAACGTGGTGGAAAAAGGGCCTGATGCAACGATAAAACGCCATGCAAGTGGCTATGTAACTATTGACTCTACAAAGTTTTGGCAAACAAAGAAAGATAGGCTCGTATTGCCACAACAATGTGAGCAGGTATGCATTCATGTACATATATATCTAAGCTCGCGTACCCCTTGACTTTTGATATGCTAATTAATTACTGTAGTATGTGTATTTGAGTAGGTTATCTATCTACCAATGGTGCATGACATTAAATGGTGGTACGTCATCCCTATTTCACCACGTTCCAAAGTGATGTATAATACATTCACTGATATGGAGCATATGGAGGATGTAACAAGCCGCAATGAAGATGATGTTGAACATGCCAATGAAGATGTTGTGATCGATGATCAAGAAATAAGAGATGATCATGATAATGAGGATGAGCATGCCATTTCTCATGATCATGAGAATGACCCTACCATTGAGGATGATGGTGATGTTGATGAGGATGATCAGGACATCGATACCATTATCAATGGAGTACAGAATATCGATAGTGGAATAAATTTAATCGTAGCCTTACAAATTGATTAAATGGATATTGATGTTGATCGTTTGGCAAGGATGGATCTTATTGAAGATGAGATCAAACCCTAATCAATCCGTCACTGTATCGTTCTAAATTGATGATATTTCTATTGTATGTGTTGTCTTTTAATTATCATCTCATATGCATGATTTATTTTTGAATATATTTCATTGTTGTAAATGCATGTAGTGATATATACTGTAATGTACTATGAGATGGTTTAAAGAAAATAGTTCTTAATTTTGTAAAGGAATTCAGTTTTTTTTTTAGTTTTTCTTTACCAAGCGTGTATTAATGCGTGTATGGTAGCATGTATTGATGCGTGTATTATTGCGTGTATATAAACGCTCTGATACACGCGCTGATAAATGCAAATATACACGCGAATTTAAATGCCAAAATACACGCGCCCGATTCTATTCAAATACATGCGCGACCATACACGCGCTCGTAATTTATCACGTGTATGAAACGCGTGTAAGGTAGCATTGTCTTGTAGTGATAGCGAGTATTGATGGCTGTTTTCGGTTTATCTTGATCATTGATCCTGATCTGGTAATACCCGGATTTGAGATCTATCTTTCTGAAGATCTGGGCTCCATTTAGCCTGTCCAGAGCTCATCAATTCTTGGGATAGAATACTTATTCTGAACTGTCAGCTGATTTAGACCTCTGTAGTCCACATAGAGTCTAAGCGTTCCATCTTTCTTTTTCTGAAAGAGAACTAGCGCACCCTAAGGTGATTCACTGGGTCTTACAAACCCTTGTTCTAACAACTATCTAAGCTGTTCCTTGAGTTCGATGGCTTCAGGAACTGGCATTTTGTATGTGTGTAGGGCTATTGGCTAAGCTCCTGGGGTCAATTCAATCACATGATCTACTTCCCGGATTGGAGGCATTTTAGTTAGCTCTGCTGGGAATAGATCATCAAATTCATTTAACCATTCTGGTTCTTTAGCGTTAAGCTTTGAGTCTACAGGGTTCATTTTGACAACATAAATTTGCTGCTTCTTTCTAAGTCCTTTCAGCAACCTAGAAGCTTTTACTTAACTGAAGGTCTGGGGATCCGGAAATTCCAATTCCTTGAAACTTTGTTCCCATGAAGGTCATGGAAGGAAATGGTTCCATTGTGATAGTGTATGTCAGCTTGATTTTTGTGGAGCCAATCCATTCCAAGGATCCCGTCATAAAAACTCCCAGAGGTAAGACTTTGAACTGACAGTCCGTTACATTACCATCTAGATTGAACTGGATAAGATCTCTCTCATGGTGAGTGAAAAGAGTCTTCCCACTGGCCAATTCAACTTGTATAGGTTTCCCTGATTTCTGTTCTAAGACTAGCTTACGCAAGCATCCAGGGAAAATGAATGAATGAGAACTGCCTGAATCAATCAAAAGCTTAAAAGGCTTACCCTGATATTCTGCTAGAGTATGGATGACTGAGAACTGACAATTAGGTCCTTGGTTTTCAATTGCAGCAAAGATCTGCCCTCTTTCCTCTTCTACTACATTTGAAATTGTGACTGCTCTAGCTGCTACTGTCTGAGGTGGAACTCTTTCTCTTTGGTTGCCCCAGTTCTGGGAAGGAGTTCTGAGGTTACTCTGGACAGAGGCACATGGTTGAGGAGGAGTTCTTCTGGGGTTTCCCTAGCTTGGGCAAGATGGACCCTGATTAGACTGGTATGAAGGGGTTGGTCTCTGAATTTGGGGTCCTTGACTTCCCTGTCCCCTTGACATGGCAGGAGTCAGGCAGTCTTTTAGTTGGTGACCAAAACCTTAGCATCCAAAACATCGATTTTCACTTCTGACCTCATCCCTCTGATTTCTTGAAAGAGGTGGGGCTCCTGAGAACGTATTCTGGGGGGAGGGTCTTCCTTCACTTGAGAATCTTCCTGCATCCTGATTCTGATTTGGGCCTTGCTGTCTCTTTGGGGGTGGAAAGTTTGAAGTACTTCCCTGGGCTTGGAATCATTTAAAGTTAGAGGGTGCAGGCTTTGGCGGGACCTTTACTACAAAGGCTTTGGCAAAATCTTTTGCCATTCTTACTACTTCAGCCATGGACACTGGCTTGGCATTTTTGACCAGTGTGTCCAAGGGTTCATTCATTCCCCGAATGAACCTGGCCATGAGTTGTTCTTCATCTAGAGGTGGTGAATATTTGAGTAGAAGAGCAAAGGCCTGGTGATATTCCTCGATGGTTTTGCTCTCCTGCTTTAGCTCTAAGAATTCGTTCATTTTGATTTCCAAAAATCCAGGGGGACAAAATCTCTTTCTCAAATAGGTTTTTAGGTCGTTCCAGGACTGAGTATTTCTATCCAGACGGTTGGTGTCACAGTGGTTCCTCCATGCTACCATGGCTGTTTCCACTATTTTTAGCCGGCCAAGAGCCAGTTTGCTCCGCTCATTGTAGCTTGTGACGTTAAAATATTCTTCCATGGCTTCCACCCATTTCTCCACAGCCTCGCCTAGGTTCTCCCCTTCTCCTTTGAAGGGTCATGGTTGAGTCCTATGAAGAGCCTTGCACACATCAGGGTCAAGCTCGTCATCTTCAGAGAGAGGGTCTAGCTGACGGCCACGGTTTCCTTGTCTCATAATTCTGTTAAAAATTTATATATTATAAAATTTTTATTTTGATATCATCCATGAGATCCTAAGACTTAAGAGGTTCAGAAAACAATTTCTTAAACAAGTCAATGATCTTATTGGAGATCTATGACATATGTCCGATAATAGATTTTTCTTTATCGGATCGTCCGTAAACAATCACTTATACAACAGGGAATTTTTTTTCTCGAGAAAACATTTCTATATTTATATAAAAGCTGCAATATGTACATAGAGCAGCTCGGCTCCAGAATCACTGCCTCAGTCGTAATCGTATAAAGAAGCGAAATTGTGAAGAAGACATACCATAGTACACACGATTCATTACACAAAGATGTGCTCTAATTCTATTTCTCTGGGATAAAGCGGCTAAGAAGTCTAAAAAATCGGCATGAAGTTCTGAAGTTCCTGGGTGAGAGATCACAGAGTAGAACGTGCTGAACAAAGCCCTAGTCTTATCAGAATCATGGCCAAGGAAATATTTTGCCTGAGCCTCTGACGCTGACTGGTACTCATGTTAATACACGGTCCTCCACAGAACCACATATACCAGCGTCACTCAAGAGGATCAGGAAAGTAAAGACTCTCAAAATGGCGAGCGAGTCTCACTCTGCTCATTCGGGTTGTAGCAGAGTTGATGAGATGATCAAATGCAAAAGCTATCATATCCTGACTCTGAGAGAGTCCAAGAATTCCAGATAGGTTGGGGGTGTCCATCTATAAATTTCCAATTCAATTTATAAATTTTTAATTTTTGAAGTTCATTCACATAGTATTAACAAGTGAAAAACATTTCTTTTCCAGATTTTTATTATTATCTTTTATGCATAAAAATTATTTATGATGAAAATCACACTTTTATTATAAAGAAAAATATATTTTATGCATACAAATCATTTATGATAAAAATCACTCTTTTAATATATAAAAAATTCTTTTATGCATCCATTTATGCATAAAAATCATTTATGATGAAAATCACACTTTTAATATAAAAAATTATCTTTTATGCATAAAAATCATTTATGATGATATGATCAAAATAAAATTTCAATAAGCTTCCTTCTATACATAGAATTTAATTCTAAAGAAAGTAACACTTTCTTTTTATAAAATATTTTTAGTAAGCATTTTTTTATACCTAGGATGAAAAATAACACTTTAAGAATACAGATATGATGGGAATTATTCTTTTTGAATAAAAAAGTAAAACTTATTTTTCACAATTTTAGAAAAATTTCCCCATAACCTCCTTTGTATGGCTGACCATTTTTCAATTTTTAACTCTCTACAATTAATTAGAAGTTCACCAAGAGTATTTAAATCATTCCAATGTAAACATTTTTTACTTTATCAAAGAGAAACATTATGAAAAACTTGATTTTATCCATTAATAATTCATCTAGGATAAGAATGGTTGGATTTACTAAAGAAGAGAGGGGAATGCCTTTCTTCGATGAGGCATAACATCATATTCAATTTAGAGAAGATAAAAATCATAAAACACTATAAAATGAATAGAAAAGAGAAGAATCTCCAACTAACGAAGGAATTTGAGAGATTTCCTTTGGCTTGATGGTTTGAGGGTTCTACTCTTGTTTGAAACAAGAGTGGCCAGCAATCTTTAGAAGAGGGAAGGTCAAAAAACTAATGAATTATGAGTAAATTCATAGTTTTCTGGCTCTTGGGAGAAGTAGGGTAACAATGCAAAAACACTATTAAGTTTCAACAAAAGGTAAGGCTTCTATTTATAGGAAAAAGTGAGCTTCTAACCAAGCCAACTGATTCTATAATTTTCCAGATCAGTTTGGTCAATTTTTGATCATTTTTTGGTCAGTTTAGTCCACTTTTTGGATCTAGTTGAAACAGGAGAGAGGAGAGATAAAAATATCTCATTATTTGGGAGTTTAAAACTCATTCAAACATGTGAAATAGGCGCCTCATTCATGAGGGGAATTCCCCCATACTGAGGTGTCAAAAATGCATCATTTCACCTAAATATCTCTCTTTTTTAACTATTAACTTTGTCCTTAGTCAACTCTTCAACTTATGTGAGTATTTACTCATTTTTGGGGGATTTTCCTTTCATTCTTCTATTTATCTCCTCCCTGCATTTGGATGAATCTTATTGGTCCATAGGAACCTTAATTTAAAATTTCAAAAAAATCTTGACTCCCAGGATAATGTCTCTTGAACAGATTAAACTTAATTTCTAATGCACCTTCTGAAAATCTTTTTAAACTTTTGTTTTAGGGAAACTTATTTTAATAAGATGAGATATTTTTCTATCCAAAGTTATTTAAAAATTGAATTACCACTCTCTAGAAGATTTTCTCTCTCTAGGCCAAAACTGGTAAAAACAAGATCTTTTATATTTTGAAGAGGGATTTGATTACAGGGGAAGATGCTGGACATCTTGAGAGGCTGGGGAGGAATCTTACACATTTACATCACATGTCATTCATTCACATCTATCTCAATTTACATCACATCTCATCACATTCATTTCACATCTCATCTCATTCATTCTTATCCCGATTTACATCACATCACATCTCACCCATTCACATCCCATATCATTCATTTACATCCGATTCACATGACATCACATCTCATTCATTCACATCTCCTGATTCACATCCTATATCATATCATTTACATCCGATTCACATGACATCACATCTCATTCATTCACATCTCCTGATTCACATCCCATATCATATCATTTACATCCGATTCACATGACATCACATCTCATTCATTCACATCACATTACATCTCATCCATTCACTCACATCGACATCACATCCTTTCACATACACATCCACATCCGTTCTTTCACATACACATCCACATCCATTCTTCCACATACAAATTCACATCTATTCTTCCACATACACATACACATCCATTTTTCCACATAACATCCACATCCATTCTTCCACATACACATCCACATCCATTCTTTCACATACACATCCACATCCATTCTTTCACAAACACATCCACATCCATTCTCACATACACATCCACATCCATTCTTTCACATACACATCTTATCGCATCCCATTTACATCTTATCACATTCTATTTTCATCTTATTACATCCATTCACATCTTATCACATCCTATTTACATCTTATCACATCTTATTTTCATCTTATCACATCCATTTCACATGCTATTCCCATTTAGTAGCTTATTCTAGTTTGATACTGATAATGTGACTTTTTCTAAATTTCTACCAATTGCTTGGCCTAATTAAAGGTTCCTTTTCTCGAACGACTATTTCTATATTCCTTCTCAATTCCTCAGTTAAATTATATTCAATATTCCTCTTTTGAATAAAAGAATTCATGGGATTTACAGAAATCAATTCTACCCATATTTCCACTTTTGATAAATAATGATAAATTGAATTATACTAAAAATTCCTCTTCTTTCCATTTAGTTTCTTGGATCTCAGTTACCATGGGAATTCCTCTTTTTTTCATATTATTATTTGCATTCCAATTTCATGGAAATTACTCTTTTATCATCAATATTTCTCATAATAAAATACCCATTAATTCAATATGCTAGGAATTTTTCTTTTCCCATCTAAATGATGGAATTCCAAATGTCATAGGAATTCCTCTTTTACCATTTAAATATCTCTCATAGATAAAATAAATTTATCTAAAAGTTATCTATGAATTTAAATAAAATACCCATTAATTTCAATATGCTAGGAATTTCTCTTTACCCATCTAAATAATGGAATTCCAAATGTCATAGGAATTCCTCTTTTACCATTTAGATATTTCTCATATATAAAATAAATTTATCTAAAATTCATCTTTGAATTGAAATAAAATACCCATTAATTTCAATATGCTAGGAATTTCTCTTTTCCCATCTACTAAAGGATGGAATTCCAAATGTCATAGGAATTCCTCTTTTACCATTTAAATATTTCTCATAGATAAAATAAATTTATCTAAAACTCATCTTTGAATTTATATAAAATACCCATTAATTTCAATATGTTTAAATATTTGAATTCCAATATGGTAGGAATTCCTCTTTCATCAATTTAAATTTATCTATGCAAAAAGATAAATTTAACTAAAATCTTTCTTTGATTTTTAAATAAAAGTATACATTATTTTAGCATCCCAATTTTTCTCTTACTTCATTGGAATACATGGATTTCCATTGTCATGGGGGATTACTCTTTTAGCATAAAAATGAATTCCTAGAAATTCCTTTTTTTCCTAATTAACTATTTATGCATAAACATAAAAATCAAATTTTCATTGATTATAATGAGAATAATTCAATTAAACTAGGATGATTAATCCTAGAATATGGTAAGAAGTCCTCTTGTCATATTATGAATGAAAATCATTTATGTGTTAATTTTTCAGATATTTTGCCATAGTTTCGCTACTATTACTGATAATTCTCAATAATTTTGAAAACATAAGGTTTAGTAATATCATATGATAGAGTAACCATTAATTGGATCAACATCCAATTATGGACAGTTTAAAATGTTACGGGCATGTTTATAAGCGCATCTAAAATTGCGTCTATAAGCGCATCTATACACGCATCTATATGTGTCTATAAGCGCGTCTATATTAGTATAGACGTGCTTGTAGCCTCCATTATAGACACGATTATAGACGCACTCTGGAATTTTAAAAAAATCCAGAGAGTTTCCTGTGCAAATGTGCAGCTGCATTTTTTTGCAAACGCAGCTCTTTAGTTTAAGGTTTTGCTTATTTGTACATAGACGAATCAAGATCAGTAAAGATATCAACATAAAAACTTAAATTAAAGATAGATATGCACAAAAAGATTTGTGAACACACTTCGAATATTGATTAAAGAAGATGAGAAATTACATTTTATATCCAAAAATTTGTCCATACATGATTGTAGCCACATAAGGCTTGAATAAAAGCATAGATACATAAAGAAGATGAAAAATTTCATCTTATATCCAAGAAGTTGTGCATACATGATGGTAGCCACATGAGGCTTGAAAAAGAAACATAGTTGCATAAACCAAAACTATACATGAAGAAAAACTAGCGAGCGACTACTCGGAGGTGTCATCACTCTCGTAGTCATCTTGTCCACCTTGTGCCTACACAAAGTGAAGATATATATAAGTATTATAAAAGTCGAAACATGTTTTGTAAATAAATAAAAAAAGTATTACCTGCATTGGTGTTCTCCTTGCTTGATTGTATAATTTGTTTGTCGGAGATGATCCCTTCATCGTGAAAGTAATCCCATGTATCTCCTCTACTGTGGGCGACAATGGCCAGTCTCTCCTGGGGTAGGATCTCTATTGACAATGTCATGCTACATCACAAGACATTATAACACAACTCAAATAGAGAGAATACAAAGAAAAGACATGAAGTTGCACTATACATACAAACTCGCCTCTCATGATGCACGACCTCCAAATATGAAGTGTGACGATCCATATCGTTTCATTTGTATTCGCGGTGCTTCTCTTTGTTGCTGGTTCACTACTCCTTCTAAGAGCTCCTTCTTGGCTTTCTTCCACTCGCCCTTATGAGTAGTAGATGGCTTACCGTGTCCATTTTGACCGGCATCTATTTAGGCTTTCTCCTCCTTTACATGTCTCCTTACTAGAGACCTCCTATTCTTAAGTATGTCTTTGATTTTGTGTCGTGTCCATCTACTGTTAAACCTTGGGTCGTGAGGATTAGGATACTTCTTGTGGACACATTTAATGTAATCATCCACTAAGCTCTCCCTTTGCTCTGCTTAAAATGTATAAAGCAGTCTTTATAGTGTGCAAAAACTACTTGGCGCGAGTAGTTTACCACCTCCTTCCCACAAGAGTCATCAACTTTGCCACCCACATCTGTGATATCATAATATGATATATCACCATGATGTGGTGGGTGACTCTGAATAACTATACCCACCCCCAAAGCACTGCCCTAGGCATCCTCTATCTCCACTACCTCCACTCTCAGTGCTAGTGCGGCATGAGGTACGACCGCCACTATCTCCACGACTTCCCTCCCTACAATGACGACTGCCACTCTCATGAGAGCCATGATAACTGTGAGGTGTCACATCTCCTGATGTAAGATTCCTCCCTCCAGCTTTTGAGGTGTGTAGGTGTAAGATCCTACCCTTTTGATCTTATAATTATTCCCCTCTTTGAAATAAAAGAAAGATCCTATTTTACCCTGTTTTGGCCTAGAGAGAGAGAGAGAGAGAGAGAGAGAGAGAAAATGTCTAGAGAGAGATAATTCAAATTTGAGATATTTTTGGATATAAAAATCCCCCTAGTGTCTAAAATGGTTTTCCCTGAAACAGAAATTCAAAAAGAACTTTCCAATGTGCAATTGGAATTAATTAAAAATAGGTATAAAGGACCTTAGTCTAAGGGTCCACATTTTCAAAAATTTTTGAATTATGCTCCAATTAAGGTTCCTATGGACCAATAAGATCAATCCAAATGTAACGAGGAGATAAATTGAAAAATAAAAGGAAAACCCCCAAGAATGAGTAAATGCTCACTACTACATGACAGCCTAATACCGGCGCTTATACCGACGTCATTAAACAGGGTCTAAAAAAGCCCCGTCATCGGTATAAACCTCGGTATCTATGCCAGAACCATGACATCGGTATTTGCGTCGGGCTCTCATACCGGCCCGCATACCGGCGCTTATACCAACGCGCATACCGGCACTCATACTGGCGGGTATACCGGTGCGCATACTGGCCCTTATACTGGTAAATATACCAGCACGGATACCGGCAGATATACCGGCGCTTATACCGGCGAGTATACCAGCACGCATATCGGCGAATATACCGGCGGGTATACTGGCACTTATACCGACGGATATACCAACGACCATAGCAGTAATTTTTTTCGGACATAATGGTGTTGCCAGGCTGCCTGCAGTCAAAAACAGGACTCAACAGTAGTAAACAGACAGCACCATTCTGTCCAAAATAGAGCACAAAAGACATCTGTGCTTGTTTTTTTATTTTTTAGATAAACAAGAAATTAAACATTACTCATGAATATTTTGATCATATACCAATAGTTTAAAGGACTTACATTATGGTAATGCCTCCCAATCGATGGTCTCTCCTTCTGCTTCAAGCATCTCAAATAAGGCCACAAGGCCATATTTGTGAGCGTACTTCTCTTCTCGCCTACTTGGTGGGCGATTCATGGCCAACTCCTACATAAACGATTAACAATTACAACTTTTAGAAATCAACATTTAGCCCACATACATACATTTAGATAAATAAAATTGCTACAAATACTTACGAATTCATGGCGCATGGTTTCGTAATAACCACCACTCCCAAGATGAGAAGCCCCTACTGTTTGGAGTCTCGTCCTTGCCGCCTCTCTTTGTTGTTGAAACCTCTCTGGTGTCTCTCTTTGTTGTTGAAACCTCTCTGGTGCCTCTCTTTGTTGTTCAAACCTCTCTGGTGTCTCTCTTTGTTGTTCAAACCTCTCTGGTGTCTCTCTTTGTTGTTGAAACCTCTCTGGTGCCTCTCTTTGTTGTCATCCTTGTCGCCTCTCTTTGTTGTTGAAACCTTCAATGTCATAAAATCATTACAAATATGTCATAACTATTTGCATAATCATTAAGATACATCATTTTAAAAATCATTATCTATTCTATCATCCTCATTAAGATCAGTAGCCCCAAAGAGATCTATTTCTATGTACATTTCAGCATCCTCATCATTAAAAGTCCCTTGATGAAGGATGTCCTCATCATCTATGTCTTCTTCCTCAACTGGTTTTCTAGCTTCATTGGTTTGCACCTCTTCATTTGGATCTTGCTCTAGTTGCTCCTCTTCATTTTCTTGCTCCTCTTCATTGTTGATATTGGCTTGTTCTTGTTGCTCCCCACCACCCTCTGAATCCACATCACCCTGTTGTAAATTTGCTTACTGCGGGGGGCTACTTGAACCACAAATAGCCAGCGTGGATCTTTTGGATCCGCTTTAAAGACAACCTGCTCACAATGCTCTGGGTGCACAAAAGTATCTTGCTGATTGGTCCATACCTTTGTGGAGTCCACTTGGATGAGGCCACTCTTGTCTCTACGTATAGTTGCATGTGGCCCATTTGTGATTACCTTGAACCACTTCACATCAAAGATAAACAACTCAAAACTTCTAAAGCCAACCTTTAATATGTCTTGAATGGTTCCAAAGTAATCAAGCATTCCACTAATTGTGTTATCATCACTTGCACTTGCTTGACTTTCTTGAACAAATTGTGCTGTGACACCACAATCAAAGGTTGCTCTTCTTTGGTCTATTTGTTCAGAGTTCTACTCGAAAATGACGTCCATGTGACCTAAACGCCCCATATTTGTGATACTTCAAATAGCACATAAAGATTATTGATGGACAAACAATAATTGAGACATGTAGAGAAAAAAAAGAGAGACATGTAGAACTTAAACACTTACATGCCAATCGCATCCTTTTGTAAGCTCCTTCTCCTCCTCTGTTATAGTTAAACCAGCACGTTTGGCTTCTAAAATTGTAGCTTCTAGCCATCCACTTGTGGGAAAGTCCAGAAGAGCTTGTTGCAGACCTTCTGGATACGGGAGATTTCTTGTAGTGCGATTCCTTCTGAAACTTAAACGATCTTGTACTCGCTGTCGCTTGAGAGCTTCATATGTCTCAATCCACTTCTCCATTACATGCGAGTTCAAGATGCAAAATTTGTTGACTTTTTCTCGCAAATTGTTATCCATCTTTCTCTTAATGCCTTGGCCTTGAGGTTCCTCACCAATGACTCGCCTGTTAGACTCATGAGACCATAGTCGAGGTATCTCTGGATCTGATGAACTTAAATATTCAGTGATGTAAACAAGGGACTCTTGTATTAGCCACCCTTCTGACATACTTCCCTCCGAGTGAGCCATTTGGCGAACAAATCCCTTTAGTGTCTTCATAAACCTCTCCAAAAAGAACATCCATCTTGAATGGACTACTCCAGCAACTGCAACCTCATCTACAACATGAACTAGCAGATGCATCTGGATTGTTAATAAACTTGTAGGGAAAAACTTCTCTACCATGCAGAGTGCCTCTATGGAGTTTAAACGCGCTGTCTCCAACGTATCTCTCTTTATCTCTTTTGAAGAAATCCAACGCACCAATGTGCTAATCTTATAGATAGTAGCTCTAATGTCTTCAGTGAGGCAATCCTTTATTGCTATGGGGAGCACAAATTGTAAAAACTTGTGCCAATCATGACTCTTGAGGCCACTAAGATCATCATCCTTTGTAAATGCACTTTTCAAGCAATGCATACAACCTGTAGGAGTCCGAAACTCTGAAATTGTCCTCTTCACTTGTTGTTCCTCCATCTTACTAAAAACCCATGGGGCTCTTGGAAGAAGCACCTTTCCATTGGGTCTAGTGCAAGCCCACAACTCTTGCATGCAACCTATCTCTTCTAAGTCATCCCTTTGGCCTTTAGTCTCCTTTTTTCCTGTCATGGTCTTCCACAGAATGTCAGCTACATTCTTGAAAATATGCATCGGGTCAAGCAAATGGTTTATAAGAAGATCACCCCAATAGGGGAGTGCGAGCCCACAACTCTTGCATGCAACCTATCTCTTCTAAGTCATCCCTTTGGCCTTTAGTCTCCTTTTTTCCTGTCATGGTCTTCCACAGAATGTCAGCTACATTCTTGAAAATATGCATCGGGTCAAGCAAATGGTTTATAAGAAGATCACCCCAATAGGGGAGTTGGTGAAAGATAGAGAGCCTCTTCATCCCACGACATGCCAAGTTGCCACATTCCTCCCATTTGAGCTTCCAATCGCTTGCCTTCAGTGCACTTGGAGGAGATCTTCCTAGATTACCATCCCGCAATTCATGATTTTCTGGAAGATACCTAACATGTCCTTGGTAGACATTCTTTCGTAATGCTTTTGAGTATCTTGAATCAAGTCAAGGACCACATAGAGGACATGCATTATAACCCGATATAGACAAACCTGAGCATTCTCCATAGCCAGGCCAATCATGCATTGTCCACATGAGAATACCTTGCACAGTTGCAAGTCTTTGGCCACTCTGCTGCTTTGACATGTCCTTCGCTTCAATTCCGTTCCACAAGGTGCGTAACTCATCAATAAGTGGTGCCAAATATACATCCATGTTCTTCACCTTGTACTTTCCTGGAACTATTAATGAGAGCAACAAATGACCTTTCTTTATTGCTAACCATGGCGGAAGATTATAAGTCACAAGGCAAACAGGCCATGTGCTCCATGAAGAGCTCCGTAAACCAAAAGGGTTTACACCATACATTGCTAGGCCAAGACGGAGGTTACGAGGATCTTCCCTAAAAGCCGGCCACTTCTCTTCAATGTGTCTCCATGTGGGTGAATCAGCAGGCACACGCATCACTTCATCTGTGGATCGAGTTGTGGCATGCCATGTCATCAAGCATACTATAGATTTGCACCTGAACATGCTTTTTATTCTTGGGATGATTGGAAAGTACCTAAGAACCTTTACTGGGACAGCTTCCCCCTGAACATCTTCTCTATATCTGTTTGAGCCACAATGGGGACATTCTTGCAAATGCTCATATTCATGGAGGAAGAGAATACAATCGTTGCAACAAGCATGAATATTATTGTAATCCATGCCTATGGATTTCAATAACTTCTTGGCATCTGCACGAGATGGAGGCATCTCGTTGCCATATGGCAATATCTGGTCTTTCAAAAGCCTGCAAGTATGGCAATATCTGATCGTTACTATCAAGATTTAGTCAAATACAAGTTGAAAATTTATCATTTCAACATTAGGTGTAATCTCCATAAATCCCTTACTTGAAGAGTTCAGTGACACTTGTATTAGACCATCCAAAAAATTTAGCATCGTAAGAGATGCACGCAATACAGATATCTTGGCACCATTGTATAGTGAAAGACGTGCAAGTTTACGCATGGCGGCCTCTTCCTCTGGTTCATAATTTGACCGTTGAAAATGTCGTGGTTGATGATCTTCATGTTCATGCTCCTCGAAGACACCTTCTTGTTGCTCGAGAAAGGCATCCAACATTTCCTCCATTGGACCTTCTTCCATTCCCTGACCTTCTTCCATTCTCTCAGGTGCTATTAATTGAGCTCCATCTGTCACTCCCTCCTTCGATATTCTCATCCTTTGTTGGGGACGAGAATTCGTAGGCACAATGTTATCAAGATGTGGTTGCACACTTGCTTGGTTATACGATTGAAACCGTAAATTTTGTAAGCGCTCCATTGGAAATATGCCAGCGTCATGAATATGCTGGTTGCAAATCCTTTGTTTTCAAAATATTTGGTACTTACATCGCATGCATGGACACGCTATTCTCTCTTCAAGATTGAGAGGCTCCATCTAGCAGGATAACATGTAAATGTAGCTCATTAAATGCAAATCATTACGCATTACACAAAGCATTATGTAAACCATAAAACAAGGCTTCTTTTTCCCAGCCGCCGCCGTGAGGGATATTTTAAAAATAACATTTAAAGTGTCAAACGGGCTTGTTTTCCCCAGCCGTTGAGAGAGATTTTAAAAATAACATTTAAAGCGTCAAACGGGCTTCTTTTCCCTAGCCGTTGAGGGAGATCAAGTATACATTAGCGATGTTTGGGCATATACATTAGCTTATGGATATGTGCTTTAGGCAATTACATTAGAGTATATACATATAGACATAGCGTTGACATGCATGTCTTAGACATTAGATTTCAAGTAGAAAAAGAGACCGAAACGCCTTGGGTATGCGCCAAAAAGAAAATCTCTCTCTCTCTCTCTCTCTCTCTCTCTCTCTCTCTCTCTCTCTCTCTCTCTCTTGCAAAGTGTGTGTGTGTGTGTGTGTAAAGACAAATAAGCACATACATTAATTTCTTATGCACTCACATATATGCTAATATTAGCATATATGTGCATAAAACAACAAGCTTGCATACTCAATTTCAATTAATAATTATAAATTGAGAACAAATTAAAACATAACAAAAAGAGAAGTAATAAAACAACATAATTGGTAATGTGCTTACCTCTCAAATGTGGATTGGATAGTGCATGTTCGAAGCAGATCTGCAAGCTAGGACACACGTGGGAGGAACAAGCCTACACACACATTGCATACATTAGTAATAGATGCACATACACAAGCTCTCTCACTCTCTACATCTCTCACAACACACACATACAAATCTTCTCTCCATACATAATTAAGAAGGTAAGAAGAAGGATAGAGAGAGGGGAATGAGATATACACACACATCACACATCTACCCTAATCTCTCCACACACACACCCACACACACACACATAAGAAGATGAGGAGATGGGGAGAGGCAAAATGCCCAAGGAGAGAGAGAGAGAGAGGGAGATCTACACACACACTTCACTAATTCTCTCCACACACACACACACACACAACAAGAGTGGGTTGAATGGAAGAAGGCGAACGCTTTTTGAGGGAGATGCATGCATACCTTGTCTGGATATACGACGCCTTGCAAAACACAGAATAATAGGTTCTCGGCTGTAAAAAAGTTACGGGCGTCGGTATCTGAGTCGGTATATTTGTCGGTATCTGCGTCGGAATATCTGTCAGTATAGGCGTCGGTATATGCGTCGGTATATGTGTCGGTATACCCACTTTTGAAAATTACCTGCCTGACTTTTTGCCTCCAAGTTTAGGATGTACATATCGACGTTCGACATTTGCGTCGGTGTTCTAACCAGGGATTTCATTAACGTCTTCACAATTTCGTGATCACGTTAACAAAACCTATTGTTAACATATTAAAACTTGTGATCACATTGTATATTCACATGATCTGAGAAATGACCTGCCGGAACCCACTATTCCAGTAATACCTCCGGGCTTCTACCATTCCCGGCGGGCCCGCCGGGCTTTTATCCTTTCGCGGCGGGCCCGCCAGGAAAAGATAAAAGCCCGGCGGGCCCGCCGGGAAAAACAAAAAACACCGGCGGGGTATTATTCTGTATATAAACACTACCCGACACCCGTCGTACAACTTTTGGGAAGATAGTCCTTGTTTTGGGGGCGTGATATTTCTCCTCAAAGTACTTGTAGAGCTCTCGAGTTGCTAGAAGTGTCCTCTTGGGAAGAACGTCCTTATTTTAGGGGCTGTCGTCTTTCCTTGTAGGCACTCCTAAGGCTATTGGGCCACTCGTCCTTAGTTCTTTGAACTGGGGGCAGGGTGTGGTTCGTAGCTAATACTTGCGGAGATTTAGGGACAAATTTGGAGTCATTCAGCTTTGCATTTGAGCCACGTACGTAATCTACCTCATTCTGCTTTATGAATGGTTTGATGGAGCCAAGAGTCCTGCTTAGGGGCTTGTATTGGTTCTTGATACTTGATATAGTTTAGAGTAGACAAGGGTCTATTGTCCTATACTAGAGTATTGGGCAAGCATAGATCTTTGATTTTTTTTGTGAATGTTAGAGAAGGTCTATTGTCCTATACTAGAGTATTGGGCAAGCATAGATCTTTGATTGTGTAAAGTATCCTTAATTGGGTACAAAAGGCATCCTTCATTGGGGGTGCAATGTGCATGATAGTTTCGAAGTAGTTTTGTAGTAAGACCTTGCAAGATAGTTTGAAATAGTTTTGTGTTATGTGATGATCTTTTGTATTTGTCAAGATAGTTTCGAAGTACTTTGTCTGCAGATGTATGTTTTGTTATACGTGAGTGATTTGTTGTTTTTTCATTTGTGTATTCATTGTTATATGCTTGGTTGAATAGGTTATTTGTTGAGATGGAGGACAATGTTGGATCCAGTGATACCTCCAATAGAGTCCAAATTTTAAATAGCAGGAAAAAAAAGGCACCTGGGATAGAGTGGCAATATGCAATTAACGTTGGTGATCGATTCATAGATTGGGAGTGTAAGCTATGCCATGCAGTAAAATCAGGTGGGGCGCCTCGACTAAGAGAACACTTTTTAGGCGGACCGAAGAAAAAGTCATGTACCCACCCCTCTGCACCTATAGTGGCCAAACGCATAAGAGAAGAAATTCAAAAGAAAGATTCAAGAAAACATGACACTCCTACCGTTAATGTATCAAGGCAGCAAGAACACTGTTGTTCTAATCATCAAACTCCCACTACATCGCCTACTTGTACCCCGAACGGCAATATGCAGCCAGAAAGTAATCTACCCAGTGCATCTTCTTGCAAGCAAAACTTTGACGTAGGAAATATACCCATGCGTCAAACTTCATTGCAAGAAAGCCTACGTCAAGGTCGACTCGATGATGCACAACTCATCCTTGCTGAAGCGATTTACTTTTCTGGGAGTGCTATGATGATGGTGGACAGTGAGCATTGGGTGGAAGAGAGCATGGAAGAAAATTGGTGAGTTTGGACCAGGGTTTTCACCGCCTACGTACCATGCTATGCGAAATGATCTATTAGAGAAATGTTATGCGTAGGTAAAAGAACGTGTACAAAGAATAATTCTTAGCAATATAGAGCTTTCTGGATGTAGTATAGTAAGTGATGGATGGTCTAATGTGCAAAGAAAACCATTAATTAATGTAATGGTTATTTCACCTAGAGGTGAGACTTTCATCCGTGCCGTGGATTCAGCTGGTTCAATCAAAACTGGGGCTTACATTGCTCAAGTCATTAGCTCTGTGATAGAGGAAGTGGGTGCCAAAAATGTAGTCCAAGTCGTCATGGACAATGCAAAAAATTGTAAAAATGCATCCAGAATCCTACAGCGACAATATCCACATATTTTTCCGGTAGGCTGTAATACTCATAGTTTGAATCTTGTATTAAAAGATTGGTATAAATCTGATGATACCAAATGGTTTGCCTCGATCGTCGACACTGCTCGCCAGCTTGTGAAATTCATGCTCAAGAGACAGAGAGTTTTGGATATGTTTCGACCTCGCATGTCAGTTATGTTAAAGCTTCCAGCGGAGACTAGGTTTTGCACTCACTTTTACACTTTTGAGTCTCTTCTTAGAAATAAAGATGCAGTTTGTGAAACATTTACATGCATGGCATTTCATGACTGGGAGAACACTCAACTTGAAAAAGTGAAAGAGAAAATCAAAGTCTTGAAGGCAGCGCTTACGAGAAGAAGTTGGTGGAACAGTGTGATGGATGCATACCATGTAATGATGCCTGTTATGTATGCTGTACGAAGCCTTGATCAAAGAGCGCCTAATCTCGGAAAAGCATGGATGCAATGGTGGACTGTCCAGCGGAGTTTGGAGTGTCCTGAGAAATTAGAGCATTCAGTGGTGGAAAAGCAATGGCGTGTACCATTCTCTAGTAGACAAAGAAAAGTTCTGTTGAAGTACTTTCATGCTAGATGGATTGGAGCGCATTCACCACTGCACAGTGCTGCTTACATGTTAGATCCTGAATATTGGAATATGGATTTGATGTCCAACGTTGAGGTGGTGCAAGATTTTTATAAAGTGGTAAACACTTTCTATAATAATGATGATGATCGTGTACAGTGCATAAAGGAGATGACCTCATTTCGGTTGAAAGAGGGTTTATTTTCCAACTCCCTTGTTCAACAAATGGCTAAAGAGCAACCTGCATGGAAGTGGTGGATGATGAATGGTGGTGAGCATTATGCTTTATTGCGCAACCTTGCGATGAAGGTTCTAAGTCAGTGCTCTTCAAACTCAGGCTCAGAAAGAAACTGGAGCATGTATAAATATATTCATAGTACTATTCGCAATCGACTTCTTGCAGATCGAGCAGATAAACTTGTTTACATGTACTGCAATGAAAAGATCTTGCGAGACATCGAAAGCGAAGAGTATGAAGAAGATATGCCCAGATGGATGTACAATTGTGAAGATGTAGTAGACGAGAACTTTGATGTTGGACGTACGTTGTGCACCACCCTTGAGATAGAAGACAATTTAGACATTGAATTAGATGAGCTTAATATAGCAGACGAGAGAGTAAACGGTGAAAGAATTTTGGAGCAAGATACTGACATAGAGGAAGAAGTCACTTCATTAATTTAATAAAAAGTACTTGTACAAATGATCATATTTGGAAAAATTATCAATACAAAAGTAGAATTTGTTTTTCTTAGCTCTCATCTTGAAATAAATTGCGAATTGCACTAGGAGTTGCATCTAAAGGTCCTGGTGGTTTATATTCGCTAGCCATGCCGAACACTGTATAAATACCTTGATTTATTGGGACATTGCACAATGCACATGTGGAAGTATTTTGCATTTGTCTCACTAAACATATTAAGTGGTAGTAGTGTCCACATGGTAGTATATACTGGCCGCTCCACCCATCGAATACTTTGTAACATACAGGACATTGGGGGGTGGAGGAACTTGTAGCCTCAGCAGAAACTCCCACAAGATCAGGATGTATCAAAAAATGAGAGATGTGGTTTCCTTGGCGCACAGGAGCAATACGTGAAGAGATGCTCTGCACGTCTTGGCTGATCTTTGTTAGCTGCTCTTAAATTCCTCTATTGGCCGGGGGAGGAGTTGACGCTTGAGTTAATCGGTCAGCTTCTTTCTCCTTCTCTGCTAGCTGTGCCCCTAAGCTTTCTTTGACCTGGTTTAACTCCAGTCCGGCGCCCTCCACCATGAGGGCAAGTTCTTCTCTTGTGAATGTAACTGTCTCTTCACGTATGTCGTGGGTGTTGACAGTGGCCTCTCTGGAGGCGAAGTCCACTGGAGTTTCCAGTATAAAGTGAGCATATAGCATTTTAGCAAAATACAGTGGAGCGTCGGCGTTATAAAGAGGACGGCCGTACACCTCCAAGAAAATGCGCTCGGCATTAGTTTTGATATCATCGTGAGTGCAACGAGAAATCTTCCATCTTCCCTTCTTTATCTCGCCATCTGGACATGGCCATATTGCCTTTATCATCTCTGTGGTTACCCGTTTGTTTATGTCTTTCCATTGGGCATATGTTGGATTTGTCCATTTCGATAATCTGCACGCTGTTCTTGTAGCTTCGCGGGCTGTCAGGCCATGTGCAAGGGCCTTCATTCTCTCGTATGCCTTCTTGGCTAACTCCTGATGCTCGTTCGCTTGCGCCTGCTCCATATCTGCATGAACGTAAACGACTTTAGGATTTTAATAAACTGTAAAGATCAACGTAAGATAAATTGACCATTGCTCTCGAAATCTTGAAGTCAAACACAACGAGAGGAGATATGTATTGCAAAGACTCGATGAGAAATATCCACTTGACTCCAAAAACACTTCAAACAATGCTCGCACATCAAATTTTGAAGAGAAAACATAAACTTAAACACCAGAAGAGGAGAGAGATATTGCAAAGACTCAATGAAGAGAGAAACAAAATTTTGAAACATTGGACACATCAAATTTTGAAGAGAAACAAAATTTTGAAACATTGGACACATCAAATTCTCAAATTCCTGAAACTTCATCTCTTGATACTGTATCATTACAAAGTCGGGGTGAATGCCACCGATAGCTCTACAAGAGGACGTTGTGCCCTCGTAGGGTCAGTATTTAGTGACCTAAAAAATTCAACTACTTGCAAAATTGATTTTCGCTCATCGCGATTAGGCAGAAACATCCAATTTTGGACTCTATGAATAATAGTATCCATGGTAACTTTGTCATGGGAACTATTATCCATCCACAACTCTTGCACTTTCTTCCAAAAGTCATATAAAGTTTGTAATAAATATCCCAAGGCAAAAACATCAGATGCAGGAGTGTATGCATCTGCCAAAAATGGATCATAAAGCTCTGGGGCTATCCACGGCCGTTTATTTCGCTCTCTGTCTGCGTGGGAGACTGCCTGTGCCACCTTCTCGGGGTTCTTGTCTGCTTCATAAACAAAATTGAGAGACACCCGTTTTTTGGGCGCTCTCAGCAGCAATCCCCAATCGATAATACCTATGCGTGGCTTTAGCTCTTTTGTATAATCCAACACTACATTAAAAGGATGTAGGTCGATATGTACAATACCTGCCATATGCGCTGCCGCTACACCTTCCACCAGGGCATGCATAATATGTGGCATGTTTATTACTACCTCTTTTATTTTTGAAAGTTCTAGATGACCTAAAGGGATATTATCAGGCGGTGGTTGTCTCCATCCTCGATCCAAACGAAAAATGGCTCTGGTGAACTCACTGAATCTGAAGGGAACCTTCAGTAGAGTATCACCAAGAGCGCCGCCATTAAAGTACGGGAAAATTGTGATCCAAGGAGCCTCTTTTGTAAAGGCAATGCATCGGACAATCGATGGATGTAGCACTTGCATACCCTGCTCTGCCTGGAAGCTCTCGAACTTTGCGCTGCCTTCTCCTTTGTAGTGCTTTCCGCAAAAAGTGATGTGCTCCGGTAAAAATGATATGCCTTTAATTGCATACTCTTTTACAGTTCCAAACACACCGGAGCCTATTGTTCGTCCTTCGTGAAGAGCTTCGTGCGGGATGCCAATAAGATGTGTGCACATAGAATTGTAGATGGTACGATTAATGACACCTGTACCACTTGCATCTGCCTGACTGGACGTTGCAGCGACGTCCTGGGCAATTCGCACTCTTTTGGGGAGGGACTCTGCATCCAACGCCTTCATGCGCTTGCTCTTGGCCCTTTGCTCGCTCCATACAACGTCCCATAACTGTAGACGTTGCATGTTGGCTTCAGGCGGGGCAGCATCTCGAAGATCACTGCACGCTACTCGCATGCTCCCCAAAATGGTTCGTGTTATGTGCTGATGGTTGAAATCTGCTATCTTCTGTCTATCTAGCAGCTCAGCGTTGCCTCCGCTTCGAAGCCGACGCTGTGCATTTTCCCATATTTGGTCTATGAGATCTCGCATGAGTATCTCAGACTCGTTGATCTTCTTGACGACATCATCAGTACATTGTGATACTGTGATGACCGCTTCAACGCGAATTGCTCGCAGAACAATTTTGCGCTCTTCGGGAGAAAGCATGTTGATCGTCTTCGTAAATCTAGCAAATAACACTAAACATAAAAAAACAAAATATCAAACATTACTGAAATAAACATCAAGCAGACGTGAGAGAACAGCAACAAGTATATCAATATCGTCAATGTTCATACAAAAACGGAATATCAAATAATTTTAATGAACTCAATATCATCCAATACATCATCAAACGTGAGAAAACAGCAATAAGTGTATCATTACTTATCAATGGTCAAACAAAAACAAAATATATCAAACATTACTGAACTCAACATCATGCAATACATTATCGAACGTGAGACAACTGCAACAAGCGCATTATTACTTACGAAGTGTATACATTATCGAATGAGAGAGAGAGAGAGAGAGGGGGAGGAAGAGAGAGAGGTGTGACAGATAGAGAGAGGAAACATTAAATGATATTTTTTATAGTTTTGTGAGTTCCTAAAGAGAGAAAAATAATGTTTTGTAATCCTAAAGCACTCCTCATCTACATACCTATCGTGATAGAGAGAGATGTGAAGTGTATCATGAGAGAGAGAGAGAAAGAGTTGTGAAGTGTATCATTGCGAGAGAGAGAGAGAGAATTGTGAAGTGTATCATGAGAGAGAGAGAGAGAGGAGAGGAAGAGAGAGTTGTGACAGATAGAGAGAAGAAACATTAAATCACATTTTTAATGTTTTTGGAAGTTCCTAAAGAGAAAAATAATGTATTGTTTTAATTTTTAAGTAAATAGAGAGAGAAAAAAGAAATTATTAAAAATTATGTATATTTTAAGAGAGAAAAAAAATCATTATCTACACATCTATCGTGTTGTGAAGTGAATCATGAGAGAGAAAGAGAAAGAGTTGTGAAGTGTATCATGAGAGAGAGGGGGGTAAGAAGAGAGAGATTCATATTTTTCGAGTTACGAATCACGATATTATAAAATAAAACGGCTAGACAATATGATGTAAACTTTGATCCATGAAATACTAATGCCGCGTTAGCAACCAAGTATCGCATGGATCAAACACAATAAAAACAATACAAGTCAAATCAAACAAATTTACGACATTTATTCGACCGCGTTAACGATCATATGCCGAAATACGCAAGCAAATTTATGACACTTTTTCGACCGCGTTAACGATCAAATGCCGCAATATGCAAAAAACATTTTATGCACTAGCGGACGACACCAACTTGCCGTGTGAACGACAAAATGCCGCCCGATTCTATGGGAATACCAATAGGATACGAACATACACTGGCCGCGTTACCGACCATATGTCCGCATTTGACAAAGGGAAGGGAAGGGAAGGTGACATCGCCATAACGATACTATGCTTGCCGCGTTACCGACTAGTACCGCTACGGCGTGCCATACTTACCATAGGACACAGACTAGCCGCGTTACCGACTAAGTGCCCCAGGGTAAGCACCATTCCGAAGAATGGCCTTACACACACACACCAGTCGTGTGGCGGGCCACCCAAATCCTGCCGCGCATTGCGATAATGGGCGGCTGCCCGCACGAACTCACCCACACACACATCCCTCGTGTGGCGGACCACCCACATCTTGCCGCGCATTGCGACAGTGGGCGGCTGCCCGCACGAACACACCCACATACACAAACACACACACACACACAAGTTTTTATTACCTGTGTATGCTGTCAGCAATGAAATCCCAAAGGGCCCCCCGGGCCCATATATATAGAAAAATGTACCCCGCCGGGATATGTGACGACCCCGCCGGGACCCGCCGGGTAAAGCAGAAACCCGGCGGGCCCGCGGGGGTATATCAAAAGCCCGGCGGGATTTTTCCCGGTTACCAGGTCGCTTGCCACCGGCTTTTTTGTGAACATGTTAACATGTGAACATGTTAATAACATGTTCACACATGTTATCAACAAGAAAAATTTTGTGATCACGTGAATATAAAATCCCTGGTTCTAACGTCGGTATGCCCTAAACCTCTAGTAGTGAAATGTTAAAAAAGAAGAGATATTTAGATGAAATGATGCATTTTTGACACCTCAGTGTGGGGATTTTCCCTCATGAAGGAGGTGCCTATTTCACATGTGTGGAAGAGTTTTAAACTCAAAAATAATGAGATATTTTCATTCTCTCCTCTTTCCTGTTTCAACTAGATCCAAAAAGTAAGCTAAACTGACCTAAAAATGGTCAAAAACTAACCAAACTAATCTAGAAAATTCTAGAATCAGTTTGCTTAGTTAGAGGCTAATTTTTTCCTATAAATAGAAGCCTCCCCCTTTGTAAAAGGTTAACAGTGTTTATGCACTATTACTCTACTCCTATCCCAGAGCCAATTACTTGATAATTCAATTATTTTTTACTAGATCCTCTCCAAAGAAATTGGTGGCCACTCTTGATCCAAACAAGAGTAGAACCCTCAATCCCTCAAGCCAAAGGAAAGCTTACAAAACTCCATGTAAGCTAAAATTTGTACTTTTTAATTTTAAATCTATGGTTGTCTGATTTCCTTGTTTTTTTATATAGTTGATTAAAGTGAATCATGATGTTATGCCTTGATGAAAAGGCTACCCCCTTCTCTTCCTTAAGGATTCAGCCTTTCTTTATCCTAAAATTAGTAATAAGATAATTAAGCTTTTCTTATTGTTTACTCACCACACACAAAGTGAAAATTATGTACATTAGAGTACTTTAATTCAAATTGGGGTAAATTTTAAATTGAAAATAGAATGTTAAAAATTGAGAAATGGTCAGCCATAGAAAGGAGGTTATGGCAAAAGTTTCTTAAATTTTGTGGAAAATAAAGTTTATTTTTATGTTATTCTAAAAGAGTAATTCCCACCGTTTGTGCATTCTAAAAGAAATATCCATGCATATTCACTTACAAATATGCATGGATATTACTGATACTAATTATTGAAATTAATTTCTATGCATAGAAAGATGCATATTGGAAATCTTTTTATTATAAAAGTGTTGTTTTCATTGAATTTAAATTCTATGCATACAAAGATGCATATTGAAAATTTTTTATTAAAAAAGTGTTATTTTCATTGAATTTAATTTCTATGCATAGAAAGATGCCTAATAGAAATTTTTATATAAAAGTGTTGTTTTCATTGAATTTAATTTCTATACATAGAAAGATGCATAAAGGATTTATTTTTATTCCAAAAGCGTTATTTTCATTAGAATTGATTTTATGCATAGAAAGATGAATAAAGGATTTATTTTTATTCCAAAAGCGTTATTTTCATGAAAATTGATTTTATGCATAGAAAGATGCATAAAGGATTTATTTTTATTCCAAAAGCGTTATTTTCATTAAAATTCGTTTTATGCATAGAAAGATGTATAAAGGATTTATTTTTATTCCAAAAGCTTTATTTTTATTAAAATTGATTTTATGCATAGAAAGATGCATGAAGGATTTATTTTTATTCTGAAAGTATTATTTTCTTTAAATTTTAATTTATGCATACATAGATGCATAAAAGGATTTTTATAAAAGTGTTATTCCCACTGAAGTTGATTTTTATGCATATATAGATGCGTAAAGAATCTTTATATCAAAATTAGAATCCTCTTAAAATCTATGTTTAAATTCTATGATTGGATGTGATGTGAATAGAGGTGATGAGAATGTGAGGTAAATAGATGTGATGAGATGTGATGTGAATCAGATAGATGGGAATGAATGGATGGATGGATGTGATGTGGATAGAGGTGATGAGAATGTGACGTGAATAGATGGGATGTGAATCAGATAGATGGGAATGAATGGATGGATGGATGTGATGTGAATAGAGGTGATGAGAATGTGAGGTGAATAGATGTGATGCAATGTGATGTGAATCAGACAAATGGGAATGAATGGATGGATGGATGTGATGTGAATAGAGGTGATGAGAATGTGATGTGAATAGAGGTGATGAGAATGTGAGGTGAATAGATGTGATGTGAATCAGATAGATGGGAATGAATGGATGGATGGATGTGATGTGAATAAAGGTGATGATATGTGAGGTGAATAGATGTGATGAGATGTGATGTGAATCCGATAAATGTGAATGAATGGATGAGATGTCATGTCGTGTGAATCAGAATGTAAATGAATGATATGGGTGAATAGATGTGATGTGAATCAGACAGATGGGAATGAATGGATTGATGGATGTGATGTGAATAGAGGTGATGAGATGTGAGGTGAATAGATGTGATGAGATGTGATGTGAATTCGATAAATGTGAATGAAGGGATGAGATGTCATGTCATGTGAATCAGAATGTAAATGAATGATATGGGATGTGAGTGAATGTATGTGATCATAATGGATGATATGAGATGTCATGTCATGTGAATCAGAATGTAAATGAATGATATGGGATGTGAGTGAATGTATGTGATGATAATAGATGTGAATGTGTATGTGAAGAATGGATGTGAATGTGTATGTGAAGAATGGATGTGAGTGTGTATGTGAAGAATGGATGTGAATGAGTATGTGAAAGAGTGGATGTGGATGTATGTGAAAGAATGGATATAGATGTAGATGTGTATGTGAAAGAATGTGATGTGGTGTGAAGAGATGAGAGGTGACATGAATATATGTGGATGTGAAGTGATAGATATGAATGTATGGATAGATGCGAGTAGTCGTACATGTGAACGATTGGATGGATGTGGATGAATGAGATGAGATGTGTATGAATGAGATATGATGTGGATAGAAGTGATGTGATATAATGGTGATGAGAATGAATGTGATGGATATGAATGAGTGTGATGTGATGGGATGTGAATTGGGATAAATGTGAATGAATGAGATGTAAGGTAAAATGAATGAGATGCAATGTGAGTGAATGTGATGTGATCTCAATGGATGAGATGTGAGTGAATGTGATGTGATCTGAATGAATGAGATGTGAATGAATGTGATGTGATGAGATGTGGATATGGGTAGATGCAAGTGGATGAGATCTGATGAGGATAAATTGAGGAAAGATGTGATGAGATAAAAATGATGTGATTGGATGAGAATAGGAATACTTATGAAATGGTTGTGGAATTAAATAATGTGGTTTGTTGTGGAGCAATGTGGAAAGACGAGAGTTCGTTATTAGAAACTGTATTTTTGAACTATTTTTAAATGACTGTTTTATGTCAAGAATGCTGGGGAAGCATTTTGACCGTCTTGTGAATGAGGTCATGGAGACCTAATCTGATAAAGTTGCAACAGGTGATGGAGAGTCAATGGAGGACGTCTCCCGTAGCAAGGTCGGCGGAGGTCTTGACAAGCCTCGGTTTGATTAAAATGGTGAGCTTTCGATACGCTAGATGTGGGGCCAAGGAACCGTCCTATGAGCTAACTCCTGATTTAGCTTTCTTTTTTTGTTTCTTTTGTATGTATTTGCAGGAGGGAAACTTATCTACACTAGCTCCTTTGCTTTGAGGTATTGACCCTATCTCTAAAGTGTTTGTTATTATTATTTTATTCTTGCATACAAAGTTCCCCAAGATGGAGAGGTGAGTACGACTTTAGGTACAAATGAAGCCATAGCCAAGCCAAGGTTTTTGTCTTTGCTTTACTTTTGCATACACTTGGCTATGCATAGCTATGGCCATGTCTAGGCTTGGCCATTCATAGGCATACCATGGCAGTTGCAAGGGCCACCACTATGGCATGCCTATACATAGCCAATCATTTACATGGCTATGGCTATGCATATCCAAAGTCATAGATTTGCTTTGGGGTAGGCTTGTCTATACATAGCCATGGCTAGGTATGGGCTTGGCTATGCATATGCATAGCCATGGCTAGGTATGGGCTTGGCTAAGCATATGCATAGCCATGGACAGGTATGGTCTTAGCCATGCGATGGAAGATGCAAGGGCAACGGCTGGGGCATGCTTATGCATAGCCAAGCATTTACATGGTCATGGCTATGCATAGCCATAGCCTACACTTTTCTTTGGCGTAGACTTGGCTATGCATACCCGTGGAGATAAATGATCTTGGCTATGCATTGTTGAGATATTGAGCTTAACTAGTGCTACAACGAACATTGATGACCCGCCTAGGTGATAGCTTCCGCATCTAAACCTTTGGCATGGTTTGTGAGATTATGGGGGATATACGACCAGTGGGATGACAGGTTGTGTGATAACCATTTTGGATTACTAGACACTGGCCTAGTTATAGCGCCAGCTCATTTGGTCGGTTTCACATTATGGACTGACCCTTGTATGTTGTAGTAGTTAAGTACTAACCCATATAGTTGTACTCTTATCTTTATGCTATGTTGGTTGAGTAGAGAAGAAGGAGATAGAAGAAAATTCAGCTGTACATCTCTCTCTTGTGTCTTGCTCTCTCTTGAGTGTGTGTTTGCCGAGGGTTTTAAGCTCTCCCTCTCCCCCACATTCTCTTTATGCATAATCATACAAAGATATATATGGACCCTATCTCTAAATTGTTTGTTATTATTTTATTCTTACATACAAAGTTCCCCAAGATGGGGACATGGGTAGGAAGTGTGAGTACAAATGAAGACATAGCCATGCCAATCCAAGCTTTGTTTTTATGCTTTGATTTGGCATAGGCTTGGCTATGCATATCCATAGCCATGGTGAGTTATGGGCTTGGCTATGCATATACAAAGCCATGGCGAGATATGGGCTAGGCGTGTCATGTCAGTTTTGCAAGAGCAATTTACATGGCATTCCTAGGCATAGTCAAGCATTTACATGGCCATGGCTATGCATAGCCATAGCCTTTAGCATAGGCTTGGATATGATCAGCCATGGCCATGTGTAGGCTTGACTATGCATAGGCATGCAAAGTGTCAAAGCTTCACTTTCACAGATTTATATCTTATTTCCTTTCTTTGCCATATTTTTCTTTCTAAGTTCTAACCACTGATTTAGCTTTGATTTTTTGTTTCTTTTGTATGTATTGGGAGGAGGGTAACTTCTCTACACTGGCTCCTTTTCTTTGAGGTACGGACCCTATCTTTGAGCTCTTTGTTATTACTATTTTATTCTTGCATACAAAGTTCCCCAATATGTGAAGGTGAGTAGGAAATCGGAGTACAAATGAATCCATAGATAAGCTAGGCCAATATTTTTGTCTATGCTTTGCTTTGGCGTAAGCTTGGCTATGTAGAGCCATGGCCATGTGTAGGCTTGGATATGCATAGGCATGCCATGGCAGTTGAAAGGGAAACTTCCATGGCATGCCTTTACATAGCCAAGCATTTACATAGCCCTGGCTATGCATAACCATATCCATATATTTCCTTTCACAAAGGCTTGGATATGCATAGCCATGGCCGTGTGTGGGATTGGCTATACATAGGCATGCCATGGTGGTTTCCTTTGCCATGGTATGCAAGGGCAACCACTAGGGCATACCTATGAATATCCAAGAATTTACATGGCCACCATGGCTATGCATAGCCAAGCCTATGCCAAAGGGGCATCTCTTGGCTATGTATGGGCTTTGTCATGCACATGTGTACGCCAAGCTTAGCTTCTAGTTTATGTTTGTAGAAAGATGGCCAACACTCTGGAGGGTTACACCCCCTTAGATATGCCCATATATATCCCCCTTGGGGGTTCTCTGGAGTTTTCATTCATGCCTAGATCAGAAGCTATAAGCCTAAAGAATTCTCCCAATTCATACACAGGAATCTCTTAAGCAGAGAGCCATCACGTACCTAATAGTACTTTGGTGGGGTAGTGCCCTCAAGTCCCTCTACCATTGTAGCCACACCGGTCCCCATTTCCTCCTCGTCTTGAAGACAGCAACCCAAACCTCTTCTCGTCTCTCATTCATGTATAGACATAGGAGTGGTGGTGGGAGTGGTTGTGGAGGGTGTGATGGCATGGATGGTCATCCCACAATGTGTGCACCCACCTATCTTGTAAGATTCCTCCCCAGCCCCTCAGGGTGTCCAATTTCTTCCCCTATAATGAATCCCCTCTTCAGAATAATAAAAGATCTTGCTTCTACTTGTTTTGGCCTAGAGAGAGAAAATGTTCTAGAGAGAGGTAATTCAGTTTTTAGATATCTTTGGATGGAAAAATATTCCTTCTTATTCAAATAAATTCCCCCGAAACAGAATTTCAAAAAGAATTTCCTAAGGTGCATTAGAAATAAATTATATTGTGCACAAAAGACCTTAGCCTAACAGTCTAGATTTTCTGAAAATTTTGGATTAAGGTTCCTATGGACCAATCAGATTAATCCAAATGTAGAGAGGAGATAAATTGAAGAATAAAAGAAAAACCCCCCAAAAATGAGTAAATGTTCACATAAGATGAAGAGTGGACTAAGGACCAAAGAAAGTAGTTGAAAAACTCATTTTTGACACCTCATAGTGGGGATCTCCCCTCATGAAGTAGGTGCCTTTTTTTCATCATTACCCCCCAGTTTTAAATCAATAAAATTAGATATTTTATCTCTCCTCTCTCCTATTTCAAAATTGGATCCAAAAAGTAAGCTGAACCGACCCAAAAATGGTCAAAAATTGACCAAACTAATCTGGAAAATTCTAGAATCAGTTTGCTTCGTTAGAGGCTCACTTTTTTCTATAAACAGAAGTCTCCCCCTTTGTAAAAGCTTAATGATGTTTATACACTATTACTCTACTCCTGTCCTGAGCCATTACATTGAATTGCTTGATAATTCAATTATTTTTTGGCCTAATCCTCTCCAAGTGAAATTGGTGGCCACTCTTGCTTCAAATAAGAGTAGAACCCTCAGTCCCTCAAGCCAACGGAAAGCTTACAAGCTCCATGTAAGCTAAATTTCTTACTTTTGGAATTTAAATCTATAGTTTTCTTAATTTCTATGCTTCACAAAATGTTTGAATTAATATCTAATGCTATGCCTTGATGGAAAGGCCACCCCCTTCTCTTCTTTACATTTCAGCCTTTCTTAATCCTACATTTCAGTGTTTCTTAATCCTAGAAAGATTAATTAAACTCTTTTTATTGTTTACTCTCTTGGTTTTTGAAAATGGTGTAAATTAGAGTTCTTAGAATCTAATTTAGGTTAATTTAAGTCAAAAATGGAATGTTAAAATTGAGAAATGGTTAGCCATACAAAGGAGGTTATGGCAAAATTTTCTAGAATTTTGTGGAAATGAAGTTTGTTTTTTTTGTTATTCCAAAAGAGTAATTCCCACCTTTTTTGCATCTAAAAGAAATATTCAAATTACTCCATGTACATATTCATCTATGAATATGCATGGATATCACTAATTTTAATTATTAAATTGATTTTATGCATAAATAGATGCATAAAAGGATTTTCTTTTTTATAAAAGAGTTATTCCCATTGAAATTGATTTAATGCTGGATGGAGCATTTGGTATATGTTTTTCTAAGGGAAGCTCGGTTGCAACAGCTGGCGGGGAGTGTTCAAAGGGAGTGTTCAAAGGACGGCTCACGCGGCAAAGCCTGCCCAGGTCTTGACCAACCTCGGTATGGTTGAAAAATGGTGTGCTTCCGGTACAATGGGCAAGGGCCGACGAAGCGATCCCTGAGTGAAGTGCCAAGACACCTAAGGAGGATCCTGGAGGGTTCTGACTAGGCGATGCACGGGCTCACGGTGCCTAGGACACCCATGCGTATGTAGTGGAAGATATATATGATGGACGAAATATTTATTGTAATCTGTTACTAGATCTCGTTGGTGACTAGCTGGTCTCAACGGAGAGTCCAGAGAGTGATACTGTTTTTTGAGAAACAAGGGACTGGATGGAAATTTTGAGTTATGATATCTATAACCAATCACTTTTTGTCAATGGATACCAAGGAAAAGAGTTCCCAGGCCCCCTAGCTGGGTATTCATGCAAACTTAAAATTAGTCACACCACTTACACATCCAACATGAAATTGCCTTTTTCACAGAATTAGCTGTCTTTAAAACAATCATTTAATGAAATCATAGAGTCACTGATCATAATCCTCAAAATCTCCGGTTGAGTCCTTAATTCCAATCATTCCTTGATCGGTGTACCTATGGCATCATTGGCAACTAGAACGCTCACCACCTGTCCACTCAAGGGGCCTTTTTGATAGCTCCTAGCTCATAGTAACCGGTAATATATTCACATATCAAAATGGAATCTCCGTTGAAGATCAACAAGGTCAACCAATGGATCCATATAAAAGAGCCATGGACTCATCCATTGAGGACCAGCAAGGTCAATCAACCAGATCCATGCCCGAATTCAGAAAACAACTCTTACTCCTTGTTCCAATAACTTCCACGACGCACGTGTGGACGACCCAGAGCCCGAGCATCATATGGTCAGCTCTCTCTAGGATCCTTCATAGGTGACCTAGTGCTTCACTCATAGGCCGCTTCCTTGGTCCCTCGTCCACCGTACCGAAAGCTCACCAGTCTCAAGACCTCGACCTTGCTATGCGAGACGTCCTCCATTGACTCTCCGTCAACTATTGCAACTTTATCAGATTAGGTCTCCACGACCTCATTCACAAGACGATCAAAATTCTTCCCCAACATTCTTGACATAAAACACTCATTTAAAAATAGGTCATAAATACAGTTTCTATAACGAACTCTCGTCTTTCCACATTGTTCCACATCAATTCTCATTTATTTCATATGTATTCCCATTCTCATCACATCATTTTCCATTTCATCACATCTTTTCTCATTTATCCGCATCAGATCTCATCCACTCGCATCTACCCATATCCACATCTCATCACATAACATTCATTCATATCCATCATATTTACATTCATTCATATCCAACATCACCTTCACATTCATTCATATTCATCACATTCACATTCATTCATATCCATCACATTCACATTCATTCACATACACATCTATATCCATTCTTTCACATACTCATTCACATCAATTCTTTAACATATACATTCACGTCCATTCTTCACTTATAAATTTAAATCCATTTTCATCACATACATTCACTCGCATCCCATATCATTTATTTACATTTTGATTCACATGACATGACATCTCATCCATTCATTCACATTTATGTGATTCATATCACATCTCATCACATCTATTCACATCTCATATCACATCTCATCACATCTATTCACCTTACATCTCATCACCTCTATTCACATCACATCCATCCATTCATTCCCATCTATCCTATTCACATCACATCTCATCACATCTATTCACCTCACATTCTCATCACCTCTATTCACATCACATCCATGCATCCATTCATTCCCATCTATCTGATTCACATCACATCTCATCACATCTATTCACCTCACATGCTCATCACCTCTATTCACATCACAGCCATCCATCCATTCATTCCCATCTATCCGATTCACATCACATCTCATCACATCTATTCACCTCACATTCTCATCACCTCTATTCACATCACATCCATCCATCCATTCATTCACATTTATTTGATTCACATCACATCTCATCACATTTATTCACCTCACATTCTCATCACCTCTATTCACATCACATCCATCCATCCATTCATTCACATCTATCTGATTCACATCACATCTCATCACATCTATTCACCTCACATTCTCATCACCTTTATTCACATCATATCCATCCATCCTATCTGATTCACATCACATCTCATCACATCTATTCACCTCACATTCTCATCACCTCTATTCACATCACATCCATCCATCCATTCGTTCACATCTATCTGATTCACATCACATCTCATCACATCTATTCATTTAAGAGAATAATAAATTTTGATATAAAGATTCTTTACGCATCTACTTATGCATAAAAATCAACTTCAGTGGGAATAATACTTTTATAAAAATCCTTTTATGCATCTATTCATGCATAAATTCAATTTTAAGGAAAATAACACTTTTGAAAGGAAAATAAATCCTTTATGCATCTTTCTATGAATAAAATTAATTTTAATGAGAATAACACTTTTGAAATAATAATAAATCTTTTATGCATCTGTCTATGTATGAAATATCAATTTTATTGAAAACAATACTTTTATAATAGAAATTTTCATTATGCATCTTTCTATGCATAGAAGTTTAATTCAATGAAAACAACACTTTTATAATAAAAAGATATCCAATATGCATCTTTCTATGCATAGAAATTAATTTCAATAATTAATATCAATGATATCCATGCATATTCATAGGTGAATATGTACATGGAGTAAATAAAAAAAATTCTTTTGGAATGCATAAACGGTGGGGATTACTCTTTTAGAATAACATAAAAATAAACTTTATTTTCCACATAATTCAAGAAAACTTTGCCATAAACCTCCTTTGTATGGCTGACCATTTCTCAAATTTTACATTCATATATCACTTTAAAATGAGTCCCAAAATTTGAAGTAAAGTACTGTAATCTATTCAATTTTCACTTTCTAAAGAGTAAAAAATAAGAAAAGTTTAAATCAATTTATTTATTACTCATTTTAGGATAAAGAAGGGCTGAATTCTTAAGGAAGAGAAGGGGGTGGCCTTTTCATCAAGGTATAATATCAAGATCCACTTTAATCAACTAAAAAAAGTAAAGAAATCAGAAACCATAGATTAGAAATTAAAAAGTAAAATTTTTAGCTTACATGGAGTTTTGTGAGCTTTCCTTTGGTTTGAGGGATTGAGGGTTCTACTCTCGTTTGGATTAAGAGTGGCCACCAATTCTTTGAGAGAGGATTTAGTCAAAAACAATTGAATTATCAAGTGAATTCAATGTATTTTGCTTTTAGGGAGGAGTAGAGTAACAGTGCATAAACACTATCAACCTTTTACAAAGGGGGAGGCTTCTATTTATAGGAAAAAATGAGCCTCTAACCAAGCAAACTGATTCTAGAATTTTTCAGATCTGTTTGGACAATTTTGACCATTTTTGGGTCAGTTTAGCTTACTTTTTGGATCTAGTTATACAGGAGAGAGGAGAGATGAAAGTATCTCATTATTTATGAGTTTAAAACTCCTCCACACATGTGAAATAGGCGCCTCCTTCATGAGGGGAGATCCCCACACTGAGGTGTCAAAAATGCATCATTTCCTCTAAATATCTCTTCTTTTTTTAACTAATAAACCTTGTCCTTAGTCAACTCTTCATCTTATGTGAGCATTTACTCATTTTTGGGGGTTTTTCTTTTATTCTTCAATTTATCTCCTCCCTACATTTGGATTAATCTTATTGGTCAATAGGAACCTTAATTGGAGCATAATTCAAAAATTTCTAAAAATTTGGACCCTTAGGCTAAGGTCCTTTTTACCTATTTTCAGTTAATACCAATTGCACATTAGAAAGTTCTTTTTTAATTTCTAATTCAAGGGAAACCATTTTAGACACTAGGAGGATTTTTATATCCAAAAATATCTCAATTTTGAATTTTCTCTCTCTAGATATTTTCTCTCTCTAGGCCAAAACAGGGTAAAACAGGATCTTTCTTTTATTTCAGAGAGGGGAATAATTATAAGATCAGAAGGGGAGGTTCTTACGCCTGCACACCTCAGAAGCCGGAGGGAGGAATCTTACAAAAAACGCGAGATGTCCTCAGCTCGCAAAATTAGAGTAGAAATCTTTCCCTTAAGATTGATTCTGAGGTTCCTTGTAGTTTGGTGAACCCAACAGAATCCTGGGATAAAGATCCCTTATATAGAACTCATCTCATCAGCAGATAACAATTCACTCAAATCATGTCATTCAAATCCTTATCACAATAATGGTCCATTAGATCGAAATTTCTATCTAAACAGTCCTCCTTGGGAATTTTCAATTATACAGATTTTTAATTTGACATCCCTTAACTTGATCCACTGGGTCAAGTGTTAACAGAAGCAATCTGTCAGCACAATCCACTAATCTCATAGTGATTTTCTGAAGTCATTAACGTCATTCCAGTTATGAACATCATCACAGGGACTCGTCCCATTTATCCTCATTGTGGTTTTGCTCAGCTTATTACATTTCAACCAAAATTTAGGAATCATCATTTTTTAATCAGAATCCAAATCAACTCATCAGTTCTCAACTAGAATTTGAAAATCATATCAACCACATTTGAATTCATCATCTCGATAGCATTTATGCTGATAATTTCAAGTCTTAGATTTACTCGTATATACTGCGAGTAAAGAGCTGTAGTTATACCCTCGGTATATACGGGTAGTCACAGTTCTTGGAACTATAAGGTGAATACCATCATGTCTAGGCCTCAAGCAAGTCAGGGATTCCATGCAATTGCGGTACTTCCATCTGAAGACCCAATTACTAATTTATGAATTTCAGTCTGAATATCATTTTGTATGAATTTCATCACACAATTACAACCTTTTACTGCTACTTCATAAATTTTTGACATTTTTGGCTTCTTGATTGATCCACATTAGCCAATTTGCTTTGATACCAACTGTGAGATCCCTGTCCCCATCGCGCAATGAATTCAGGGGTGCTAGCAGTGGAAGTAGCACTTCTTGCGTGGGGCAGGGTTCCTCACTCGGGGCCTCACCCACGGATATCCGAACAAGAGACTAATCCCTCGACTCTTCCAAAATTGAACCCGAAAAAACTTCCCTCACCCAAAAAGCTTGCGCGATTCATCCAGGATAATTTTACTCTAACGTGGTCAAAGCCTTAACTAACTGAACTGATCTGACCAAACCCGTAAGTATCAAAGTCAGATCAAGGAAAAGATTGCACTTGGATCAGAGAGAACAACGCTTTTTTCCTCATTGAGAGGCAGAGCCGTTGATTATTTTCCATAGAACAATTTTTATCCGGGATTCGCTTCATCTATCGTACCATAACAAAATTGAGTCTCATTTTAGGGATCCATCAGTCCAGCCTAACCCCATCTAGTCCCATGGGTTAGCCAACCACTATAGTGATGGGATCAAATTAAGAATTTGGTTAGGTTTTGTCCCGAGTACCAGGGAAAAGAGTTTCCAGGCTCCCTTGCCGGGTATTCATGCAAACTTAAAATTAGTCACACCACTTACACCCCCAATATGAAATTTCCTTTTTCACAGAATGAGCTATCTTTAAAACATTCATTTAATGAAATCATAGAGTCACTGATCATAATACTCAAAATCTCTAATTAAATCCTTAATTCCAATCATTCCTTCATCGGTGTACCTATGGCATCATTGGCAACCAGAACGCTCACCACCTGTCCACTCAGGGGGCCTTTTCAATAGCTCCTAGCTCATAGTAACCGGCAACATATTCATATATCAAAATGGAATCTCCGTTGAAGATTAGCAAGGTCAACCAATAGATCCATATAAAAGAGCCATGAACTCATCCGTTGAGGACCAGCAAGGTCAATCAACCAGATCCATGCCAAATTCAGAAAACAACTCTTACTCCTTGTTCCAATATATTCAAGGACGCACGTGTGGGTATCGTAGGCGACCTAGAGCCCAAGCACCATATAGGCAGCACCCTTCAGGATCCTTCGTAGACCTAGTGCTTCACTTATAGGCCGCTTCCTTGGTCCCTCATCCACCGTACCGGAAGCTTAACGTTTCAATCGAAGCGAGGCTGGTCAAGACCTCGGCCGACCTTGCTACGTAAGACGTCCTCCATTGACTCTCCGTCAGCTATTGCAACTTTATCACATTAGGTCCCCACCACGACCTCAATCACAAGACGGTCAAAGTTCTTCCCCAGCATTCTTACAATCATTTAAAAATGTGTCATAAATACAATTTCTAAAACGAACTCTCCTCTTTCCACATTGTTGCACATTAATTCTCATTTATTTCATATGTATTCCCATTCTCATCACATTATTTTCCATTTCATCACATCTTCCGCATCAGATCTCATCCACCCGCATCTACCCATATCCACATCTCATCACATCACATTCATTCATATCCATCATATTCACATTCATTCATATCCATCACATTCACATTCATTCATATCCATCACATTCACATTCATTCATATTCATCACATTCAAATTCATTCATTCACATTCATTCACATCCATCACATTCACATTCATTCACATACACATCTATATCCATTCTTTCACATACTTATTCACATCAATTCTTTCACATATACATTCACATCCATTCTTCACTTATACATTTACATTCATTGTCATCACATACATTAACTCACATCACATATCAATCATTTACATTCTGATTCACATGGCATCACATCTTATCCATTCATTCACATTTATCTGATTCACATAACATCTCATCACATCTATTCACCTCACATCTCATCACCTCTATTCACATCACATCCATCCATTCATTCCCATCTATCTGATTCACATCACACCTCATCACATTTATTCACCTCACATCCTTATCACCTCTATTCACATCACATCCATCCATCCATTCATTCCCATCTATTTGATTCACATCACATCTCATCACAATGATTCACCTCACATTCGCATCACCTCTATTCACAACACATCCATCCATCCATTCATTCCCATCTATCTGATTCACATCACATCTCATCACATCTATTCACCTCACATTCTCATCACCTCTATTCACATCACATCGATCCATCCATTCATTCACATCTATCTGATTCACATCACATCTCATCACATCTATTCATCTCACATTCTCATCACCTCTATTCACATCACATCCATCCATCCATTCATTCAAATCTATATGATTCACATCACATCTCATCACATCTATTCACCTCACATTCTTATCACCTCTATTCACATCACATCCATCAATCCATTCATTCACATCTATCTGATTCACATCACATCTCATCACATCTATTCACCTCACGTTCTCATCACCTCTATTCACATCACATCCATCCATTCATATCTATCTGATTCACATCACATCTCATCACATCTAGTCACCTCACATTCTCATCACCTTTATTCACATCACATCCATCCATCCATTCATTCACATCTATCTGATTCACATCACATCTCATCACATCTAGTCACCTCACATTCTCATCACCTCTATTCACATCCATCCATCCATCCATTCATTCACATCTATCTGATTCACATCACATCTCATCACATCTATTCATTTAAGAGAATTCTAATTTTTGATATAAAGATTCTTTATGCATCTATTTATGCATAAAAATCAACTTCAGTGGGAATAACACTTTTATAAAAATCCTTTTATGCATAAATTCAATTTTATGGAAAATAACACTTTTGAAAAAAAAAAATCCTTCATGCATCTTTCGATCCATAATATCAATTTTAATGAGAATAACACTTTTGAAATAAAAATAAATCCTTTAGGCATCTTTCTATGCATAAAATCAATTTTAATGAGAATAACACTTTTGAAATAAATAAATCCTTTATGCATATTTCTATGCATAAAATCAATTTTAATGAGAATAACACTTTTGAAATAAATAAATCCTTTATGCATCTTTCTATGCATAAAATCAATTTTAATGAGAATAACACTTTTAAAATAAAAAATAATTCTTTTATGCATCTTTCTATGCATAAATCAATTTAATAAAAATAATACTTTTATAATAAAAATTTCCATTATGCATCTTTCTATGCATAGAAATTAAATTCAATGAAAACGTCAACACTTCTGTAATAAAAAGATTTCTAATATGAATCTTTCTATGCATAGAAATTAATTTCAATAATCAATATCTATGATATCCATGCATATTCATAGGTGAATATGTACATGGAGTAGATAAAAATATTTCTTTTAGAATGCACAAAAGGTGGGCATTACTCTTTTAGAAAAATATAAAAATAAACTTTATTTTTTACAAAATTCAAGAAAATTTTGCCATAACCTCCTTTGTATGGCTGACCATTTCTCAATTTTTACATTCATATATCACTTTAAAATTAATCCCAATTTGAAGTAAAGTACTCTAATCTATTCAATTTTCACTTTCCAAAGAGTAAACAATAAGAAAAGTTTAAATCAAATTATTTGTTACTCATTTTAGGATAAAGAAGGGCTGAATTCTCAAGGAAGAGAAGGGGTGGCCTTTTAATCAACTAAAAAAAAGCAAAGACATCAGAAAACCATAGATTAGAAATTAAAAAGTAGATTTTTTAGCTTACATGGAGTTTTGTGAGCTTTCCTTTGGCTTGAGGGGTTGAGGGTTCTACTCTTGTTTGGATCAAGAGTGGCCACCAATTCTTTTGGAGAGGATTTAGTCAAAACCAATTGAATTATAAAGTGAATTCAATGTATTTGGCTCTGGGAAGGAGTAGAGTAACAATGCATAAACACTATTAACCTTTTACAAAGGGGGAGGCTTCTATTTATAGGAAAAAATGAGCCTCTAACCAAAAAAATTGATTCTAGAATTTTCCAGATCAGTTTGGATAATTTTTCACCAATTTTGGGTCAGCTTAGCTTACTTTTTGGATCTAGTTGAAACAGGAGAGAGGAGAGATGAAAATATCTCATTATTTATGAGTTTAAAACTCCTTCTCACTTTTTCCTATAAATAGAATCCTCCCCCTTTGTTGAAAAATAATAGTGTTTATGCACTCTTACTCTACTCCTCCCAAGAGCCAAGAACTGTGAATTTCTTAATAATTCACTAGTTTTTTACCTTTCCCTCTTTTAAAGATTGGTGGCCACTCTTGTTACGAACAAGAGTAGAACCCTCAAACCATCAAGCCAAAGGAAAGCTCCCAAGAATTTATGTAAGTTAGAAATCTTAAATTTCTCTTTATTCTTTTTATGCTTTCTATTTTTGGGGTTGTTTGAAGTGATAAATGGATGCTATGCCTTGTGGAAAGGCTTTCCTCCTCTCTCATTCTTAAAATCAGCCCTTCTTTAAGTGAACTAATAGTTGGAATTAAACTTTCATATTAATTTCCATTTAAAAGTGAAAATTATTTAGTTTAGAATGCTTAAAACCAATTGAGGTTAATTGTTAAGTAAAAATAAGTAGGAAAAAATAAAAAAGGTCAGCCATACAAAGGAGGTTATGGCAAAATTTCTCAAAAAAATGAAAAATAAGTATTATCTCTTATTATTCTAAAAGAGTAATCCCTATCGTTTCTATATTCTAAAAGTGTAATTTTCATGCATAGAAGATGCATATTGATTATTTTTTTATGCATAAAAGAATATTTTTTTTAATGAAAGTGTTACTTTCATCAAAATGGATTTTTAATTTATTATTATTATGAAAGTGTGACTTTCATCAAAATGGATTTTTATGCATAAAAGAATAATTTTTATTATTATGAATGTGTTACTTTCATCAAAATGGATTTTTATGCATAAAAAAATAATGTTTTTTAATATGAAAGTGGTATTTTCATCAAAATGGATTTTTATGCATAAAAGAATAATTTGTTTTTTTATGAAAGTGTTACTTTCATCAAAATGGATTTTTATGCATAAAAGAATATTTTTTTTAGTATGAAAGTGTTACTTTCATCAAAATGGATTTTTATGCATAAAAGAATAATTTTTTTTATTATAGTGTTACTTTCATCAAAATGGATTTTTATGCATAAAAGAATATTTTTTTATTTATAAAAGTGTTACTTTCATCATTATTTATTTTTATGCATAAAGGGATGCATAAAAGAATTTTTTTAAATTATAAAAGTTTTTTTAATTATTATTGATTATTATGCATAAAAGAATATTTTTATTATAAAAGTGTTACTTTCATCATTATTGATTTTTATGCATAAAAGAAATTTTTTTAATTATAAAAGTTTTTCTTTTATCATTATTGATTATTATGCATAAAAGAATATTTTTATTATAAAAGTGTTACTTTCATCATTATTGAATTTTATGCATAAAAGAATATTTTTATTATAAAAGTGTTAATTGATTCATTCAAGTTAAGTCTGTAATAGTTTCCCTTCTATCTGGTTTATTCAGATAAAGATTAGTTCAGTATCTTGACCTCGTTACAAAAAAATCCGTAAAAAAAAATGGTGGAATCGTCCCCGCTTTCTGAGCATGGAAAATGTTCCCGGTTTCGGTTTTCAGAATGACCACCATCCTAGTCTCGTGCCCGGACATTTGAGGGTGAGGCCCCGAGTGAGAAACCCTGCCCCGTGCAAGAGGAAGCTACTTCTGCTGCTACCATCCGAGAATCCAGTGCGCAGAGGGGGCAGTGGGATCTCACAGTTGGTATCAGAGCGCTGTTGTAAAATTTACGTAACAGCAGCAAAAATTGCTTAAAACGTTTTTTTAAAGTAAGTCTGGGAAATAATGTTTTCACCTGTTAATATTATGTTGAATAAACTTAAAAAAAATAAAAATTAAAAACTTATAAATTGAATTTGAAATTATAGATGGAAGTTCCATACTTATCCGATATTCTCGACCTCACCCAGTCTCAAGATATGACTGCGTTCGCCTTCGAACATCTCATCTCTTTGGCTTCAACTCGAACAAGCCAAGCAAGACTCGCACGCCATTTCAAGGATTTATATTTTCCTGACACAGCGGAGAGACAACAACATAAGTGGTTTGCAGGGCAGTATGTCCACGCCTCTTGTAACCGGCGTGTGCAATGCTGTGGCAGAACCTCTCATTGGCAATGATTCTGTTAAAGTTGAAAATGGTGCGTGGTGTCATTCTATATCATTCGATGCCTCGAAATTTCAGACTTTCATGCCAGGTCTACAGACTCCCTAGTTGTTTTATTCCTAAGGAGAAGATAATAGCTTCCTTGTCAGTAAGTGAACGTTTGTATCAGGGCATGGCCTAGTACCGTCGTCTTATGCGTCTCCTGAGGAGATTTTGAATTCTGGAGCCAAGCTGCTCTATGTACATATTGCAACTTGTATATAAATAAAGAAATGTTTTCTGGAGAAAAATTCCATGTTGTATAAGTGATTGTTTATGGACGATCTGATAAAGAAAAATCTGTTCGGACATATATCATAGATCTCTAATAAGATCATTATCTTGTTTAAGAAATTGTTTTTCAAACCTCTTAAGTCTTATGATCTTGTCGATGATATCAAAATAAACATTTAATGATATATAAATTTTTGGCAAAATCATGAGACGAGGAAACCGTGGCCGTCAGCCAGACCCTCTCTCTGAAGATGACGAGCTTGACCCTGATGTTCGCAAGGCTTTTCATAGGACTCAGCCAGGACCCTTCAAAGGAGAAGGGGAGAACCTGGGCGAGGCTGTGGAGAAATGGGTGGAAGCCATGGAAGAATATTTTGACGTCACACACTACAATGAGCGGAGCAAAATGGCTCTTGCCAAGATGAAAATAGTGGAGATAGCCAGGATAGCATGGAGGAACCACTGTGACACCAACCATCTGGATAGAAATACTCAGTCCTGGACTGACCTTAAAACTTATTTAAGAAAGAGATTTTGTCTCCCTGGATTTTTGGAAATAAAAATGAATGAATTCTTAGAACTAAAGCAGGGGAGCAAAACCATCAAGGAATATCACCAGGCCTTTGCTCTTCTACTCAAATATTCACCACCTCTAGATGAAGAACAACTCATGGCCAGGTCCATTCGGGGGATGAAGGAACCCTTGGACACACTGGTCAAAAATGCCAAGCCAGTGTCCATGGCTTGTAAGATTCCTCCCTAGCCTTTCAAAATGTCCAGCATCTTCTCCTGTAATCAATACCCTCCTCAAAAATATAAAAGATCTTGTCTCTGCCTGTTTTAACTTAGAGAGAGAAAATATTCTAGAGAGAGAATATTCAGATTTTGAATATTTTTAGATAGAAAAATTTCTCATATTATTAAAATGAATTCCCTCTAAACAGAAATTCAGAAAGAACTTTCCACTGTGCAATTGGAATTAATTGGAAATGGGTATAAAGGACCTTAGCCTAAGGGTCTAGATTTTCAGAAATCTTGGATTATGGTCCAATTAAGGTTCTTATGGACCAATAAGATCAATCCATGTGTGGGGAGGAGATAAATCCAATTTTGTAAAAGAAGATACCCAAAAATGAGTAAATGCTCACATAAGGTGAAGAGTTGAATATGTACAAGGTTTATTAATAAGAAACTATGAGTAATTTTAATAATATGAGATATTTTGGATATAATGATTCCATTTTGACACATATATAAGGAAGGGGAGTCCCTTCAATTCTCACATAAGATGAAGAGTTGAATATGTACAAGGTTTATTAGTAAGAAACTATGAGTAATTTTAATAATATGAGATATTTTGGGTATAATGATTCCATTTTGACACATATGTACGGAAGGAGAGTCCCTTCAATTCTCACATAAGATGAAGAGTTGAATATGTACAAGGTTTATTAGTAAGAAACTATGAGCAATATTAAAAATATGAGATATTTTGAGTATAATGATTCTTCGATATCAAATAACCATCGCGATTGTCCAATAGAGATCGTGGAATCTGTTGCAGAAAATAAATTCAAGAACTGCTAATCGTGACGTCCACGAAAGTGGGGGAAAATGGTATAAATCGCAGGTGCAGCTGTTATATGGGTGGAACCCATTGAAAATATGATCGCGATGCGGCTAAAATTCATCTCCTGGCCGTAGCACCTACAAATCTACTTGTGTTGATCTTCCTAAAACATGTATTGAAACACCAGTTGTCCCAATTTCTCCTTATTACCCAATTCCACTATCAACATGTGTACCTAAGACAAGTCCAAATGAGTCTCATTTGAGCATAGATTCTAGAATTTCAATGCCTAAATCCTCTTATCTTGCTCAAATCCCAAGACAATTGCTAAAATCCCCACCTAAGAAGGACATACCAAAAACTAAAGATAAGGCATTAACACTACAATTGAAGCTCTTTGGTAGATCAATGTTTGAATAATGTAGTTCCTTATGCCTTTAGAAGATGTGTTCTTTTTGAGATAATCTTGTTTTTGATTGGAATTGTAATGATGGATATGAGTGTTCTAAATTTCATTGTTCTACGTCCAGATAACTCCTGATGGATATTTGGCGAGATACATGTCCACCATGCATTGACCCTGATAAGCGCAGTATGCCCAAGTTTTGTTGACGGACAGAAATTCACGAGCTGAAGCAAGAATAATCTACCGCCGTATTCAATCTGTTAAAAAGATGTTCTCCTGTGAGAAAACAGCGTGTTGAAATAGAAATTGTAAAAAATTGAGATATTTCATCTCTCCTCTCTCCTCATTCAAGTCTAGTTCCAAAAAGTTAGCTTAACTGACCTAAAAATGGTCAAAAATTGACCAAACTGACTTGGAAAATTCTAGAATCAGTTTGTTTGGTTAGGAGCTCAATTTTTCCTATAAATAGAAGCCTCTCCCTTGTTGAAAATACATAGTGTTTAATGCATTGTTACTCTATTTCTCCCAAGCCAAGAACTATGAATTTATTAATAATTCATTAGTTTTTGACATTTCCCTCTTCCAAAGATTGGTTGGCCACTCTTGCCCAAACAAGAGTTGAACCCTCAAACCATCAATCCAAAGGAAAGCTTTCAAAGTCATTAGTAAGTTGGTGATTCTTCTTTTCACTTATTTTATGATTTTTATGGCTTTAATGGTTCTTATGTTTTATGTCTTCTCTAAAAATGTTATACCTCATTACAAAAAGGTATTTCCCTCTCTTTTATAACAAAACCAACCATTCTCTATCCTAGGTGAATGGTTAATTGATTAATGTCAAGTTTTTATAATGATTATTTTATTATAAAAGTGTTACTTTTAGCATAATTGAATTTCATGCATAGAGGTATGCATAAAAGATGAATATTTTATTATAAAAGTGTTACTTTTAGCATAATTGAATTTCATGCATAGAGGTATGCATAAAAGATGAATATTTTATTATAAAAGTGTTACTTTTAGCATAATTGAATTTCATGCATAGAGGTATGCATAAAAGATGAATATTTTATTATAAAAGTGTTACTTTTAGCATAATTGAATTGCATGCATAGAGGTATGCATAAAAGATGAATATTTTATTATAAAAGTGTTACTTTTAGCATAATTGAATTTCATGCATAGAGGTATGCATAAAAGATGAATATTTTATTATAAAAGTGTTACTTTTAGCATAATTGAATTTCATAGAGGTATTAAAAAAATGATTATTTTATTATAAAACTATAAAGAAAAAAAGTGATTATTTTATTATAAAAATGTTACTTTTATCATATTGAATTTCGTGCATAGAGGTGAAAGAAAAAAATAAATTAATATTTTATTATAAAATTGTTACAAAAAAATGATTATTTTATTGTAAAAGTGTTACTTTTATCACATTTGAATTTTATGCATAAGAGGATGCATAAAAGATTGATTTTAATTCAAAAGTGTCATTCTCATCTAAATTGAATTTATACATAAGAAGATGCATAAAAGATTGATTTTAATTCAAAAGTGTCATTCTCATCTAAAGTGAATTTATGCATAGGAAGATGCATAAAAGATTGAACTTTAATTCAAAGTGTCATTCTCATTTAAAATGAATTTATACATAGGAAGATGCATAAAACATTGATTTTTAATTCGAAAGTGTTAGTCTCCTTAAATGGAATTTATGTATAACTAGATGCGTAAAGAAATCTTATATCAATATAAGAATTCCCTTGTATTCTATAAATAGATATGGGAAGGGATAGGATGTGATAAGAGATGTGATGAGATGTGATAAGATACTTATGGGATGAGTTAGGATGTGATAAGATGAGTTAAGATGTGATAAGATACATATGGGATGAGTTAGGATGTGATAAGATGAGTTAAGATGTCATAAGATGTGTATGGGATGAGGTAAGAAGTGTATGTGATGGGATAAGATGTATATGAGATGAGTTAGGATGTGATAAGATGAGTTAGGATGTGATAAGAGGTGTATGGGATGTGATAAGATGTGATAAGATGCATATGAGATGAGTTAGGATGTGATAAGATGAGTTAAGATGTGATAAGATGTGTATGGGGTGAGATAAGAAGTGTATGTGATGAGATAAGATGTATATGGGTTGTGATAGGGCGAGAATGGATGTGATGTAAAAGAATAGATGTGAAGGCGTATGGGGCTATATGAATGGGAATGTGGAAATGGATGTATGTATGTGGATGTGTGGATGTGGAAATGGGAGTGTAGATATATGAATGTGAAAACAGATGTATACATGGAGATGTGGATGTATGCATGTAGATGTAGATATAGAAGTATGGATATGAATGAGATTGTGGATGTGGATGTATACATGGAGATGTGGATGTATGCATGTAGATGTAGATGTATGGATGTGAGAGAGAATGTGGATGTGGATGTATACATGGAGATGTGGATGTATGCATGTAGATGTACAAGTATGGATGTGAATGAGAATGTGGATGTGGATGTATACATGGAGATGTGGATGTATGCATGTAGATGTAGATGTATGGATATGAATGAGAATGTGGATGTGGATGTATACATGGAGATGTGGATGTATGCATGTAGATGTAGAAGTATGGATGTGAATGAGAATGTGGATGTGGATGTATACATGGAGATGTGGATGTATGCATGTAGATGTAGATGTATACATGGAGATGTGGATGTGGATGTATACATGGAGATGTGGATGTATGCATGTAGATGTAGATGTATGGATGTGAGAGAGAATGTGGATGTGGATGTATACATGGAGATGTGGATGTATGCATGTAGATGTAGAAGTATGGATGCGAATGAGAATGTGGATGTGGATGTATACATGGAGATGTGGATGTATGCATGTAGATGTAGATGTATGGATGTGAATGAGAATGTGGATGTGGATGTATGCATGGAGATGTGGATAGATGTAGATGTGTGAATGCGGATGTGGATGTATGTATGTGGATGTGGGATTGGGGGTATGATGTGGATGTACGAACATGGAGGTGGATATGGATGTATGCATGGAGATGTGGATGTATGCATGTAGATGTAGATGTGTGAATGCGGATGTGGATGTATGTATGTGGATGTGGGATTGGGGGTATGATGTGGATGTACGAACATGGAGGTGAATGTAGAATAATGAACGTGAATGTGTATGGAAAATAATGTGTCGTCGATATGAGTAAATGGATGAAAATGAATACACATTGAATGGAATGTGGATTAAGTAATGTGGATTGAGGAGGGATAATGTGGAAAGACGAGAGTTCGATATAGAAACTATATTTTGTGACTGTTTGTAAATGACTGTTTTATGTCAAGAATGCTCGGGAAACATTTTGACCGTCTTGTGGATTAAGGTCATGGAGACCTAACTGAAAAAGTTTCAACTGCTGTGACGAAGAGTCAATGGAGGACGTCTCGCGTAGCAAGGTCGGCCGAGGTCTTGACCAGCCTCGGTTTGATTTAAATGGTGAGCTTCCGATACGGTGGATGAGGGACTAAGGAAGCGGCCTATGAGTGAAGCGCTAGGTCACCTGCGAGCGAAGGATCCTAGAGGGTGATGACCATACGGTGCTCGGGCTCTAAGAGTAAAAAGTTATCCTAGAGGAATCACCCGTGCTTTCTGGATAAGGGAAGTTTTTCCGGGTGCGGTTTTGGAAAAATTGACGGATTAGTCTCTTGTCCGGATATCCGTGGATGAGGCCCCAAGTGTGGGACCCTACCTCGTGCAAGAAATGCTACTTCCACTGCTAGCACCCCAAATTCGTTGCTTGGTGGGGACAGGGATCTCACAGTTGGTATCAGAGTGAATTGACTAATAAAGATCAACTGAGAAGCCAAATATATCAAAGATTTATCAAGTAGCACAAAAAGGTTGTAATTGTGTGATATAATTCATACAAATTGATATTCAAACTAATTTCATAAATTAGTAATTGGGTCTTCAAATGGAAGTACCGCAATTATATGGAACCCTGACTTGCTTGAGGCTTAGACATGATGGTATTTACCTTATAATTCCAAGTATCAGGACTAACCGTATATATCGAGGGTATAACTGCAGCTCTTTACCGACAGTATATATGAGTAAATCTAAGACTTGAAATTATAAGCATTAATGCTATCCAGATGATGATTTCGAATGTGGTTGATACGATTTTTAATTCTATTTGAGAACTGATGAGTTGATTTGGATTCTGATTGAAAAATGATGATCCCTGAATTAATTTGGATTGAAATGTAATAAGCTGAACGAATCCTCAATGAGGATGAATGGGACGAGTCCCTGTGATGATATTAATAACTGAAATGATGATAATGATCTCAGCAAATCACTATGAGATTAGTGGATTGTGCTGTCAAATTACTACTGTTAACAATTGACATGGTAGATCAAGTTAAGGGATGACAATTTGAGAAATTGCTTAAATTTCCATGGAGGAATGTTATGGAGGAATGTTCAGAAAGAAATTTTTCGGTCTAATGGACCATTATCGTGTTAAAGATATGGAGGATATGATCTGAATGAATTGTTATTTAATGATGAGTTCTATATAAGGGAATATTATCACCATATTCTGTTGGGTTGACCAGAATATAAGGAACCCCAGAATAAATTGGATCTTAAGAAAAAGAGTCGTCCTCTACTTTGCGAGATGAGGATATCTCGCACTTTTTAAGTGGGGTAGAATGTAAGATTCCTCCCCCATCCTTCGAGGTATACAGGAGTAAGAATCTCCCTTTCTGATCTTATAATTATTCCCTCTCTAAAATAAAAGAAAGATTCTGTTTAAAAAGGAAAACCCTTTCCCCAAAATACTTCTCAGAAGGCCCACCTGTTTTAAGGATTCAGAATGATAAGTTCAGAAGTGAGAACCGGTGTTTTAGATGCCAAGGTTTTGGTCATAATGTTAAAAGACTGCCCGACTCCTGCCATGTCAAGGGCACAGGGAAGTCAAGAACCCAAATTCAGAGACCAATTCCTTCATACCAATCTAATCAGGGTTCGTCTCGGACAAGATTGCTTAACTCCATTAACTAGGTCCGACCTATTGATTAGGGTCGAGATGTCTAGACAAATACTTGACGACATAGAGCAACAGATGCAAACAATTCATAAAGATATAAAAGCTGCCCAGGATTGACAAAAGCAGTAGGCAGATAAGAAGAGGACAGTCAGAAAATGCAAAGAAGCAGATATGGTCTTCATTCGAGTACGGCCAAAAGAAGTTCTTTATCTCTGGAAAGTATAAGAAGTTATCCCCCAGATATAGTGGGCCATATTTGATTTCAAAGAAAGTAGGTGACTTAGCCATATGAGCTTCTTCTACCTACTCATCTCAAAGTTCATAATGTATTTTATGTAAGCCTTCTAAAGAAAAATGTGCCAAACCCAATTCATGGAAAGATGGTAAAACTTCAGTGACAAGATACCCCGTTGGCTTCAAGGTTACGCTAGTTCCTTCTTTTATATAAGTCGTAACTCTTACTTGTCGCTCGCAGTAATCTTACTTTCATCGATCTCCTTTCTTCTTAAATCTCCTTTCTTCTTAAATCTCCTTTATGGCTTGGCAGCAAGAATTGGTTTTATCCATGATGATTTCTCACCTTCAAGACGCAAGCGAATCTGTGAAAAAGGATTTTATAGCACGGTATGAGCGCTCACTTTTCCCTCACTTGTTTGGGAACTTCTGTAGCTCAGACCAAATGGTGGACCTGTCGAGATATAACTAGGGTAACACCGTGGGGTCGACAGCACTTGCTTGGCTATGGTTTTTGAAGCTTTGGGTTTGGGTCCCCGATACTACTGCGTGATGAGATCAAGGCATGGTGGATTTTCTGAGCCGGTCTTCTTACTAGCGTGCTTTCTTCCTCACCAGAAGATATGTCTTTATCCCGTTTTCGGCTTGCCTCTTAGAGGTCCTTTTGTTAGATCACCTCATACGACTGAGGTAGGTGCTGCAATAACCAGCCGAATTATTCCCATAGATGAGTTACCTTATACGTGTGCAGCTTGTGAGTGCTACTTTTGTGACCATATGATGGACGGGCTTATGGAAGTGTAAAAAGTTCTTCTATCTTTACTGTATATGTTCCAAGAGTGAATAAAGTTGAAATCTTTCTTCTTGTCTTGAGTCTTGCTCTCTTTGAGATTTTCTTGGTGGTTAATCTTAATTAAATTTTCTCTTAGTCTCATATTCCTGCATCTTGCGAAATTACCCCAGTTTGCGAGATGAGGACATCTCGCGTTTTTCAAGTGGGAGAGAATGTAAGATTCCTCCCCACCCTCTCAAAATGTTCAGCATCTTCTCCTGTAATCAATACCCTCCTCAGAAATATAAAAGATCTTGTTTCTGCCTGTTTTAACTTAGAGAGAGAAAATATTCTAGAGAGAGAATATTCAGATTTTGAATATTTTTAGATAAAAAAATTTCTCATATTATTAAAATGAATTCCCCCGAAACAGAAATTCAGAAAGAACTTTTCAATGTGCAATTGGAATTAATTGGAAATGGGTATAAAGGACCTTAGCCTAAGGGTCTAGATTTTCAGAAATCTTGGATTATGGTCCAATTAAGGTTCTTATGGACCAATAAGATCAATCCATGTGTGGGAAGGAGATAAATCCAATTTTGTAAAAGAAGATACCCAAAAATGTGTAAATACTCACATAAGGTGAAGAGTTGAATATGTACAAGGTTTATTAATAAGAAACTATGAGTAATTTTAATAATATGAGATATTTTGGATATAATGAATCCATTTTGACACATATGTAAGGAAGGGGAGTCCCTTCAATTCTCACATAAGATGAAGAATTGAATATGTAAAAGGTTTATTAGTAAGAAACTATGAGTAATTTTAATAATATGAGATATTTTGGGTATAATGATTCCATTTTGACACATATGTAAGGAAGGGGAGTCCCTTCAATTCTCACATAAGATGAAGAGTTGAATATGTACAAGGTTTATTAGTAAGAAACTATGAGCAATATTAAAAATATGAGATATTTTGAGTATAATGATTCCATTTTTGACACATATGTAAGGAAGGGGAGGGCCTTCAATGAGGCACCTACTTCACATGGGCAAATTAAGTTTTTTATCATAAAAATTTGAGATATTTCATCTCTCCTCTCTCCTCATTCAAGTCTAGTTCCAAAAAGTTAGCTTAACTGACCTAAAAATGGTCAAAAATTGACCAAACTGACTTGGAAAATTCTAGAATCAGTTTGTTTGGTTAGGAGCTCAATTTTTTCTATAAATAGAAGCCTCCCCCTTGTTGAAAATACATAGTGTTTAATGCATTGTTACTCTATTTCTCCCAAGCCAAGAACTATGAATTGATTAATAATTCATTAGTTTTTGACATTTCCCTCTTCCAAAGACTGGTTGGCACTCTTACCCAAACAAGAGTTAAACCCTCAAACCTTCAAGCCAAAGGAAAGCTTTCAAAGTCATTAGTAAGTTGGATTCTTCTTTTCACTTATTTTATGATTTTTATGCCTTTAATGGTTCTTATGTTTTATGTCTTCTCTAAAAATGTTATACCTCGTTACAAAAAGATATTTCCCTCTCTTTTCTAACAAAACCAACCATTCTCTATCCTAGGTGAATGGTTAATTGATTAATGTCAAGTTTCTATAATGATTATTTTATTATAAAAGTGTTACTTTTAGCATAATTAAATTTCATGCATAGAGGTATGCATAAAAGATGAATATTTTATTATAAAAGTATTACTTTTAGCATAATTGAATTTCATGCATAGAGGTATGCATAAAAGATGAATATTTTATTATAAAAGTGTTACTTTTAGCATAATTGAATTTCATGCATAGAGGTATGCATAAAAGATGAATATTTTATTATAAAAGTGTTACTTTCAGCATAATTGAATTTCATGCATAGAGGTATGCATAAAAGATGAATATTTTATTATAAAAGTGTTATTTTTAGCATAATTGAATTTCATGCATAGAGGTATGCATAAAAGATGAATATTTTATTATAAAACTGTTACTTTTAGCGTAACTGAATTTCATAGAGGTATTAAAAAAATGACTATTTTATTATAGAACTGTAAAGAAAAAAAATGATTATTTTATCATAAAAATGTTACTTTTATCATATTGAATTTCGTGCATAGAGGTGAAAGAAAAAAATAAATTATTATTTTATTGTAAAAATGTTACAAAAAAAATGATTATTTTATTGTAAAAGTGTTACTTTTATCACATTTGAATTTTATGCATGAGAGGATGCATAAAAGATTGATTTTAATTCAAAAGTGTCATTCTCATCTAAATTGAATTTATGCATAAGAAGATGTATAAGAGAGTAAAAACATTCAAAAAGCTTTCAACAAGAAGGCTACGCAAGCTCTATGTACAATGTCCATGCAAGCTTTCAAGAAACCTATGCATAGAGATTTTATAAGCTTGTAAGAAACCTATGCATAGAGATTTTATAAGCTTGCAAACTCTATGCATAAAGCCTATGCATAGAGCTTATGCATAGAGATTTCACAAGCTCACAAGCTCTATGAATAGAGCTTATGCATAAAGCTTGCAAGAAGGCTATGCATAGAGATTGCAAGCTTATGATAGGTTTTATGCATAGATATTAAATTAATCCTATGTGTAAGCTTACAAGAACCCAAAACTATGGGGCTATATGAATGGGAATGTGGAAATGGATGTATGTATGTGGATGTGTGGATGTGGAAATGGGAGTGTGGATGTATGAATGTGAAAATAGATGTATACATGGAGATGTGGATGTATGCATGTAGATGTAGAAGTATGGATATGAATGAGAATGTGGATGTGGATGTATACATGGAGATGTGGATGTATGCATGTAGATGTAGAAGTATGGATGTGAATGAGAATGTGGATGTGGATGTATACATGGAGATGTGGATGTATGCATGTAGATGTAGATGTATGGATGTGAGAGAAAATGTGGATGTGGATGTATACATGGAGATGTGGATGTATGCATGTAGATGTAGAAGTATGGATGTGAATGAGAATGTGGATGTGGATGTATACATGGAGATGTGGATGTATGCATGTAGATGTAGATGTATGGATATGAATGAGAATGTGGATGTGGATGTATACATGGAGATGTGGATGTATGCATGTAGATGTAGAAGTATGGATGTGAATGAGAATGTGGATGTGGATGTATACATGGAGATGTGGATGTAGATGTATGGATGTGAGAGAGAATGTGGATGTGGATGTATACATGGAGATGTGGATGTATGCATGTAGATATAGAAGTATGGATGCGAATGAGAATGTGGATGTGAATGTATACATGGAGATGTGGATGTATGCATGTAGATGTAGATGTATGGATGTGAATGAGAATGTGGATGTGGATGTGTGCATGGAGATGTGGATGTATGCATGTAGATGTAGATGTGTGAATGCGGATGTGGATGTATATATGTGGATGTGGGATTGGAGCTATGATGTGGATGTACGAACATGGAGGTGAATGTAGAATAATGAACGTGAATGCGTATGGAAAATAATGTGTCGTCGATATGAGTAAATGGATGAAAATGAATACACATTGAATGGAATGTGGATTAAGTAATGTGGATTGAGGAGGAATAATGTGGAAAGACGAGAGTTCGATATAGAAACTGTATTTTGTGACTGTTTGTAAATGACTGTTTTATGTCAAGAATGCTGGGAAAGCATTTTGACCGTCTTGTGGATTAAGGTCATGGAGACCTAACTGAAAAAGTTGCAACTGCTGACGGAGAGTCAATGGAGGACGTATCGCGTAGCAAGGTCGGCCGAGGTCTTGACCAGCCTCGGTTCGATTTAAATGGTGAGCTTCCGATACGGTGGATGAGGGACTAAGGAAGCGGCCTATGAGTGAAGTGCTAGGTCACCTATGAAGGATCCTAGAGGGTGCTGACCATACGGTGCTTGGGCTCTCGGTCGCCGAAGATACCCACACGTGCGTCGTGGAAGATATTGGAACAAGGAATAAGAGTTGTTTTCTGAAACCGGGCATGGATCTGGTTGATTGACCTTGCTGGTCCTCAATGGATGAGTCCATGGCTCTTTTATATGGATCTGTGGGTTGATCTTGCTGATCTTCCACCGAGATTCCCTTCTGTTATGTGAATATATTGCCGATTACTATGAGCTAGGAACTATGGAAAAGGCCCCTGAGTGAACAGGTGGTGAGCGTTCTGGTTGCCAATGATGCCATAAATACACCGATGAATGAATGACTGGAAATAAGGATTCAACCAGAGACTTTGAGGATTGTCATCAGTGAACGTAATCGTTTCATTAAAGGATTGTTTTAAAGTTAGCTGATGCTGAGGATTGTCATCAGTGACGTAATCGTTTCAGTGACGTAATCATTTCATTAAAGGATTGTTTTAAAGTTAGCTGATACTAAGAAAAAGGCAATTTCATATTGGGTGTGTAAGTGGTGTGACTAGATTTATGTTTGCATGAACTTCCGGCTAGGGGGCCTTGGAACTCTTTTCCTTGGTACTCGGGGCAAAACCTAACCAAATTCTTAATTGGATCCCATCACTACAGTGGTTGGGAGGTTGGGTAACCCATGGGATCGGATGGGGTTAGGCTGGACTGATGGATCCGTAAATCGAGACTCAATTTCTGTTATTACGATAAATGAAGTAAATCCCGGATAGTAATTGTTCTATGGATAGGAATCAACGGCTGTGCCTCTTGATGGGGAAAAAAGCGTTGATCCCAATGATCCAAGTACAAGTTCTTCCTTGATCTGACCGAGTATCTTTATAGGTGGAGTCGGATCAGTTTGATCAGTAATGGTCTTGACTACATTAAAGTAATAAGTTATCCTGGAGAAATCGCCCGTGCTTTCCGGATAAGGGAAGTTTTTCCGGATAAGGGAATTTTTTTGGAGTACGGTTTTGGAAAAACCGACGGATTAGTCTCTTGTCCGGATATCCGTGGATCAGGCCCCGAGTGTGGGACCCTGCCTCGCACAAGAACTGCTATTTCCGTTGCTGCTAGCACCCCAAATTTGTTGCTCGGTGGGGACAGGGATCTCACATGGCTGAAGCTATCAGAATGGCGAAGGACTTTGCCAAACCCTTCATCGTAATGCATCAAAGAATTTTATTTTTATATCAAAATAAGAGTTCTCTTTAATCCTATGCCTAATTCCCCTGAAAATTGGTAAATGATTAAGTAAATACTTTGTGAAACAAAATCCTACCGTTTCATATTCTCTAAGATGACAATAAGAAAATTAAGTGAAACTATCGAAATCAAAATTTTAGATAAATGATTCCTCATAGGAATTCGTGATTAGTTTTAAATTCAATAAAGTAGTAATTGAAATATTTTCCTTTGATAAAGATAGTTCAAGAAGATCCTTTCTAGACTCAAAACCTGAATCAGACTATGACCAAGACATAACTCCTTCGTGAGTTTCAAGAAATGACGATGTGACCAGTTCCATAATCTACACTCAAATCACCCACCGATTCTGAAACTAAGTTGAGACCTTTGATTTTGATTTGAGGATTAAGAATTCAGAATTCGAGGAATTCTTCTTGGAAATCTAGATTGTGATCTAGAAGTCTTGGGATACAGAATTAAGATATACTCATTGTATTCAAAAGAAAATCAAAACTGAAAACTTGCATAGAAACCCTATTTTCTTAAAGGGCTGTCTTACGTCAGAATGCTGGAGGGAGCATTTGGTATATGTGTTTTCTAAGGGAAGTTCGGTTGCAACAGCTGGCGAGGAAGGACAGCTCACGAGACGAAGCCTGCCCAGGTCCTGACCAACCTCGGTATGGTTAAAATGGTGCACTTCCGATACGATGGACGAGGACCGACGAAGTGTTCCCTAAGTGAAGTGCGAGGACACCTAAGGAGGATCCTGGAGGGTTGTGACCAGGTGATACATAGGCTCACGGTGCCGAGGACACCCATGCGTATGTCGAGGAAGATATTGTATGATGGACCAATGTTTATTGTAATCTATTACTGGATCTCGTTTTGCTGGTTTCAACGGAGAGTCTAGAGTGATACTGTTTTGTGAGAAACAAAGACTCAATGGGAATTTTGAGTTATGACATGTGTAACCAGTAATTGTTTGTCAATGGATTGTTTATAAGTTAAAGTTTAAAGAGGAGTGTGTGCGTATCTGTATTCTAAAGCAAAAGTTAAGAAAGGCATTCAATTATGGGTGCATGAGTACTTGTTTGGTTCTTCTATTCCAGTGGTTGGGCAGTGGCTAACCCATGGGCCGGATGGGGTTAGGCTGGAATCTATAGAGTTTTAATAATAAAATTGATAGATAGGAATACGCTTAGAACTCGAGTAGTTAATTAGAATCCTGATGACTTCTCTAGAGAATAAATCAACGGCTGTGCCTGATTCAATCAAGAAAAAAGCGTTGATTCATTCAAGTTAAGTCTGTAATAGTTTCCCTTCTATCTGGTTTATTCAGATAAAGATTAGTTTAGTATCTTGACCTCGTTAGAAAAAAATCCGTTAAAAAAAATGGTGGAATCTTCCCCGCTTTGCGGGCATGGGAAATTTTCCCGGTTTCAATTTTTGGAATGACCACCAGCCTAGTCTCGTGCTCGGACATTCGAGGGTGAGGCCCCGAGTGAGAAACCCTGCCCCGCGCAAGAGGAAGCTACTTCCGCTACTACCATCCGGGAATCCGGTGCATAGAGGGGGCAGTGGGATCTCACAGGTAGCCAAAGGCTATGTGTAGACTTCTGGCATTGACTATGAAGAGACATTCAGCCTGGTTGTAAGGATGGCAACTATGAGAGCTATCATTGCTATGGCTGCACAGTAAAGGGTTGGTCTTTACATCATCAGATAGATGTAAATAATTCCTTCTTGCATGGTGATTTTCAAGAAGAAGTTTACATGATGTAGCCACCAGGTTATGAGAGTGATGCACACCTAGATTTTGTGCAGGTTACACCGCAAAGCCTTCTATGGCTTAAAGTAAGCACCTAGAGCATGGTCAAACAAGATCAGGGAGTATCTTGTCACCATTAGATTTCAGATGTCCAATAATGCATATTTTTCACTTTATGTGAAAAATACATATAGAAGGATCATGCTATTAGTCAGTTATATGAATGACTTGATTATCACTGGTGATAGTGATGTTCACATACATGATGTCAAGAGGCTTTTGAAGCAAAAGTTTGAGATGAAAATTTTGGGTGAGCTACGATATTTCTTGGGCATAGAGGTGGTGTGATCAACTCATGGCATTTTGTTATTACAGAGGAAATATGGCTTGGACATGTTTTCCAATTATGGTATGATAGGATTTAAGCCTATTTCAGTGCCATTGGAGCAAAACACAAATCTTTTCACAGATATAGGTAAGCTTTTGGAGGACCCCACTACATTCAGGCACATAGTGGTTAGCTTCAAGATCTACATGACCATTACTAGGCCAGAATTGAGTTATGTTGTTGGACATACGAATCAGCTTATGCACAACCCTAGGAAGCCACACTTGCATGCGACTAGATGGATTCTTAGGTACATAAAGTCCATAGTTGATTATGGACTTTTCTATGAGACTGGTATAGAGAAGCTACATGGATACACAGATCTATGCTGATTGGTATAGTAGTGCTACAGACAGGACATATACCAGTGGTTTTATGTTCTCATTTGGGAGTGCTGCTATGAGTTGGAGCAGTAAGATGCAGCCAACAGTTGTCTTGTCGAGTATAGAGGTAAAGTACAGGGGTGCTGCTATCGAAGCTTATGAGGTAGCTTGGTTTCGAAAGCTACTTGGTGATATGGATGAGCCCATGGATAGGGTAGTTGTTATTTATTGTGACAACATGATTAGAATACAGTCAGATAGTAACCTAGTATACCGTGCTAGAACAAACCACATTGAGGTGCACTATCACTTTGTGAGGGAGAAGGTTCTAGCAAGTGATGTAGATCTGGTATATGTCAACACAGAGGATCAGGTGGCTCACATCTTCATGAAGGCATTGGGCATAGAGAAGCTCCATAGGTTTAGGAGCTTACTTGGAGTGTAGTGTGTGGAGTTGATCTCGAGGGGGAGAGTTGAGACATTGAGCTCAACTTGTGCTACAGATAACATTGATGATCTGCCTTTGGGTGATAGCTTCCTCACCTATGTCACTGGCATGGTTTGTGTGACTATGGTTCATATTCTGTTAGTGGATGACAGGCTGTGTGACAACCACTTTTGAGTACTAGAGTTATGGCATAGTTATAGAGCTAGCTCATATAGTCCAGTTCACACTATAGACCGACCACTTTGTATGTTGTAGGAGAGTACTTTCCCTTTATGTATGTACTCTTATCTTTTAGTTATATGGTTGTAGAGAACAGAAGAAGATAGAAGAAAATTAAGCCATCCATGTCTCTTGTGTCTTACACTCTTTTGTGTGTGTGTGTGTGTGTGTTTGCTTGTGAGGAACTCAAGCTCTCTCTCCCCCCCACATTCTCCATAAATTATAAGGTCCCTGCCCTAGCTGGGTCAAGGTTATCCTTTTGATAAGCAGCTAGGTCCCCTTGTCTTGATTGATGACACCTCAATCTCTTGGAAATACGAGGATACAAACAAAAGGAGGGACCTAACTCTATCTTGTAGGGAAACATAACTATTCTAATAGGAATCTATTCCTCCCATCAAACGGAACTCAATGTGCATGATCGAGGATAGAACAATTCCGTACTTGGTTCATGGAAGCCAACATCTTTTTCCTCTTTTCTTTATGAGGCACGACCATTTTCTCGTTCTCCTAAAACAGAACTTGTTTGGGTGCTATTCTATTATTATTAAATCATAAATAATAATTATGTTGGAAAGTTACCCAACTCATCGGGTCCACCCATCCATAGGATGGTGCCAGGGTGGTTGTAGGATCAGGTGTCTAGTTTTGTCCACTTAGGCTCCGTGAAAACAGTAAAAAAATTAGCATTTGTTTACCTTTATTAGCCAATCTCCCCCAGCTAACAAAGGAATTTCCTTTCAAGTTTTTTTGGTTGGAACATAACATGCAAATTTGGGGATATAGCTGCATAATCTGATTAAGCATTAGATAGTCAAAAGTCCTAATTTCCCCAAGTACAAAGTCAATGTATACACGTTGTCCCAAATTTGGACTGATTCCATAAAATGCTAATATCTTTTACATATAAGCTCATATCAGATTCCCACTTTGGACCTTAGATGTTCACATAATATAGATCTTAACATGATGTTTTGAGAAACTTTTAAGCTATTTTTCTAATTTCTTTAAATATTTCAAGGTCTTTAAAGCGTTATAATATATCCCACTTTTGCCACCCACAATAACTACCACTTAAAATGCTCGATCTTGTGTATCAAAAGAGTGTTAGATAGTGAGACATTAGTAGAATGTGGTGGTTAGCTGAAATTGCATATCCAATGGTTGGATTTTTAATGATGTATTTTTTAAAATTCTTCCATGCTATAAGAAGGCCCGCAAATATTAATTATTTAATTAGTAAAATTACAGTTTTTATGTAGATCATCTAAATCCTATATGGACTAGTGTACTTGTAATGGTGCATCTATGGGAAAAAAATGGATCACTCTAAATATGGAAAGATCATTTTTTATCATTTCATCATTTTATTTTATTTTTTGATAAATTAGACTTAATTATATTAATTCAAGTTATATTGGGTTAATTTGAGTGCATCTATATTTTCTATTAGTTTTTTGATCTCATTTGAAGTACCTTGCCTCCCCAAATTTTGTCTCCAAGTATTGTCCCAATCTAGCATAAACTGGATAAAACTAGACACCCTGATCTTGAAACAACCCACCTCAGGACATCTATCCACCCACGTACCCAATCATTTTGTTGTTTGTTGATTAAATCCTACCACACTGCGAAACATATAAAAACATGTTCTTTAATTAAAGACGTTTCACACTATTCCTTAAAACAACCTTTGAGAACAATATTTACATCAAACAGTTATTTTACAAAACAAAACATTCACAAAAGAAACAGTGCAACCGAGTTAATAGCTAAATCCAACCTTCAATATCCATGCCCATAGACATATCCAAACCAATACCAACCCACCGATGATCTAGAATTCGGTCTTCTCTAGCCTGATGAACCAGCGGGGCATACCTCACGGACCATACTTCCTCGTCATCGACCAGTCGGCGAGGGCCAAGCTGGCCTATCACCCCCTTAGGTCCTCTCACTTGTACCAAATCCTCTTGCTCCTCATAGGGGACATCTGTTCATGAGGTGGGATAATTCATTGCACTAGCTTGGGCTGAGAGAACTAGGCAGCATCATAATCACGTCCACCCTCGTGAGGTGGAAATCCACCCTCGTGAGGTGGAAATCCAACTCCCAGTGGCATAGGAGGGGATTACCCTAGGTGGACCCTTGTGCTTGCTACTGCCTTCGCCTGTTGATTATACAAGCCTAGAGCAGAGTTAGTGAAGTAAGGGAGAAAATGTACCTACATAGTAGAAATGAAACCAACAAACATAGCCATATAAATTTTAAAAAATATTCTTGTCTTTTTAATAATTCATTATACTATTTCTATTGTAATTTTTATCTTAATTAAAATTTAACTAGTAAATCAATAAAATAGATCACTATTGACAATTAATAGAGAAGTAAGGGCCATAGCTCAACCCCCAAGAATGATATATAATTAAAAAACTAAAAATATAGATATTATCTAGAAATCTATTGTTTATCATTAAAGACCGTATTAGGTATTATGGGAAAAATCCCGCATTATGGGAATTTTGAAATTGATAGGTTCCATGTATTATGGGAATTTCCCACTTAATGTGGGAAAAGTTATTGTGGAATTTCTTAATATAGAATAGAGGAAGGTAGAGTTGATAATCATTGTTCAAACCAAAAAAGTGGTATTAGTATTTGTGCATAAACATATTTGAAAGGAGTAACTATTTGATAATCATGTAGGAAGGTGGTGTTGATAAACACCATTAATAAGAAAGTGGTATTTGTTTCTTTGCTAGGACCTGGCAGCACCAAGTGAGTTGTACACTGCACAAAATTTATGAAACAATTGAACAAATAAGATCGAAACATTATTATATCAAAAAAATGTAGGAGGCACAAAGAAAAATTTCTTTCAATAAGTGAAAATAAAAAATAAAGAAGATACCAAAGTACATCTCTTTTGGATATTAGAGTTATAACCTAAAAATCCACATTGTCAATATTGAATCTACAAATGCTACTCCTCATTGAAGGAACCATCAATATGAGCTTCATCCTCACAAGCCAAGCCAAAGCATGCTTTTGCTTTACGGGCTTCCTTTTCTGGTATCTTGATTCTTTTGTATGGTGGTGGATTCCTTGGTCTCCACGACCAAAGAATTGCATCAGCATTTTCCCATACTTGTTGTTCTGCCTCATTAATTTGCCAATATCCCTTCCAACAATCAGCATAAGCTTGAGTATCTGTCAAACCTTTCTTCCTTGCACAAGGTCCCCAATATTGAATCAAGAGTTTCTTATAATTTGGTGATGTAGGCTCATCATCAATATCCGATTTAGCCATAGCAAGCCAAACTGGATAGATGTTTGTGTCATCTGGGTGTAGCATGACAAAGTGTCCTTGCTGAACATGTAGCATAGGGTTAAATGCCTCCCTTGGTTTATCCCGTGCAGGCCCACAATAATGATCATTATGTTCTTCAATACCTAAGAATCTTTGTGCCTACAATTGTTCAACATTCATATCATCTAATTGATGGGACCCTTCAGATTTTGACCAAAAATCTGTGTACTTTATTGCCTCTGATTGTATTGGTTTTCCAAGCTCTTCGATTACATTACTCCAATAATCTATCACGGGCCTATAATATCTTGGCACAAATGAACCATTACTTAGATTCTGCCAAAATTTTATGTAACCCTTCAATCCTGATATTACTTCTCCATGCATCTTTATATGCTCGGCCATTGGTAGTAGAGGTGGATCTCCTTTTGGTAACCTTGGTTTACCTTCACTATCTGTCTTCCAAAGACGGATACTTCCACTCCAATTACGAATAGCTACATGTGCCTTTAATTGCATTACCGATGTGTCTCCTTCCATGAAGAACCTGAATAGAAGTGGTTTGGAGTGACCTATAAGTGCTTCTTGCCCATCACAAATGTAGCCATCACAATATGCCTTGAAGTCAGGAACCTCTATAAACAAGAAGGGAGCTGGAGAAGAAGTTGAGCTGGTTCTTAAAGTATCCATCAAATGTGGTGAAGTAATGGTTTTCCCCACTCTTAATTTCTCTGAAAACCTGCTAAACATGGCATCTATATCCTCATGTGTATGTCCGACCATTAGACATGCTGGGCAAAACCCTAAGGGACCATACACCTCATCGTCGGCCGCTGGCGAGGACTCAAGCCGGCCTGTCACCCTCTCAGGCTCCATCGCTCGATCCTCCCGCCCCTCAGAGGGATGTCTGCGCACTAGGGTGGGCTAATTTACCGCACTAGCCTGGGCCCTCAGAACTAGGCAGCATCATCACAATCACTTGCCTCAATCGGCAAACCTCATTCTCCCAATGGTATGAGGGATACCATGGGCCAACTCCGGGCCTTACTAACGTCTCCACCGTCCGGCTATACAAGCACAAGAACGGGGCAGCGTCAAGGCAGGGAGAAGTTGTACCTGTACCTTAATTTAACCAAGATAACAATCCATTTACTCACTAATCCATATGACTAGGATCCGTCACCTTCTTTAAGAAAACAATCTTTTTCACAAAGATTTTAGCATTTCAACTTGAGATTGCGATAAGACATTCTTTATTAAGGCATATGCTATTGCTTAAAAGAATACAAACTTTAAATGGTAAATCAATCAAATAGATCACTGTAACAATCAATAGAGAAGCCGGGGCCATACCTCAACCCCTAGGAATGATATATAATTGAAAAACAAAATATGTATATACCTTATAGAAATTTATCGTTTATCGTTGTCTTTGCTCGTTAACAAGAGCTTTAGAACTTGACATATGAGAATAGAGTCTTCTAATACCTTGTCTTACGATTGAAATCATCCAATCATCTCCAAGATTTATCTCCTCTTACTCATACTGTGACTCTTCTCTCTTTCTAAGATCTACGGTGGTGGCAAAATAGCCTTCTCTTACAGGGCTATGGCATACTATTCTTTCTCTAAAAGAAAAGCTATGGAGTTTTGGTCTCTTCCTTCGAAAGACTATAGCAATCTAAGCTTCTTTTCTGAGATATTAGATAAGAATGAAGGGATATATGCATCTCAAACTCTAGGATTACCTTGAGGCTACTTGCTGCCTTCTCACAGTTTTCTCTATGTAGAGACCCTGACAGAAACAGCAAATTGTTTCAGCCATAACTCTCTGATAAAAACTCAGAATATGGTCATGTAGCCAGTCAAAAGAACGGGAAGGCATCTGGTCTATAAGCAAGCGCGGGCAGAATAGGCAAAAACGTGTGTATATAGCCACAAAAGTATCATCTTTAGAAACGCATTATTTTTCCATATTTTTGGTATGCATGGACTCTAAATGTGTAAAAGTACTCTAAATATGACCTCTTATCACCTAAACTCGAAATTCTATTTTTGGGAATACTTATCTCTTAATAGAACTATTCTTATGTTCTTATTTCTTTTAGGATTTTTGGAGCTAATATTTTTATTCTAACACTTTCCTAATGTTTCTAGCCTTATTGTCTCACTCTTCTCTAATTACACTCTCTTTCCTTATTGAAATCTATATTAAAAGAGACACATACATACATTGCTTGGGAGGGACGTTACAATCTCCCCCACTTAAAAGATTCGAGATGTCCTCATCTCGCGAGCTGGGGTAGTATCTAAGTAAATCCTCCTGTCTCTTTAAAAGTGGTGTCCCCACTAGGTAAAAATCTTCTTTTTATCTAAACATTATTCTGAGTCCCTTATTTCATGTGCTTGGCGCGTTTTATTGTGCCTCCAAAAGGTCTTTATTATTCTAAAGTTAATTGGCCTTATTATCCTAATTTCATGCATCCATATACCTCTCATATGATATGAACCTTCGTATTCCTTATTCTATACCTCCATGTAGTATGGTACTTAATAAATTATCATGGAGAAACATAAGGGAATCAATCCTTTATGCAATCTAACCTATGATAGCAATTTCATAATCTTAGTATCGTCTTGTAGAATATCTCTATTCATCATGCACATTACTTCACATAAATCTTGCACCAATCCTCTTCTATTTACTCATAGAAATACTTGTTGAATTCGGTTATCTTTAACCTAGCTATCCCTATTTCTTGACCTAATTTTTGCTCTAGCTCATGATTCCTTGTAGCCAAGAGTGGACTTGACGTTCCTCTTGAATTAGGGGACCTCTTCTTGATTAACATGGAAGGACTCATGTCCTTCTCGACACTTTCTATACAAAAAAACTTTATCACAGTCTCTGGCTATACTTATGGCTTCTAAAATAGAGGATGGTTTCACATTCTTGATGAGGTTATTCAAAGATAGATTAAGCTTCCAAATGAATCGATGGAGAAGAGTTACCTCATCCATCTCTGGAGAAAATTGGAGAAGTTTAACAAAAGTTTAGTGGCATTCTTTTAGGGTCTTCCTTTCTTGGGTTAGCTCAGAAAATTCATTCATTTTATCCTCTCAAAATCCTGGAGAACAAAACCTTTCACGAAGGTGTACTTTCATGGCATCTCATAATTGATTCTAGCTCCAGTGGTTAGATTGATAATAATGCTTCTAACTTTTTAGCTCCAATGGTGGGATTGACAACAATGCTTCCAACTAATTTGGCATTTCTTATGATTTTTAGACGCGAGCAAGGGTGAGCTTGCTTCTTTCATTATATCCATTAAAAGTTCAAAACTATCAAATACTTATCATAGCACCACATTTGAAGGCAGTCAAGATTAATACATCTGAGATCTTCATTTTCTTGCGAATTACACATCTGGTGCCTTGGGATTGACACATCCAAAGATTATCAGGATTGACATATCTGAGATGATTAGTTTTCTGAAAATTACACACCTAGTATCTAGGGATTAACACATCTAAGAGCATGATCCTTTGGGAATTACACATCCGAGACCCATGTTGTCTCAGATGGGTTCTAGATCTTGGATGATCGTCCTAGTGTAAAGCATCCAATGGATGGCATTCACATGTCAACTATTCAAATCTTAATGGAGTTATAATCTTAATAATTTATAATACACAAATTAATGAGATATCCTGAAAATTTCTCTAAACAAAGTTTTGGTCTATCCTTCCAGTCATTCAGTCTCTCACTAGTTTCTTAATTTGATCACCCTATGTTTTCCTCACAAAAGGTTTTCTCCCCAATCTCATTTCTCAAATTTATTGTACAAATATCTTGCGTGTGCACCCCCAAGATACAAGCACAATTTCATAGGATGATTGTCTCAACATGTGAGGATATTCAATTCACTTCTATGGCCAATAGAGATGATTGATTCGTCCTCATATGATAAACAATCACTTGTTTTAATCCCTTGACAATTAACCTTTGAAAAACAAATCCTAGGAACTAAGATCGGCTCTGATACCACTTGTAAGGTTCCCCCCCTTCCAAAAATAGGGGAAACACTTAAGATAGTCCGCTAAGTCTTATCTTAGAGAAAATTTCCTACTCATCGACACCTTGACCATACAGAGATTCAAGGATACGATTCATAGGTAAGACCTAGTTCTATCCCGCAGGGGGAGCGTGGTCTTCTAAAATCAAATCACCCATAGGGTAATTGATCACATAAATTGGGCAACTACAAGACTTGATTTCTAGAGGCAACGCTTTTTTCCTCATCCATGTAAGGCACAGCCGCTGGCCTAGTCTTCTAGAATAGAGTTGCCCGAGAACCTATTTATCTAGCGTAGGGCTTTCACTTAATCTGTTGGAAAGCTACCCGACTAATCGGGTCCACCCATCCGTAGGATGGTGCCGTCGGGGTATTCCATCCTCCCACTTTCCACCCTACTCACGCGTCAATTTGTTTTCTAATTAATCCTACCACACTGTTTGACATAAACAAACATGTTCCTTAATTAAGACCCTTTTCACAAGGTTTGGTAAAACAGCCTTTTTCTATAATACAATCATACCAAAGACAAGATTTATAAAAACAAAGTTAAACATGAATCAATTTCATACAAGCCAAAGTGGCTCTCTTATTCTTTTCCTTTATACCGCCGATGATCTAGAATTCGGCCTTCCAGCCTCCACATGCTGGGCAAAACCCTAAGGGACCATACACCTCATCGTCGGCCGCTCGCGAGGACTCAAGCCGGCCTGTCACCCTCTCAGGCTCCATCGCTCGATCCTCCCGCCCCTCAGAGGGATGTCTGCGCACTAGGGTGGGCTAATTTACCGCACTAGCCTGGGCCCTCAGAACTAGGCAGCATCATCACAATCACTTGCCTCAATCGGCAAACCTCATTCTCCCAATGGTATGAGGGATACCATGGGCCAACTCCGGGCCTTACTAACGTCTCCACCGTCCGGCTATACAAGCACAAGAACGGGGCAGCGTCAAGGCAGGGAGAAGTTGTACCTGTACCTTAATTTAACCAAGAAAACAATCCATTTACTCACTAATCCATATGACTAGGATCCGTCACCTTCTTTAAGAAAATAATCTTTTTCACAAAGATTTTAGCATTTCAACTTGAGATTGCGATAAGACATTCTTTATTAAGGCATATGCTATTGCTTAAAAGAATACAAACTTTAAATGGTAAATCAATCAAATAGATCACTGTAACAATCAATAGAGAAGCCGGGGCCATACCTCAACCCCTAGGAATGATATATAATTGAAAAACAAAATATGTATATACCTTATAGAAATTTATCGTTTATCGTTGTCTTTACTCGTTAACAAGAGCTTTAGAACTTGACATATGAGAATAGAGTCTTCTAATACCTTGTCTTACGATTGAAATCATCCAATCATCTCCAAGCTTTATCTCCTCTTACTCATACTGTGACTCTTCTCTCTTTCTAAGATCTATGGTGGTGGCAAAATAGCCTTCTCTTACAGGGCTATGGCATACTATTCTTTCTCTAAAAGAAAAGCTATGGAGTTTTGGTCTCTTCCTTCGAAAGACTATAGCAATCTAAGCTTCTTTTCTGAGATATTAGATAAGAATGAAGGGATATATGCATCTCAAACTCTAGGATTACCTTGAGGCTACTTGCTGCCTTCTCACAGTTTTCTCTATGTAGAGACCCTGACAGAAACAGCAAACTGTTTCGGCCATAACTCTCTGATCAAAACTCAGAATATGGTCATGTAGCCAGTCAAAAGAACGGGAAGGCGTCTGGTCTATAAGCAAGCGCGGGCAGAATAGGCAAAAACGTGTGTATATAGCCACAAAAGTACCATCTTTAGAAACGCGTTATTTTTCCATATTTTTGGTATGCATGGACTCTAAATGTGTAAAAGTACTCTAAATATGACCTCTTATCACCTAAACTCGAAATTCTATTTTTGGGAATACTTATCTCTTAATAGAACTATTCTTATGTTCTTATTTCTTTTAGGATTTTTGGAGCTAATATTTTTATTCTAACACTTTCCTAATATTTCTAGCCTTATTGTCTCACTCTTCTCTAATTACACTCTCTTTCCTTATTGAAATCTATATTAAAAGAGACACATACATACATTGCTTGGGAGGGACGTTACAAATTTTTTGAGCTGAATCACGATGCCAAGCTATAGAAAGCACATCATATACATAATTTGTACGAGACTCCTGAGATTGTCCCCAAAAGTCTTGTCGTATCCTCATTAGTACATCACGATCGATTAGCTGACAACATTTTTTTGCACAACAATCAATGGATGAAATCCTTTGAACTGATTTACGTGACATATATAAGGCAGAAGCTGGTTGTGGTCCCTGCTTTACATCTCCATCATTATCCTCATTACATACATCAGCATGTTCAACATGCATGCCATTAAGCAGAACATAGCGTTGCAATGGGCTCCCATCCAGCATTGTCAGCTGTTTAATAGGCCATTTAACTAGGGTGATACTATCCACTTGCGGCATAGTTTGAAATTCATTTGCACTTTCAATAGCCACACCCACACAATCATCACCAAGTTGTTGAAAGTTGACACATTCAAATGGAAACACATATAAGATAGTCCCTTGATTGATAGTTTGCATCATGCTCTCATCCTTTAGAAGAACCATCTCATTCTTCCAAGATTGTCGGATTTGCATGTCAAGTTCTGGAGATGTTATCGGTATTGCATCTACAATTGGAGGTTCCACAGGCTCTTCTTGATCTGCATCACTGCATCTTTCACTCCACTCTCCAAATTCCAGCTCCCTTGTGAAAGGCCTTAAAAGCATTTTTGGCCAACGAACATTACTCCATAATGCATTTTTTAGATAAATGGTATCCATTGTAGGGAATGGTAGTTCCACATCCTTCAAGCATTCCTCCACAAGTAATGACACATTTCCTTGACCAATCTTTGTTCCACTACAAGTGAAATTTGGATCAATTCTACACACGCAGCCAATACCAACAGAATCATTGTTCAACATCATGTAGACCCTCCCTCCAGATTGGAAATCCATCCTACACATAATCATGTTGGACTTGTTAAACTAGTAATCAAATCTAGCAAGCAATTTCATTTAGATTGGAACCTACATCAGACTCTACCATGAAGCTAGAACTAGCTGTATCATATGGTAGAGATAGAACCCATTGAAGACTATCTCTACTATGTGGTGGAGTTAGACTTCAAAGCATTCTAGCGATACCATGGTGTCTAGATAGATTATTTTGATATAGCTCTACCACATGTTAGAGCTAGATCAATGAACTCTAGCTCCGTTACATGATATACTTACATTGATGCATTCTAGCTCCACCACATGATATAGTTACCACATAGTAGAGCTAGTTCAATATATTCTAGCTCCACCACATGGTAGAGCTAGACCTCTAGGCATTCTAGGTCTACAACGTGGTTTATGGTACAGCTAGATTGATGCATTCTAACTCCACCACATGGTAGAGCTAGACCTTAAAGTTCTACGATGTGGTCTAGGTAGAATATAGCTCTACCACGTGGTAGAGCTAGATCAAATACTTTGAGGTCTAGCTCTACCATGTGGTGGAGCTAGAATTGCATTTAAGGTCTAGCTCTACCATGTGGTGGAGTTAGAATGCATCGATCTAACTATGTACCATGCAGATCAACAAAACCAATTACTCCAAGAAGAGACCTACTTCACATGACAAGAACCAAGGAGCTAGAATTGCATTTGATCTTGCTCTACCTCGTGGTAGAGCTATATTCTACCTAGACCACATCGTAGAGCTGGAATTATTTGAGGTCTAGCTCTACCATGTGGTGGAGCTAATGCAGATCAATAAAACTAATTACTCCAAGAAGAGATCTACTTCACATGATGAGAACCAAGGATCTAGAAAAAAGGTCAGACTCCATTAGTCCTAAAAATCTATATAAACTTGTAGTCTCTCATTCAATGCAATAGAAGTGTTTATGTAATCATGGTTTGTGTGTGAATTGATCTTCCCTAGTCCTTGATACTTAACAATCTATGGTAGGAATCAATGTTTCAAATTCAGGGCTTGTTATAGGAATTGCATCTGTAATTGGAGGATCAGAATGATCCCCTTCTTCATCACCGCTATAGCTTTCGTTTGATCAAATTAAGTTGCCATTCATGATAGTAGATTGCAAAATAATCTTTGGCCATCGAACGGCACTCCATAATGAGTCTTGGAGAGATGAAGTATCCATTGTAGGAAAAGGTAGAACCATATCTTTCAAACATTCCTTTACTAGTATGGATACATTTCCTTGTCTTATCTTTGTACCAAAATCCCCTTGAATTTATACATATACTTTAACCTATAATAAAAGCTATAATCAAACTTTTAAGCTTACAGTTATACTTATTAAATAAGCTATAATATAGTAGCATTAAAATAAGATTTTATTAACTATAAGTTACTATAATAAGCTATATAGTTATAGATATTAATATAATTTAAGTTACTATAAGTTATATAGTTATAGTTGTAGGTTAATATATAGGTTAATGTATATAATTAAAGTCACTATAGGTTATTTATAAACTTTAAATTATATAGGTTTATATATAAATAGGTTTGATTTATATAGCTATAGAAAGTTTATAAATAAGATATATAAAGTATAATTTTAAACTATAAATAGACTTTAAGTTACTATAGTGAACCTATTAAACCTATAAGCCAATTTATATATATCTTTAAGTCTATTTATATAATCAAACCTATAGTTACTATAGTTAATCTATTAAACCTATAAGCCTGTTTATATATCTTTAAGTTACTATAGTTAACCTATTAAACCTATAAGCCTATTTATATATAACTTTAAGCCTATTTATATAAACAAACCTATAAGCCTATTAATTATAAACTTTAGGCCTGTATATATAACTATAAAAGCTATATTTTTATAATCAAACCTTTAAGCCTATCGATTATAACTTTATATTACCTATTTATAAAGGTTAATTTATAAACTATAGGTTATTTATAAACTTAAATTATATGGGTTTATATATAAATAGGTTTGATTTATATAGCTATATAAAGTCTATAAATAAGTAAAGTATAATTGTAAACTATAAACATGCTTTAAGTTACTATAGTTAACCTACATATTTAAATATAGCTTTAATCCTATTTAAATAATCGCTTCACGGCCCATCGCTTCACAGCCCATCGCTCGCCTCTCTCTCCCATCCGGGCCAGCCATGCCCACCGCTCACCTCTCTCTCCCTCGCGATTCTGCCCCCGTGCGCACACATGGCAATCTCTCTCTCTCTGCTCCATCTTCCACCGCCATAGCTAGGCTCCTTCATTCAAATTTCAAATTTGAATTTCCCTCCCTCCAGTCAAGAGGCCATTCCCATGTGCCACTTCCACAAACACTAGGGTCTTTTCACATTACAATCAAAAAAAGACCTAACGAGGCTTGAAAAAGGTAAGTTGAAGAAGTTATAAATATCTATACCAAATAATGATCACACCTAGGGCAATGTTCAGTCTCAATACCTGTTAACCTGAGGCTCTTGATCATCAATTAATACACACATAAGCATAAATTTTTTGGTGGTTCTAGATTTAGAAGGTGAGATGGGGCCACGTATCAACTTGACCCATGCCCAACACATGACCTCAAAAACATCATATTCAACACAAGCCTCACCTTATTGTTATAATTATTCCTATGCTTTACAAGGGTTATCACAACCCTTTTTTGCAACCAGTGAGTTGGAATAAGTGCCTATAGGCACGGTGAGTTGGAATAAGTGCCTACGAGCATAAATCCCAAAAAAAAAACTTAACCCTCGCCTTCTTAAACATATCTAGTTTCAATCGGAGCTCCAGGTTCACTAAATCAATTATAGAAATCTTATATGCCCCCAGATACACTTGTAGTGCAAGCATAATTGTGTTTGCTAGGTTATCATGCTCCACCCATGACAAACAATCGAGCACCCTTAATGCAACCACATGAGACATGGTAATTTTCAACCCATATATAACACCTCTCGGGGATTACACTGAAGGTATGCTTCAAATATTAAACCCGTAGGAAGGGGTTGGGCATGTAGGTAGTCCACACAATTAGAAACCCACGTGCAAAACTAACATATATTGCCACATTGATGAACAAATTTGATGGAACAAGAAACAAATTTCAACATTTAGAGTTGTTTGATAACTTTTAGAAACCCTATAACCCCATAAAGGTTAGGGCCTTTACATTGACACTTAAGGCAAGGTGATCCAATGGTTTGGATCACCTTTTAGAAACTCTAATAACCCCATAAAGGTTAGGGCCTTTACATTGACACTTAAGGCAAGGTGATGCAATGGTTTGGATCACCTTTTAGAAACTCTAATTACCCCATATAACAAATTTAAATTTTAAATTTTAAACTTCCACGCAACCTTATCCGCGTCGCTGGCTCTCTCTCTCTGCAGGTTGTGTGGCGCAGGTTTGTTGCGCGGCTGCTGGCGATGCGACTGCCTGGCTTTAGCTGCTCTCTTCTTGCAAGCAAAGAGCCATGTCGACACCCTCTCCCAGTCTTGGTTTTCTTTAGGTGTCCTCTTATTGTTGAGCAGGCTTTCCAGAGCTTACCCTAATTTTTTTCAGCTCCTTAAAACCCTAATTTTCAGCTTCTGGAAATCCTAATTTTTAGTTTTCTTTTTCTTTTTCTTTTCCAATGCTACAATATTATGCTTGAATAGGATCTTCTTGGCACTGCTAGCCTCTGCTCTATAAGAGTGAGATGGGCGCTTGACGACCAGCATTGCAGCTCCATGCACCTGGCGGAGGTCATCCCTGTGCACCCCTCTGCTCTGGAGATATTGGCTCAGCTTCAAGTAGATTTCTACTGCTTCTGCTCTCTAATATCTCCTGCTTCTGCTCTCTACTGGACTGTACTAGCTTTTCACTACCCAATCTTCTTGCCCGTATCAGTTTCAATATCTTCTCCCCCGTATTAGTTTCAACATCACCATTCAATTTGCTAAGAAGTGCAATCCAAATCTCTATCAGGTTTTTTCTCTTCAACCATTCCTGATTTTTTGAATTCTTGCATGCTTTTATTTTCTACTCTATGTCAATGTGTATGATCTGAATTTTAATTGACATGTTCAAAACTTTAAATCTAATCATAGATAATGATTTAATATGAGACAAAAATATGTGTACCTTGTTGTATCGTTGAATTTGATAATGGATGCGGCGATGTCCAAGTGCTAGTTGTCAATGACAAGATGGGAAAGTAGGTTTGTATTACATAAGCGACTTGGACGTCAAGGAAAATTTGAAAAAGAGCAAGACCATTTTAAATTCTTAAAGGGTAGGATAATTTGAATTTAAAATTGGGCGGGATAATTTGAATGCTCTACCACATGCTAGAGCTGGAGAAATGCATTCTAGCTCTACCACATGGTAGAGCTGGAGTTGAAATGACTTAAACTAGTGCAAGATGACTTGAAATGACAAACCATCCATCTAGTATCATACCTCTATCTTGACTTGAAGAGTCAAAAATCACTTACTCTTACCTACTAGGCCTTTCAAGGTTCTATGCTATGGCTGATCTTATTAGTCACACCCATTTAAGTCTAGCTCTACCACATGGCTCCACCCCAGCAAGACTTTAGAGTGTTCTATGGTACAGCTACATTTATGCAACAAAAGATTTGTGAGACAAACTGGGTATGCATAGTGAATTGATTCTTACCCCATCAGAGAACGGACCACACGGACTTGTGCTAGGGAAGTTGCTCTATGTCCACATCACTCCGTGCATGGATTTGGGCATCCCAATCACTTCTTCCAGCGCGTCAAAGTTGGGTCCTAGCGAAGACAGTGCAAAATCGCCATAACAAAGTTTCAGATCCGAAATGAGTCCAAATCGCATCTGAACACAACAAGAAAGATCCGAGTTTCTTGCCACAAATTTTTCCATGCATGATTCGATTTTCATGTCTCTTCAGCACCGTTTGGGCCACGGTTGGAAATTTCCGCCATTTACCATGCTCGTGCATTCGGACAGTTAGAAGTTGAGGATCCGGGACCCCATCAGAGAACGGACCACACGGACTTGTGCTAGGGAAGTTGCTCTATGTACACATCAATCCGTGCATGGATTTGGAGATCGCAATCACTTCTCCCAGCACGTCAAAGTTGGGTCCCGATGAAGATAGTGCAAAATTGCCATAACAGAGTTTCGGATCCGAAATGAGTCAGAATCGCATCTGAACACAACAAGAAAGATCCGGGTTGCTTGCCACACATTTGTCCATGCATGATTCGAATTTCATGCCTCTTCGGCACCGTTTGGGCCACGGTTGGAAATTTTCGCCATTTGGCACGCTCGTGCATCTTTTTCGAGAACCCAAATTCGGACAGTTAGAAGTTGAGGATCCGGGACCCCATCAGAGAACAGACCACACGGACTTGTGTTAGGGAAGTTTCTCTATGTCCACATCACTCCGTGCATGGATTTGGGCATCCCAATCATTTCTCCCAGCGCGTCAAAGTTGGGTCTCGGCGAAGATAGTGCAAAATCGCCATAACAGAGTTTCGGATCCAAAATGAGTCCGAATCGCATCTGAACACAACAAGAAAAATCCAGGTTGCTTGCCACACATTTGTCCATGCATGATTCAATTTTCATGCCTCTTCGGCGCCGTTTGGGCCACGGTTGGAAATTTTTGCCATTTGGCACGCTCGTGCATCTTTTTCGTGAACCCGTATTCGGACAGTTTAGAAGTTGAGGATTCGGGACCCCATCAGAGAACGGACTACACAGACTTGTGCTAGGGAAGTTGCTCTATGTCCACATCACTCCGTGCATGGATTTGGGCATCGTAATCAGTTCTCCCAACACATCAAAGTTGGGTCCCGACGAAGATAGTGCAAAATCGCCATAACAGAGTTTCAGGGCCGAAACCAGTCCGAATCGCATCTCAACACAACAATAAAATCCGGGTTGCTTGCCACACATTTTTCCATGCATGATTCGAATTTCATGCCTCTTCGGCACCGTTTGGGCCACTGTTGGAAATTTCTGCCACTTACCATGCTCGTGCATCTTTTTCGAGAACCCGGATTCGGACAGTTAGAAGTTGAGGATCCAAGACCCCATAAGAGAACGGACCACACGGACTTGTGCTAGAGAAGTTGCTCTATGTCCACATCACTCCCTGCATGGATTTGGGCATCGCAAACAGTTATCCCAGCGCATCAAAGTTGGGTCCCGACAAAGATAGTGTAAAATCGCCATAATAGAGTTTTGGATCCGAAATGAGTCCGAATCTAAACACAACAAGAAAGATCCGGGTTGCTTCCCACACATTTGTCCATGCATGATTCGATTTTCATGCCTCTTTGGCGCCGTTTGGGCCACGGTTGGAAATTTCTGCCATTTGGCACGCTCGTGCATCTTTTTCGATAACCCGGATTCGGACAGTTAGAAGTTGAGGATCCAAGACCCCATCAGAGAACGGACCACATGGACTTGTGCTAGGGAAGTTGCTCTATGTCCACATCACTCCGTGCATGGATTTGGGCACCGCAATCACTTCTCCCAGCGCGTTAAATTTGGGTCCCGGCAAAGATAGTGCAAAATCACCATAACAGAGTTTCGGGTCCGAAATGAGTCCGAATCGCATCTGAACACAACAAGAAAGATCCAGGTTGCTTGCCACACATTTGTCCATGCATGATTCGATTTTCATGCCTCTTCGTCGTCGTTTGGGCCTCGGTTGGAAATTTTCGCCATTTGGCACGCTCGTGCATCTTTTTCGAGAACCCGGATTCGGACAGTTAGAAGTTGAGGATCCGGGACCCCATCTGAGAACGGACCACACGGACTGGAAGTTCCTCTATGTCCACATCACTCCGTGCATGGATTTGGGCATCGCAATCACTTTTCCCAGCGCGTCAAAGTTGGGTCCCAGCGCCATTCAACACAAGTCTTGTTTATCTCCTTGGTTCTCGTCATGGTCTCTTCTTGGAGAAATTGGTTTTGTTGATTTGCATGGTACAGAGCTAGATCAATGCATTCTAGCTCTACCACATGGTAGAGCTAGACCTCAAATGCAATTCTAGCTCCACCACATGGTAGAGCTAGACCTCAAAGCATTCTGGCTCTACAATGTGGTCTAGGTTGGATACAGCTCTACCACGTGGTAGAGCTAGATCAAATGCAATTCTAGATTCTTGGTTCTTGTCATGTGAAGTAGATCTCTTCTTGGAGTAATTGATTTTGTTGATCTGCATGGTACACAGCTAGATCGATGCATTCTAGCTCCACCACATGGTAGAGCTAGATCGAATGCAATTGTAGCTCCTTGGTTCTCGTCATGTGAAGTAGGTCTCTTCTTAGAGTAATTGGTTTTGTTGATCTGCATGGTACACAGCTAGATTTGGGTTGCTTGCCACACATTTGTCCATGCCTCTTCGGCGCCGTTGGGGCCACGGTTGGAAATTTCTACCATTTGGCACGCTCGTGCATCTTTTTCGATAACTCGGATTCGAACAGTTAGAAGTTGAGAATCTGGGACCCCACCAGAGAACGGACCACACGGACTTGTGCTAGGAAAGTTGCTATATGTCCACATTACTCCGTGCATGGATTTGGGCATCGCAATCACTTCTCGGCAAAGATAGTGAAAAATCGCCATAACAGGGTTTCGGATCCGAAATGAGTCCGAATTGCATCTGAACACAACAAGAAAGATCTGCGTTGCTTGCCACACATTTGTCCATGCATGATTCAAATTTCATGCCTCTTCGATGTCGTTTGGGCCACGGTTGGAAATTCCACCATTTGGCACGCTCGTGCATCTTTTTCGAGAACCCAGATTCAGACAGTTAAAAGTTGAGGATCCGAGACCCCATCAGAGAACGGACCACACGGAGTTATGCTAGGTAAGTTTTTCTATGTCCACATCACTCCGTGCATGGATTTGGGCATCGCAATCACTTCTCCCACTGCGTCAAAGTTGGGTCTCGGGAAGATAGTGCAAAATCGCCATAACAGAGTTTCGGATCCGAAATGAGTCTGAATCGCATCTGAACACAACAAGAAGATCCGGGTTGCTTTGTCACACATTTTTCCATGCATGATTCGAATTTCATGCCTCTTCGGCGCCGTTTGTGCCACTGTTGGAAATTTCTGCCATTTACCACGCTCGTGCATCTTTTTCGAGAACCCAAATTCGGACGGTTAGAAGTGGAGGATCCGGAACCCCATCAGAGAACGGACCACACACACTTGTGCTAGGGAAGTTGCTCTATGTCCACAACACTTTGTGCATGGATTTGGGCATCGCAATCACTTCTCCCAACACATCAAATTTGGGTCCCGGCAGCGAAGATAGTGCAAAATCGCCATAACAAAGTTTCGGATCTGAAATGAGTCCGAATCGCATCTGAACACAACAACAAAGATCCGAGTTACTTGCCACACATTTGTCCATGCATGATTTGATTTTCATGCCTCTTCGGCGCCGTTTGGGCCACGGTTGGAAATTTCTGCCATTTGGCACGCTCGTGCATCTTTTTCGAGAACCCAAATTCAGAGAGTTAGAAGTTGAGGATCTAGGACCCCATCAGAGAACGGACCACACGGACTTGTGCTAGGGAAGTTGCTCTATGTCCACATCACTCCGTGCATGGATTTGGGCATCGCAATCACTTCTCCCGGCGCGTAAAAGTTGGGTCCTAGCGAAGATAGTGCAAAATCGCCATAACAGAGTTTCGAATCCGAAATGAGTCCGAATCGCATCTGAACACAACAAGAAAGATCCGGGTTGCTTACCACACATTTGTCCATGCATGATTCGAATTTCATGCCTCTTCGGTGCCGTTTGCGCCACTGTTGGAAATTTCTGCCATTTGGCACGCTCATGCATCTTTTTCGAGAACCCGGATTCAGACAGTTAGAAGTTGAGGATCCGGGACCCCATCAGAGAACGGACCACACGGACTTGTGCTAGGAAAGTTGCTCTATGTCGACATCACTTCGTGCATGGATTTGGGCATCGCAATAACTTCTCCCAATGCGTCAAAGTTAAGTCCCAGCGCCATTCAACACACTTGTTTATCTCCTTGGTTCTCATCATGGTCTCTTCTTGGAGTACTTGGTTTTGTTGATTTACATGGTGCACAGCTAGATCAATGCATTCTAAATCTACCACATGGTAGAGCTAGACCTCAAATGCAATTCTAGCTCCACCACATGGTAGAGCTAGACCTCAAAGCAGTCTAGCTCTACGATGTGGTCTAGGTTGGATACAACTCTACCACGTGGTAGAGCTAGATCAAATGCAATTCTAGCTTCTTGGTTCTTGTCATGTGAAGTAGATCTCTTCTTGGTTCTTGTCTTGTCATGTGAAGTAGATCTCTTCTTGGAGTAATTGATTTTGTTGATTTGCATGGTACACAGCTAGATCGATGCATTCTAGCTCCACCACATGGTAGAGCTAGATCGGATGCAATTGTAGCTCCTTGATTCTCGTCATGTGAAGTAGGTCTCTTCTTAGAGTAATTGGTTTTGTTGATCTGCATGGTACACAGCTAGATCCGGGTTGCTTGCCACACATTTATCCATGCATGATTCGAATTTCATGCCTCTTCGGCGCCGTTTGGGCCACGGTTGCAAATTTCTGCCATTTAACACGCTCGTGCATCTTTTTCGAGAACCCAGATTCGGACAGTTAGAAGTTGAGGATCCCGACCCTATCAGAGAACAAACCACACGAATCCGGGTTCTTGAAAAAGATGCACGAGCATGCCAAGTGGTGGAAATTTCCAACCGTGGCCCAAACGGCACCGAAGAGGCATGAAAATCGAATCATGCATGGACAAATGTGTGGCAAGCAACCCGAATCTTTTTTTTGTGTTCAGATGCGATTCGGACTCATTTCGGATCCGAAACTCTGTTATGGCGATTTTGCACTTCTTTGTCGGTACCCAACTTTGACACGCTGGGAGAAGTAATTGGGATGCCCAAATCCATGCACGGAGTGATGTGGACATAGAGCAACTTCCCTAGCACAAGTCCGTGTAGTGTGTTCTCTGGTGGGGTCCCGGATCCTCAACTTTTAACTGTCCGAATCCGGGTTCCTTGCCACACATTTTTCCATGCATGATTCGAATTTCATGCCTCTTCGGCGCCGTTTGGGCCACTATTGGAAATTTCCGCCATTTGGCACTCTCGTGCATCTTTTTCGAGAATCTGGATTCGGACAGTTAGAAGTTGAGGATCTAGGACCCCATCAGAGAATGGACCTTATGGACTTGTGCTAGGGAAGTTTCTCTATGTCCACATCACTGCGTGCATGGATTTGGGCATCGCAATCAGTTCTCCTAGCGCATCAAAGTTGGGTCCCGACGAAGATAGTGCAAAATCGCCATAACAGAGTTTCGGATCCGAAATGAGTCCGAATCGCATCTGAACACAACAAGAAAGATCTGGGTTTCTTGCCACACATTTGTCCATGCATGATTTGAATTTCATGCCTCTTTGGCGCCGTTTGGGCCACTGTTGGAAATTTTCGCCATTTACCATGCTCATGCATCTTTTTCGAGAACCTAGATTCAGACAGTTAGAAGTTGAGGATCCGGGACCCCATCAGAGAACGGACCACACGGACCTCTGCTAGGGAATTTTCTCTATGTCCACATCACTCCGTGCATGGATTTAGGCATCGCAATCACTTCTCCCAGCGCGTCAAAGTTGGATCCCGGCGAAGATAGTGCAAAATTGCCATAACAGAGTTTCGGATCCGAAATGAGTCTGAATCGCATCTGAACACAACAAGAAAGATCCGGGTTGCTTATCACACATTTTTCCATGCATGATTTGAATTTCATGCCTCTTCGACGCCGTTTGTGCCACTATTGGAAATTTCTGCCATTTACCACGCTCGTGCATCTTTTTCGAGAACCCAGATTTGGACAGTTTAGAAGTTGAGGATCCGGGACCCCACCAGAGAACAGACTACACGGACTTGTGCTAGGGAAGTTGCTCTATGTCCACATCACTCTGTGCATGGATTTGGGCATCGCAATTACTTCTCCCAGCGTGTCAAAGTTGGGTACTGACGAAGATAGTACAAAATCGCCATAACAGAGTTTCGGATCCGAAATGAGTCCGAATCGCATCTGAACACAAAAAGAAAGATTCGGGTTGCTTGCCACACATTTGTCCATGCATGATTTGATTTTCATGTCTCTTCGGTGCCATTTGGGCCACGGTTGGAAATTTCCACCACTTGGCACGCTCGTGCATCTTTTTCGAGAACCCGGATTCGGACAGTTCGAAGTTTCGGCGTCGTTTGGGCCACTATTGGAAATTTTTGCCATTTACCACACTCGTGCATCTTTTTCGAGAACCCAGATTCGGACGGTTAGAAGTTGAGCATCCTGGATCCCATCAGAGAACGGACCACACAAACTTGTGCTAGGGAAGTTGCTCTATGTCCACATCACTCCGTGCATGGATTTGGGCATCGCAATCACTTCTCCCAGTGTGTCAAAGTTGGGTTGTGGTGGGCAAAGATAGTGCAAAATCACCATAACAGAGTTTCGGATCCGAAATGAGTCTGAATCGTATCAAAACACAACAAGAAAGATCCGAGTTGCTTGCCACACATTTGTCCATGCATGATTCGAATTTCATGCCTCTTCGTCGCCATTTGGGCCACGGCTGGAAATTTCCGCCATTTACCACGCTCGTGCATCTTTTTCGAGAATCCAGATTCGGATAGTTAGAAGTTGAGGATCCGGGACCCCATGAGAGAACGGACCACACGGACTTGTGCTAGGGAATTTGCTCTATGTCCACATCACTCCGTGCATGGATTTGGGCATCGCAATCACTTCTCCCAACGCGTCAAAGTTGGGTCCCGGCGAAGATAGTGCAAAATCGCCATAACAGAGTTTCGGGTCTGAAATGAGTCCGAATCGCATCTGAACACAACAAGAAATATCCGGGTTGCTTGCCACACATTTTTCCATGCATGATTCAAATTTCATGCCTCTTCGGTGCCGTTTGGGCCACTGTTGGAAATTTCCACCATTTACCATGCTCGTGCATCTTTTTCGAGAACCCAGATTCGGACAATTAGAAGTTGAGGATCCAGGACCCCATCAGAGAACGGACCACATGGACTTGTGCTAGGGAAGTTGCTCTATGTCCACATCACTCCGTGCATGGATTTGGGCATCGCAATCACTTTTCCCAGCGCGTCAAAGTTGGGTCTCGACGAAAATAGTGCAAAATCGCCATAACAGAGTTTCGGATCCGAAATGAGTCTGAATCCCATCTGAACGCAACAAGAAAGATCTAGGTTGCTTGCCACACATTTTTCCATGCATGATTTGAATTTCATGCCTCTTCGGTGCCGTTTGGGCCACTATTGCAAATTTCTGCCATTTGCCACGCTCATGCATCTTTTTCGAGAACCCGGATTCGGACAGTTAGAAGTTGAATATCCGGGACCCCATCAGAGAACGGACCACACGGACTTGTGCTAGGGAAGTTGCTCTATGTCCACATTACTCCGTGCATGGATTTGGGCATCGCATTCACTTTTCCCAGCGCGTCAAAGTTGGGTCTCGACGAAAATAGTGCAAAATCGCCATAACAGAGTTTCGGATCCGAAATGAGTCTGAATCCCATCTGAACGCAACAAGAAAGATCTAGGTTGCTTGCCACACATTTTTCCTTGCATGATTCGAATTTCATGTCTCTTCGGCACCGTTTGTGCCACTGTTGGAAATTTCTGCCATTTACCACGCTCGTGCATCTTTTTCGAGAACCCGGATTCGGACAGTTAGAAGTTGAGGATCCGGGACCCCATGAGAGAACGGACCACACGGACTTGTGCTAGGGAAGTTTCTCTATGTCCACATCACTCCGTGCATGGATTTGGGCATCGCAATCACTTCTCCCAGCGCGTCAAAGTTGGGTCCCGGGGCAAAGATAGTGCAAAATCGCCTTAATAGAGTTTCGGATCCGAAATAAGTCCGAATCGCATCTGAACACAACAAGAAAGATTCGGGTTGCTTGCTACACATTTGTCCATGCATGATTCAATTTTCATGCCTCTTCGGCGCCGTTTGGGCCACGGTTAGAAATTTCTGCCATTTGGCATGCTCGTGCATCTTTTTCGAGAACCCAGATTCGGACAGTTAGAAGTTGAGGATCGGGGACCCCATCAGAGAACGGACCACATGGACTTGTGCTAGGGAAGTTGCTCTATGTCCACATCACTTCGTGCATGCATTTGGGCATTGCAATCACTTCTCCTAGCGCGTCAAAGGTGGCTCCCGATGAAGATAGTGCAAAATTCCTATAACAGAGTTTCGGATCCGAAATGAGTCCGAATCGCATCTGAACACAAGAAGAAAGATCCGGGTTGCTTCCCACACATTTGTCCATCCATGATTCGAATTTCATGCCTCTTCGGCGTCGTTTGGGCCACTGTTGGAAATTTCTGCCATTTGCCACGCTCGTGCATCTTTTTCGAGAACCGCGATTTGGACAGTTAGAAGTTGAGGATCCGGGACCCCATCAGAGAACGGACCACACGGACTTGTGCTAGGGAAGTTTCTCTATGTCCACATCATTCTGTGCATGGATTTGGGCATCGCAATCACTTCTCCGAGTGCGTCAAAGTTGGGTCCCTACGAAGATAGTGCAAAATCGCCATAACAGAGTTTCGGATCCGAAATGAGTCTGAATCGCATCTGAACGCAACAAGAAAGATCTGGATTTCTTGCCACACATTTTTCCTTGCATGATTCGAATTTCAAGCCTCTACGGCACCGTTTGTGCCATTGTTGAAAATTTCCGCCATTTACCACGCTTGTGCATCTTTTTCGAGAACCCGGATTCGGACAGTTAGAAGTTGAGGATCCGGGACCCCATTAGAGAACGGACCACACGGACTTGTGCTAGGGAAGTTTCTCTATGTCCACATCACTCCGTGCATGGATTTGGGCATCGCAATCACTTCTCCCAGCGCGTCAAAGTTGGGTCCCGGTGAAGATAGTGCAAAATCGCCATAACAGAGTTTCGGATCCGAAATGAGTCCGAATCGTATCTGAACACAACAAGAAAGATCCGGGTTGCTTGCCACACATTTGTCCATAATTTCATGATTCCAATTTCATGCCTCTTCGGCGCTGTTTGGACCACTCTTGGAAATTTCCGCCATTTGGCACACTCGTGCATCTTTTTCGGGAACCCGGATTCGAACAGTTAGAAGTTGAGGATGCGAGACCCCATCAGAGAACGGACCACACGGACTTGTGCTATGGAAGTTAATCTATGTCCACATCACTCCGTGCATGCATTTGGGCATCGCAATCACTTCTCCCAGCGCGTCAAAGTTGGGTCCCGAGACAAAGATAGTGCAAAATTGCCATAACAGAGTTT